>NC_092040.1:68341198-68654599 GCF_003086295.3 Arachis hypogaea | reverse complement strand
TTTCTTCAAACAATGCACACCCTGTTGAGAAGAAAGTTGCATGAGGGTGATGTAGTAGATTCTTTGGTTGAAGAAGTGCTTGACACAAACCATCAAATGAAACAAGAGGAAGTCCATAACATCAAGGACAGAAAAACACGTTGGAAGCATCAAAGGAACCAAGTGAAGCCAAAAGAAGAGGCACCACAAAAGAGT
Source organism: Arachis hypogaea (assembly GCF_003086295.3). Classification (NCBI taxonomy): domain Eukaryota; kingdom Viridiplantae; phylum Streptophyta; class Magnoliopsida; order Fabales; family Fabaceae; genus Arachis; species Arachis hypogaea. The sequence goes on along the minus strand of NC_092040.1, from coordinate 68,654,404 downwards.
TGAAACCACTACCCCCTCATCTTAAATATGCATTTCTTGGTGAGAAAGATAGCTTCCCAGTGATCATCAACTCCACATGAATGAAGAGGAAGAAGAGAAACTCCTTGTGGTTTTGAGAGCTCACAAAGAGGCGTGGGGTGGACCATTGATGACTTGAAAGGCATAAGCCCTGCTGTATGTATGCACAAGATACTCTTAGAGGAGGGTTCCAAACCGGTGGTACAACCTCAAAGAAGATTGAATCCCACAATGAAGGAGGTTGTTCAAAAGGAAGTTCTGAAGTTGTGCAAGGCTGGATCATTTACCCTATATCTGACAGCCCATGGGTTAGTCCAGTGCAAGTAGTACCTAAGAAAGGAGGCATGACTGTCATTGTTAATGAGAAGAATGAGCTTATTCCAACACGAACAGTGACAGGATGGAGGATGTGCATCGACTATAGGAGGCTGAATGATGCCACACGGAAGGATCACTTCCCTCTACCTTTCATTGATCAGATGCTTGAAAGGTTGGCTGGCCATGCTTATTATTGTTTTCTTGATGGATATTCTGGGTATAACCAGATTGTGGTTGACCCCATGGATCAAGAGAAGACATCCTTCACTTGTCCCTTTGGAGTTTTTGCATATAGGAGAATGCCATTTGGACTTTGCAATGCCCCAGCTACCTTTCAAAGATGCATGCTATCAATCTTCTCAGACATGGTAGAAAAATTCATTGAGGTCTTTATGGATGATTTCTCTGTTTTGGTGATTCCTTCAATACTTGCTTGCACCATCTTACCTTAGTCTTGAAAAGATGCCAAGAAACAAACTTAGTCTTGAATTGGGAGAAATGCCATTTCATGGTACCCGAAGGCATTGTTCTTGTCATAAAATTTCAAGAAAAGGTATAGAGGTTGACAAGGCAAAAGTAGAAATTATAGAAAAACTTCCTTTGCCAACTAGTGTGAAAGCTGTTAGGAGTTTCTTGGGGCATGCTGGATTTTATAGGAGATTCATCAAAGATTTTTCAAAAATAGCAAAGCCACTAAGCAATTTGCTGGTGGTAGACAATCCTTTTATCTTTGATGATGAATGTAAACATGCTTTTGAAACTCTAAAGGCTAAGCTCACCACAGCACCAATCATCACACCCCCAACTTGGGGACTACCCTTTGAACTCATGTGTGATGCAAGCAACCTTGCAATTGGTGTTGTGTTGGGGCAGAGGAAGGAAAAGAGGCTTCATGTTATCTACTATGCAAGTAAGGTATTGAATGAAACTCAAAGAAACTACACCACAACAGAGAAAGAGTTACTAGCCGTGGTGTATGCCTTTGATAAGTTTAGACAATATTTGATTGGATCTAAAGTCTTAGTGTATACTGACCATGCTGCCATTAAGTATCTTATGTCAAAACAGGATGCCAAACCAAGGCTAATTAGATGGGTGCTACTCCTACAAGAGTTTGACATTGAGATCAAAGATAGAAAGGGCAGTGAAAATCAAGTTGCTGATCACTTATCAAGGGTACCACAAGATGAATGCCAAGACAACTTTCCATCAATAAATGAAGAGTTTCCAGATGAACATCTCTTGCAGATTCAACATGTCCCTTGGTTTGCAGACATGGCCAACTACAAGGCAGGAAGAATCATTCCACAAGAGTACACAAGACAACAAGTTAAGAAGCTGTTGCATGAGGCTAGGTTCTTCTTTTGGGACGAACCATTCTTGTTCAAAAGATGCCCAGATGGAATGATAAGAAGATGTGTGCCAGAAGGTGAGATGAAGGACATACTATGGCATTGTCACAACTCTAGCTATGGTGGTCATTTTGGGGCTGAAAGAACTGCTGCAAAGGTCCTTCAAAGTGGTTTCTATTGGCCTTCAATCTTCAAGGATGCTAGGGAGTTTGTGAGCCAATGCAATGAATGCCAAAGAACAGGGGGTTTGTCAAAGAAAAATGAGATGCCCCAAAAGTTCATTTTGGAAGTGGAACTCTTTGATTTGTGGGGAATAGATTTCATGGGACCTTTTCCTCCATCCTACACGTTCAAATACATCCTGGTAGCAGTAGAGTATGTCTCCAAATGGGTAGAAGCAATAGCCACCACCACATGTGATACCAACGTGGTCTTGCAATTCCTCAAGAAGAACATCTTCACAAGATTTGGAGTACCCAAAGGGCTTATAAGTGATGGGGGAAGCCACTTTTGCAACAAGCAACTCAATTCCTTACTCCACAAGTATGGTGTTACACACAAAGTAGCTACCCCATATCACCCACAAACCAATGGACAAGCTGAACTTGCCAACAGAGAGCTAAAAAGGATCTTGGAGAAAACTGTGGGAACAACAAGAAAGGATTGGGTTAGGAAGCTGGATGATGCACTTTGGGCATATAGGACAGCCTTCAAGACACCCATAGGAAAATCTCCATTTCAATTGGTGTATGGAAAGGCATGCCACCTCCCTGTAGAGCTTGAACATAAGGCTTTCTGGGCCACCAAACTTCTAAATCTAGATGCTCAAGCAGCAGGAGAGAAGAGGTTGCTACAACTCAATGAGCTTGAGGAGTTCAGATTGGAAGCATATGACAATGCCAAAATATACAAGGAGAGAGCAAAGAGATGGCATGATAAGAGGATCTCTCAAAGAACATTTGAACCAGGCTAAAAGGTGTTATTATTCAATTCAAGATTGAAGATCTTCCCTGGGAAGCTGAGGTCTAGATGGACTGGTCCATACACCATCACCAAAGTATCACCTCATGGCTATGTTGAATTGCTTGATGAAGCCTCAAAACAAACATTCACAGTCAATGGACATAGGGTGAAGCATTACTTTGGTGACCCTTGGAGCAAGGAAGAGAGTGTGCAACTCCTAACATGAGCAAAGAAGTTGCAATGTCAAGCTAAGGACAATAAACAAAGCGCTTCATGGGAGGCAACCCATGCACAGGGAGTCTTTTATTTTCATGTTTTAGTAACCAATAATGATCAAGTAGATTAGTACATGGTGTATGCAAGGCACTAAGTTTGGTGTGGCCAATCTTGAAGTAATGGCAAATGTGTGTTCTATAACACTTAGCCACAAACTAAGTTTGGTGTCCATACATACACGAAAATGCTAAGCTATGAAAGTTTTGTCATCTACTTTAGTTATAAAATAAAATAAAAAAAAAAAAAACGTGAAAAAAGCATATAATGTAGGTAAAATACTAAGTTTGATGTGGCTACCTTTGAAATTAATTCCATAGAACACTTAGTCACAAACTAAGTTTGGTGTCTTTACTTACATTATTAATGCTAGGAAAATTAGATTAGGGAATCAATTCATAATTTTTTAATTTTAGCTTAGTTAATTTTGCATAGGAATATCATCATAAGCTTTTAGCTATTAATATCACTTTAAGAATCTCAAGCCTTTGGCATTTTGTTGCAGGAAAGAAAGAAAGAAGTGATGGGGAATCTTGGAAGCATATAATGAAAGAAGGAAAGAAATGATGGGGAATCTTGAAGAAAGATCACGGATAGATAAGGAAGGGTAGTCACATGAATTTTGAACTTTGTGCATGGGAAAAAGAAATCAACATGCATTGTGCACAAGGAAGCATGCCATGACCGAGCCTTAAATACCTTCCCACCAACTTTCACTTTAAATACTTCAACCATATTCATTCATCATTCATTCTTCTACCCACCAACTTTCACTTCACTAACCGAACTCATACTCAACCTCCAACCTATCCATGTTTCACAAATTCTAACCTTGAACCTCATCTGTACCCAACAAAACTCCTCTTGAAGCATCACATTTCTCACATAACCGAAACACTCAATCTCCTTCACCATCATTTTCTAAGTCACCATGCTTACCTCATATCTCTCATTCACAATCATTTTCCTTGTGCTTGAGGACAAGCATTCAACTAAGTTTGGTGTTGGGGAGATTCAACCTTGCAAGTGAATCTCAATGGCCTCATCATCAAGAGAGAGGAGAGAAGATGAATTTGATGAAAGAAGATTCAAATCCAAACACAATGAGCGGATCTTTAGTTGGATGTCAAGCAAAGATGTTGTTCCAGAGCTACCATTCAAGCTTGAAAAAGATGAATACCCTGAGATACAAAAAATAATCAGAAAAAGGGGATGGGAGCTTCTCTGTGACCAACCTCAAGAAATAAGCATGCTTCTCATCCATGAGTTCTTCGCTAATGTGATAAGAGAATATGATGATGAAGAACCATACATGAGCTATGTAAGGGGTGTGGATGTTGATTTTAGCCCGGACACCATCAATAGGGTGCTAAGGGTCAAGCACAAACAGTTCAAACGACCTAGCTATGAAGAAAGGGTTGAAAATGACCCAAGATATGTGGATGTGGTGAGTGACTTATGCAGAGTAGGCACGGATTGGGTATTGGATTCACATGGCCGACCACTCAAACTTCGGAGAGGTGATCTCATACCTCAAGCAAAAGGATGGCATGACATAGTGAGGAGGTCATTGATCTCTACTTCAAATAACTCTGAGGTAACGGTGAATAGAGCTATAATGATCCATTGCATAATGAAAGGAGGGGAAATCAATGTTGGAGACATTATAGCCAAGAACATCATTGAAATAGCTCAAAAGGTCAAACAGGACAGCTGGCTAGGATATCCTAGTACTATTCTGCGCCTATGTGAAGAAGCTGGAGTGCCTCTGGGAGAATTTGAAGAAACTGATTTGGTCTCTATTGGAAAACCTCTTACCAAAGAAAGGTTGGAGTTCATCACCACAACCCAATTGGAAAGGCAACCTTTAGCAAGAAGGAAGAAAAGGAAAGAAGTAAGACAAGAGGAGGAGCCTCAAGAAATGGATGAATCCCACACCTTGAACATGAACCAACTCCAAGCCGCCTTGGAAGGGATTTCTGGGCAATATTCACAAATTCAAAGAAGCCAAGAGGAACAAGCACAACAACAAAGGGACCTTTGGCAATTGATGGATCAACAAAGAGGGGTTCAAGTTCAATGGCTGAACCAACAAAATGAGTACCAAAAACACATGATGGAGTTGCAACAAGAACAATATGCCAAGATGCAAGAAGCCATCAACAATTCAGCTATGGAACATGAAAAAGCCATGGAGAAAGTGATACAAGAACAAGCTCAACTAAGGATAGAGCAAGCTCAGCAAAGAGAACTTCTCCATAGGTTGGATGCTAGACATGAAACACTCTACAGAGATTTCAATGAAAACAGAATGTTCAAGGAAGCCAGGCACAAGGACAGACTTGACTATGACATATGCACCCAAGAAAAGCTTAGTTACCTCTGCTCCACACCCCCATTGATCAACCCACAAATCAAATGTTTTAATGAGGCTCGGAAGATATTTGAACAGCAAGAACTAGCAAGGGTGAGATTCAATCAACAGAGGCTACAGGAGACAATGATAAGCTCAGGAATTTGGCAAAAAGAAGATCCAAAGGGGAATGCAACGACACAACAACAAGGAGAAAGGAGGAGCAAAAAGAAAGAAGATCCAAAAGGAGATGCAGCAACACAACAACAAGGAGAAAGGAGAAGCAAAAAGAAAGAAGATCCAAAAGGCAAAGGAAAACAAGGAGAATCAAGCAAAGGAAAAGGGACATGAAGACTAAAGGTGGTGAAGTTCCTATGTTTTCTTTATGTTTCATTAAATAAAGAAGATGTATGTCTGAAATATGGTATACCTTCTAGGATGCATTTTCTTTTTGAAGCATTGTCTTTTATGTTGCCCATTCCATGCATCACCACTCACAGATTTGGAATGGTTGCTTGTCTTTAATACTTTTACTTGTCATTGGAATAAAAGATGTAGTTTGAGCAAGAACAGAGAGAAATCTAGTTTAAAAAGGATCATGTTGTCCCATAGGAAAAGTGCTAGTATATTTATTGTGAAAGAATCAAGGTTCAATGAACTCAAAAGAATGCTTGCTATACAAGACTAGTTTGGTTAAGGATCACAAAGACTTTAACAGTAAAAGCACAAATAACCTTGACAATAAAGAAAATAGAGTACAAAGAATGAAAGGCTAGGCATCAATGACAAAATTTGGATATGTGTCTGTGGTGATTGATGTTAAGAGATATACTTGGGCTAGTAAATCCGAGGGGTGCTTCATCACCCGGTAACTTGAGTTAACTAACTCGGGATTATCGATTGAAAACCCACAATCAAGAGTAGCTCTATAACAGAACATTTAGCAACCCAAAGAGGTGCTGGACACCACTATCCAAACAAAAATTTCAATGTTATATGCCTGTGACTGAATGTGTTAAGGAAAGAGGCTTGAGTGAGTAAATCTTTAAGAGTGTCTCAACACTTAACAACTTGAACCAACTGGTTTGGGATTGTTGATTGAAAGCTTATGCTAAAGAGCCGCCTTAAGACAAGATTTCGAGCTTAATTGAAAAAAAAAAAAAAAAAGAAGAAAAAAAGAAATAAGCAAAAAAAATTGGTTCAAGGATCATGTGCTAAGGTATGAAAGAAGTCTAGTGAAGTTAACCAATTTAGTAGTGAAGCAAGCATTTTAATTGAAAAAGTTGAATAATTGTGTTCAATTACAATAAATTAATGACCACACAAGTGGAGATGACATGCTCAATGAGAAATTACTCTCTGGAAGAACATTCAAGCCTTACATCTTAAATTCTTGTGACAAAGTCCTTTATATTTTGCTTGAGGACAAGCAATACTTTAAGTTTGGTGTTGTGATGCAAATGCATATTTGCATTATTAGTTAGTTAGTTTAGTTAGTTTTAGCTTAATTTCACTCATTTTCTCTAAATAAACAAGTCCTTTTATGAGTTTTGTTTCCATGCATGATGATATCAAGGAACATGTTAATTCTAGCCAAATTCATGCAAATGTTTTAAGGAATGCATATATGAATGAGTATGAATGAATCTCATGGAATTGGTGCATGAATTGGTAAGACTTTGAAGCTATTTCCTTTGTTGATGATAGGTGATGAAACAAGGAAGCATGGAAGCAAGAAGGATGCAAGCTGGGCAAGAAGTTGGCGTTGCCAACTTGGAATCCACGTTGCCAACTTGGGATTGGAGTTGCCAACTCCACAACACAAGGCAAGCTTGGCCCTGGAGGCAACCAAGGCAAGAAGTTGGCGTTGCCAACTTAGGATTGGCGTTGCCAACGCCACACACAATCACACCAAGCAAGATTGGCAACCCTGGAGGCAACCAAGGCAAGAAGTTGGCGTTGCCAACTTAGGATTGGCGTTGCCAACGCCACACACAATCACACCAAGCAAGATTGGCAACCCTGGAGGCAACCAAGGCAAGAAGTTGGCGTTGCCAACTTAGGATTGGCGTTGCCAACGCCACACACAAGCCACAAGCAAGCAAACTTGGCCCTGGAAGCAAGGTTGGCGTTGCCAACTCTAGAACCAAGTTGCCAACGCCACACACAAGCCATGAGCAAGCAAACTTGGCCCTGGAAGCAAGGTTGGCGTTGCCAACTCTAGAACCAAGTTGCCAACGCCACATACAAGACACAAGCAAGGAACTTGGCCCTGGAAGAAGCAAAGTTGGCGTTGCCAACTTGAAGCTGGCGTTGCCAACGCCCACACAAGGAACTTGGCCTTGGATTTGGAGCCTCGAGCACGTTGCCAGCCTAGAGATGAGGGGCGTTTTTGAGGACAACGCAGGCTAACAACGCCAAACAATCAAGCTTGGCCCTGGAAGAAAAGGAGCTGGCGTTGCCAACTCAAGATGGGCGTTGCCAACGCCACACAACCAAGCAACAAATGAAGCCATGGAAGAAAAGGAGCTGGCGTTGCCAACTCAAAAATGGCGTTGCCAACGCCACACAAGAAAGTTTGGCCAGGCACCAAATTTTGGTGCCAACCAGGCTGCCAAACGCCCATTGGCGCACCAACCAGGCTGCCAAACGCCCAATGGCGCACCAACCAGCGTTCTAAACGCCCATTGGCGCACCACTCACGTTGCCAACGCTGGATGGGCGTTGCCAACGCCAAAACAAGGCAGCCTGAACATGTCCACTTCAATGGAAGATATCTTGAGCTACAGAGATCCAAATTGAGTACTTCCAGTTGCGTTGGAAAGCTAACATTCAGAGCTTTCCAACCATATATAATAGTCCATGGTGGAGCACAAGATTGGAGCCAAACCAGAGTCATCTTTAGGCCCTAAAAACAAGAACATGAAGTGAAATTCAAGAAAGCTAGAGATTGGCCTAGGGGTGTGGGTCGAGCACGTTGCCAACGTGCCACAAGGGGGGCGTGTTTTGCAACAACGCCAGCCCCAAGTCCTTGCCTTGGGAGAGTGATGCTCGAGCACGTTGCCAACTTGGGGTTGAGGGTGCGTTATTCACAACAACTTGGCAACAACTTGGCAGCTTGACCTTACCTTCTTTGAGGAACCATAACTTGAGCTAGGAAAGTCCAATTGAGGTGATTCCAGTGGCATTAGAAAATAGACATCAAGAGCTTTCCAATGATGTATGATAGTCCATATTGAAGCTGAAGGTTGACACTCAAATTCTGGGCTACATTTAGCATGAAAGTAAGGCCAAGAAGAGGAAAAGCAAGTTGTTGGCAACAACTTGGGCTAGCAACGCCCAAGTCTCATACTTCATGCCCAGGAAATTGTCCTGCACGTTGCCAACGTGCATTTGGCCTGGAGTTAGTGCCAATAACGCCAAGCCAATGGGCCAGAAACATGATGAATGAACTCTTCCCTTCCAAGTCTAGCAACACTTCCAATTGAGCCAAGAATTCAACAATGAGAAAGCCCACATTGATAACCCAAATTGGAGATCTCTGAAGAGTTTTAGGAGTAGTATAAATAGAAGAGATTGATGTACTTGTAGGGGACTTTTGGACTTTTACACTTTTACTTTACTTTTTACACTTAGTCATTCTTACTCTTTTTAGCACTTGTATTTGGAAACACTTTTGGAACTTCTCTTCTTCATTTTTTTCTTAATCTTCAAGCATTTACTTATTCTTCCTCATCTTTCTTTGAAATTTAGTTTAACTTTGATTGATGGCAATTGTTGTTGAAATTGGAGCTATGATTCACTAAACCCCTTTCATTAGGGGGAGGAGCTCTGTTGGTTGGAATGAATTGGTGAACCCATCTTCTCTTTCTCAATTTTAGTGGTTGATCTAAAGAGGGAACTCTTGTTCTTCAAAGATTCAACCACCATCGAGAGAGGGGTTAATCTATATGAATTATGTGGTGAATTTGATGAATGAGCCACATAATTCAGTTTAGAGTTCATCCTCTCATGATTTCCTCAATCAACATACCTTGGTTAGTATGTGAGATGTAACTCTCCTTGGTTGAGATTTTGGAAATTGTGTGGCTGGATTAAAATTGATCTTCATCTCTTCTCATGAACAATTAGATCACGAGAGTGGCAATTGGCTATGTTGAGAGAGATTGAATCACCAAGAGATTGGGATTCAATCACCCATTTGCCATGGATCTATACCTATGATTGAGAAGGATTTGACTAACATCAATTCATGAAAACTAACATCTCTAATCCCTAATGATCCTCTCTATCATTAACTCTCATTTCTCTTGCTCTAGCTATTTGATTACCCAATTCCCAATCCCTTTCTACATTCTGTCTATTTACTACTCTTGTTATTTACATTCTGTTCATCTACTTCTTGCCATTTACGTTTATGCTCTTTAAATTTCTGCACCCTTTAATTTCTTGCCATTTACCTTTGATGTTATTTAAGTTTCTTGCAATTTAAGTTTCTGTCATTCACTTGCACTTCATTTCTTTATTCTAGTTCTTTACATTCTTTGCCATTTAAATTCTTGCAATTATGTTTAAAAAAATCAAAATGCTCATGAAATCAAAACTATGTTTGCTTGACTAAATCTACCATTTAACTAAAGTTGCTTAATCTACCAATCCTCGTGGGATCGACCTCACTCTTAGTGAGTCTTACTACTTGATACGACCCGGTATACTTGCCGGTTGTACGTGAAATCCTAATTTTTACGTATCAAGTAGCAACAAAGGCAAGGAAGAGACATTGAGGAGCTCAAGCACTCCATAAGATCTTCAAGAGGAAGAACAAGCCGCCATCACTAAGGTGAACCCGTTCTTTAATCTCCTTATTCTTTAATTTTCTGTTTTTCGAATTTTTATGCTTATGTTTATTTATGTTTGTGTCTTATGATCATTAGTGTCTTAGTGTCTAAGCCTTAAAGTTATGAATGTCCTATGAATCCATCACCTTTCTTAAATGAAAAATATTCTTAACTGAAAAAGAGAAGAATTGCATAAATTTTGAATTTTATAACAGATTAATTATTTTGATGTGGTGGCAATACTTTTGTTTTCTAAATGTATGCTTGAACAGTGCATATGTCTTTTGAATTTGTTGTTCATGAATGTTAAAATTGTTGGCTCTTGAAAGAATGATGAAAAAGGAGACATGTTACTGAGGATCTGAAAAATCATAAAAATGATTCTTGAAGCAAGAAAAAGCAGTGAATTCAAAAAAAAAAAGAGCAAGCAGAAAAAGCCAATAGCCCTTTAAACCAAAAGGCAATGGTAAAAATAAAAAGGATCCAAGGCTTTGAGCATCAGTGGATAGGACGGCCTACAGGAATAATATCCTGGCCTAAGCGGCTAAACCAAGCTGTCCCTAACCATGTGCTTGTGGCGTGAAGGTGTCAAGTGAAAACTTGAGACTGAGCGGCTAAAGTCGTGATCCGAAGCAAAAAGAGTGTGCTTAAGAACCCTGGACACCTCTAATTGGGGACTCTAGCAAAGCTGAGTCACAATCTGAAAAGGTTCACCCAGTTATGTGTCTGTGGCATGGATGTTTCCGGTGGTAATACTAGAAGACAGAGTGCTTTGGGCCACGGCCAAGACTCATAAAGTAGCTGTGTTCAAGAATCATCATACTTAACTAGGAGAATCAATAACACTATCTGGATTCTGAGTTCCTATAGAAGCCAATCATTCTGAATTTTAAATGATAGAGTGAGATGCCAAAACTGTTCAGAGGCAAAAAGCTAAAAGCCCCGCTCATCTAATTAATACTGATCTTCATAGATGTTTTTGGAATTAATTGCATATTCTCTTCTTTTTATCTTATTTGATTTTCAGTTGCTTGGGGATAAGCAACAATTTAAGTTTGGTGTTGTGATGAGCGGATAATTTATACGCTTTTTGGCATTATTTTTAGTATGTTTTTAGTATGTTTTAGTTAGTTTTTATTATATTTTTATTAGTTTTTAGTTAAAATTCACCTTTCTGGACTTTACTATGAGTTTGTGTGTTTTTCTGTGATTTCAGGTATTTTCTGGCTGAAATTGAGGGACCTGAGCAAAAATCCGATTCAGAGGCTGAAAAGGACTACAGATGCTGTTGGATTCTGACCTCCCTGCACTCAAAGTGGATTTTCTAGAGCTACGGAAACCCAATTGGCACGCTCTCAATTGAGTTAGAAAGTAGACATCCTAGACTTTCCAGCAATATATAATACCCAATACTTTTCCCGAGATTTGATGCCCCAAACCAGCGTTTCAAATCAGCTCAAGACTGCCCGGCGTTAAACGCCGGAACTGGCACAAGAATGGGAGTTAAACGCCCAAACTGGCACAAAAGCTGGCGGTTAACTCCAAGAAAAGTATCTACACATGAAAGCTTCAATGCTCAGCCCAAGCACACACCAAGTGGGCCCGGAAGTGGATTTTTATGTCATTTACTCATTTTTGTAAACCCTAAGCTACTAGTTATCTACAAATAGGACCTTTTGCTATTGTATTTTCATCTTGGTTCTTCTGGTTCCCTCTCTGGGGCCGAAGCCAATGATCACCATTATCACTTATATATTTTCAACGGTGGAGTTTCTACACACCATAGATTAAGGTGTGGAGCTCTGCTGTACCTCGAGTATTAATGCAATTACTATTGTTCTTCTATTCAATTCAGCTTATTCTTGTTCTAAGATATCACTTGTTCCTCAACTTGATGAATGTGATGATCCGTGACACTCATCATCATTCTCACCTATGAACGTGTGCCTGACAACCACCTCCGTTCTACCTTAGATTGAGTGGATATCTCTTGGATTCCTTAATCAGAATCTTCGTGGTATAAGCTAGAATTGATGGCGGCATTCAAGAGAATCCGGATGGTCTAAACCTTGTTTGTGGTATTCTGAGTAGAATTCAATGATTGAATGACTGTGACGAGCTTCAAACTCGTGATTGTGGGGCGTTAGTGACAGACGCAAAAGAATCACTGGATTCTATTCTGACATGATCGAGAACCGACAGCTGAATAGCCGTGCTGTGACAGAGCGCGTTGAACATTTTCACTGAGAGAACGGGACTGTATCCATTGATAACGGTTATGCCCAACATATAGCTTGCCATGGAAAGGAGTAAGAAGGATTGGATGAAGACAGTAGGAAAGCAGAGAGATTGAAGGGACAAAGCATCTTTCATACGCTTATCTGAAATTCTCACCAATGAATTACATAAGTATCTCTATCTTTATTTTATGTTTTATTCATCTTTTAATTATTAATCCTCCATTACCATTTGAATCTGCCTGACAGAGATTTACAAGATGACCATAGCTTGCTTCATACCAACAATCTCCGTGGGATCGACCCTTACTCGCGTAAGGTTTATTACTTGGACGACCCAGTGCACTTGCCGGTTAGTTGTGCGAAGTTGTGATAAGGAGTTGAGATTGTAATTGAGCATACCATTTTGATGGCACCATTGATGATCACAATTTCGTGCACCAACCACTAACGTGAAAGTTAATGTGGAGCTAAGATTTATGAGAAAACGTTAGTGACACTCACCTTTGTCACTAACGTTGGAGATGGCATTCAATACCACGTTAGTGGCCATGTTAACTTAGTTAACATGAGCTCTAATGTGGAGAGTAGGGGCACTTGGAGCATTAGTGACAAAGGTAAGTGTCACTAACGCTCTCGAACATGAGGCATACCCACGTTAAGAGCCACGTTAGGCACACTAACGTGAACTCTAACATAGGGACAAGGGGCACAAGGCAACGTTATTGGGAAAGGTGAGTCCCAATAACGCTTGCAAAGGTTCAGAAGGCAACGTTAGTGGTCACGTTAGTGCCACTAACGTTGGAGTTAACGTGGGCTATATGGGGTTGGAACGTTAGTGAAAAAGGTGATTGCCACTAACGTTCTCGAACCCACAATCTCACTTAACGTTAACATCACTAACGCCCATGCCTAATTCACACTTTTCTGCAAGCTGAGCCCACTAAAGATTGTAACTGCTTCAACTCAAGATCTAAGGCCCACATCCAGGACTTGGATAACTCACTAGAAGACTTAGAAGAGTAGTATATAGGAGTAGTTTTGAACTATAGAGAGCTTGGCACTTTGGAGAACTACCTTTTGTATATCTACTTTTCTGCACTTTTAGCTAAGCATGTATTTTTTTCTGCCATTTTCCATTTCCAGAGCTATGAACAACTAAACCCCTTTCATTAGGTTAGGGAGCTCTGTTGTAATTTGATGGATCAATTATAGTTTTTCTTCTTCTTCTTCTTTCTTCTCTTTTGATTTACTAGAAAGCTTTCAATCTTAATTCAATTGGTTAGTTGTCTTGGAAAAGAAACTCTCCATAATTAGATCTCCTCTGAGCCTTGGAAAAGGGATGAGGAGATCATGCTAGAAATACTTTCTCATGTTGGACCAAATTGTGGTCTGGGCATTTATAGTGACATGTAATCCTCCCAACACTTTGATTTGGAAATACATGTGATATAATCAGTGACCAAACTTCATCTCTTCCCATGAGCAATTAAATCAAGGAATTGGGCAATTGTTCAAGCATAGAGAGATTGAGTTGCCAACGAATTGAAATCCAATCACCCAAGATTGCCAAGGAGATCAATAGATGCTTTGACAGAGGAAGAGATGAAAATGAATTTGATCAGGAGAATACAACATCTCCTGAGCCCAATGAATTCCCCATTTCTGATCTTACCCATTCTCTTTACTTTCTATCATTTATTTCCATGCTCATTTCCCCAAATCCCCATCTAAGATTCGGTACTTTATTTTTTGCTATTTACTTTCCCGCATTTAATTTTCTGCAATTCTCAAACTACATTCTATTTAGCTCAACTAGCATACTCTTCCAACTAAAGTTGCTTGACCAATCAATCCCCGTGGGATTCGACCTCACTCTATTGTGATTTTTTACTTGACGATAATTCGGTATACTTGCCGAAGGGAAATTTGTTGCGAGACAAGTTTTCATGCATCAAGTTTATGGCACCGTTGCCGGGGATTGATTTTGTATCAACAATGATCAAGTTGGAAGTCCACTAGATTGATCATTTTTCCTTTGTTTGTTTACGTTATTCAGTCGTTTATCTTCAGTTTGTTTAGTTTCTTCCTCATCCCCTATACCCTCTCTGTTTTCTTTCTTTCTTTATTATTATTTACAATTCTGCTCACTAACCCACTAACTGTTTGATTATTTGCACCACTCACACTAACAATCACTCTAACAAGAATAATCTCTTTATTTCATCATTTGTTGTGTGTTTTGTTAGTTGTATGACAGGGAGAAGAGGGGGAGCTTCAACTTCCTTCGATTTCAAAACCTGAAAGGACCCTCCGGAGACTAAGGAGGGAAGCAAGAGGGAAAGGAGTTGTGGGTGCTGAGGAAGAGGAAGAGTATTTTAAAACCAACATGGAGGAGAACTTGGAAAACAATCAAGAAGGAGAAGCTCACAACCATGCCAGAGAAGGCCCTGTAAATCATGCTGGGCAAGAGAAGAGCATTCTAGGCTCTTACATTAATCCAAACCCAGGAAACTGTGGAAGTAGCATCCAAAAGCCCACCATACATGCCAACAACTTTGAACTAAAACCCCAGCTCATCACCTTTGTTCAGAACAACTGCTCATTTGGAGGAAGTGCTCAAGAAGACCCCAATTAACATCTAACCACCTTCTTGAGAATTTGTGACACTGTGAAGTCTAATGGAGTCCACCCGGATGTCTATAGGCTGCTTTGTTCCCCTTTTCACTCAAGGACAAAGCATCCAAGTGGCTTGAAACCTTCCCAAAGTAGAGCTTAACAAATTGGGAAGATGTGGTGAACAAATTTTTGTCAAGGTTCTACCCTCCTCAAAGAATTAACAGGCTGAGAGATGAGGTGCAAACTTTTAGGCAACAAGATGGTGAGGCTCTCTTTGAGGCATGGGAGAGGTTCAATGACTTAACAAGAAGATGCCCACCAGATATGTTCATTGAATGGGTTTAACTTCACATCCTTTTCTTAGTGATGGACTTATCCTCTTCAATGGGGATGTCTCCTTCTATGATAACTCCCGCTGAGTAACATAGATGGCAAATAAGATGAGGAAAAGCTAGCCTTGCCATGGTGGAGGGCTTTTTGGCTATTTTGTAGAATTCAAGAGAGATGACTTCATGAACTTATACTTTCTCTCCAATCATGATGCTATGAATCATGATGGCCCGATCCACAATAACTTCGGATCGGTTGCTAGTAGGGATGATGGAGCATTGGATGAACTCCAACCATCCTCTAGCCACAGGCTTAAGGTCCAGTCTTCTCAATTGAACCAACTTGCCTCTTGAGTCTCTTTTCCATTAAGCTCCTTCCACACATATGTCCATGAGGACTTTGTCAAACCTTTGATCAAAGTTGACCCTTCTAGTGTAGGGGCGTTCATCTCCTTGCATCATGGGCAAGTTGAATGCCAACCTCACATTTTCCGATCTAAAATCTAAGTATTTCCCCCGAACCATTGTAAGATAATTCTTTGGGTTCGGGTTCATACTTTGATCATGGTTCCTAGTGATCCATGCATTGGCATAGAACTCTTGAACCATTAGGATTCCAACTTGTTGAATGGGGTTGGTCAGAACTTCCCAACCTCTTTTTGGATCTCATGTCGGATCTCCAGATACTCATTTTTCTTGAGCTTGAAAGGGACCTCAGGGATCACCTTCTTCTTAGCCACAACATCATAAAAGTGATCTTGATGGGCTTTGGAGATGAATCTCTCCATCTCCCATGACTCGGAGGTGGAAGCTTTTGTCTTCCCTTTCCCTTTTCGTGAGGTTTCTTTAGCCTTAGGTGCCATCAGTGGTTATGAAAAAACAAAAAAGCTATGATTTTACCACACCAAACTTAGAATTGTTGCTCGTCCTCGAGCAAACAAAGAAAGAAGAGAAGAAGAAGAAGAAGAAAATATGGATGAAAGGTGGAGGTGTGTGGGTTCGGCCAAGGTAAAGAAGAGAGGGTTGTGGTGTGTGAAAATGAGGAAGGATAGAGGGGTTTATATAGTAAGGGGAGAAGGGGTAGGTTCGGCCATTTAGGGTGGGTTTGGGTGGAAAAGAGATTTTGAATTTTGAAGGTAGGTGGGGTTTATGGAGAAGGGTAGATGGATGTGAATGGTGAAGAGGTGATGGGGAAGAGAGATTGAGGTGATTGGTGAAAGGATTTTGGGAAAGAGCATTATTGGATTGTGTGAAGAAGAGATAAGGTGAGTTGAGGTAGGTGGGGATCCTGTGGGATCCACAAATCCTGAGATGATCCTGTGCGGTCCACAGATCCTGAGGTGTCAAGGATTTACATCCTTGCACCAATGAGGCGTGTAAAATGCCCTATGCATGTAATCCTGGTGTTTAACGCCAGATTGATGCTTGTTTCTAGTGTTGAACGCCAGCTTCATGCTTGTTTTGGGCGTTCAACGCCCATGTGCAGCATGTTTCTGGCGTTGAACGCCAGTTCCATGCTTATTTCTGGCGTTCAGCGCCAGCTTTCCTCAGGGTGTATTCCTGGCGTTTAAACGCCAGGATGTTGCTTGTTTCTGGCGTTCAACACCAGATCCATGCTCTGTTCTGGCGTTGAACGCCAGCCAGATGCTCCTTACTGGCGTTTAAACGCCAGTAAGCCCTCCCTCCAGGGTGTGCTGTTTCTTCTGCTGTTTTTTATTCTATTATTAATTTTAGTAATTTTTTTTGTGACTCCACATGATCATGAACCTAATAAAACATAAAAGAACAATGAAATAAAAATAAAATTAGATAAATAAAAATTGGGTTGCCTCCCAATAAGCGCTCCTTTAATGTCACTAGCTTGACAGTGGACTCTCATGGAGCCTCACAGGTGATCAAGTCAATGTTGTAGACTCCCAACACCAAACTTAGAGTTTGGATGTGGGGATTCAACACCAAACTTAGAGTTTGGCTGTGGCCTCCCAACACCAAACTTAGAGTTTGGCTGTGGAAGCTTTGTTTGACTCTGTACTGAGAGAAGCTTTTCATGCTTCCTCTCCATGTATACAGAAGAACACCCTTGGGTCTTAAACACAAGGTAGTCCCCATTCAATTGAAGGACTAATTCTCATCTGTTAACATCTATCACATATCCTGTTGTGGCTAGGAAAGGTCTTCCAATGATGCTGCATTCATCTTCCTCCTTCCTAGTGTCTAAGATTATGAAATCAGCAGGGATGTAAAGGCCTTCAACCTTCACTAACACGTCCTCTACCAATCCATAATCTTGTCTTACTGACTTGTCTGCCATTTGTAATGAGAATATGGCAGGCTATCCCTCAATGATCCCTAGCTTCTCCATTACAGAGAGTGGCATAAGATTTATGCCTGACACTAGGTCACACAGAGCCAGGTCATGGTGCTTATGGTACAAGGTATTCAGAATTTACCAGGATCCTGTCTCTTTTGAGGTAAAGTTTGCTGAACCCATGTATCTAGTTCACTAATGAGCAAGGGAGGTTCACGTTCCCAAGTCTCATTACCAAACAACTTGGCATTCAGCTTCATGATAGCTCTTAGATATTGAGCAACTTGCTCTCCAATTACATCTTCTTCCTCTTCAGAGGAAGAATAGTCTTTAGAGCTCATGAATGGCAGAAGGAGATTTAATGGGATCTCTATGGTCTCTATATGACCTTCAGATTCCTTTAGGTCCTCAATAGGGAACTCCTTCTTGCTTGAGAGACGTCCCATGAGGTCTTCCTCATTAGGATTCACGTCCTCTCCTTCCTCTCTAGGTTCGGCCATGTTGATTATGTCAATAGCCTTTCACTCTCCTTTTGGAATTTCTTCAGTATTGCTTGGGAGAGTACTAGGAGGAGTTTCAGTGACTTTCTTACTTAGCTGGCCCACTTGTGCCTCCAAATTTCTGATGGAGGACCTTGTTTCACTCATGAAACTTAAAGTGGCCTTAGACAGATCAAAGACTATGTTTGCTAAGTTAGAGGAGCTCTGCTCAGAATTCTCTATCTGTTGCTATTGCTGAGCCTATTTCTTCCACCATTATTAAAGCCTTGTTGAGGCTTTTGTTGATCCTTCCATAAAAACGTTGGATGATTTCTCCATGATGAATTATAGGTGTTTCCATAAGTTTCACCCATGTAATTTACCTCTGCCATTGCAGGGTTCTCAGGATCATAAGCTTCTTCTTTAGAAGATGCCTCTTTAGTACTGTTGGATGCATTTTGCCATCCATTCAGACTTTGAGAAATCTTGTTGATTTGCTGAGTCAACATTTTGTTCTGAGCCAATATGGCATTCAGAGCATTAATTTCAAGAACGCCCTTCCTCTGAGGCGTCCCATTATTCACGGAATTCCTCTCAGAAGTGTACATGAATTGGTTATTTGCAACCATTTCAATAAGTTCCTGAGCTTCTGCAGGCATTTTCTTTAGGTGAATGGATCCACCTGCAGAATGGTCCAGTGACATTTTAGAGAACTCAGATAGACCATAATAGAATATATCTATCATGGTCAACTCTGAAAACATGTCAAAAGGACACTTTTTGGTCATCTGCTTGTATCTTTCCCAAGCTTCATAGAGGGATTCACCATCTTTTTGCTTGAAGATCTGAACATGCACTCTAAGCTTGCTCAGCTTTTGAGGAGGAAAGAACTTAACCAAGAAGGTCGTGACCAGCTTATCCCAAGAGTCCAGGCTATCTTTAGGTTGTGAGTCCAACCATGTTCTAAATCTGTCTCTTACATCAAAAGGGAAAAGCATGAGCCTACAGACTTCAGGATCTACTCCATTAGTCTTAACAGTCTCGCAGATCTGCAAGAACTCAGTTAAAAATTGGTAGAGATCTTCTGATGGAAGTCCATGAAACTTGCAGTTCTGTTGCATTAGAGCAACTAGTTGAGGTTTCAGCTCAAAATTGTTTGCTCCAATGGCAGTAATTGAGATGCTTCTTGATGACCGGATATTTTATACGCTTTTTAGGGGTAATTTCATGTAGATTTTAGCATGTTTTAATTAGCTTTTTAATAGAATTTTATTAGTTTTTAAGCAAAAATTATATTTTTGGACTTTACTATGAGTTTATGTGTTTTTCTGTGATTTCAGGTATCTTCTGACTGAAATTGAGGGAACTGAGCAAAAATCTGATTTAGGCTGAAAAAGGACTGCTGATGCTGTTGGATTCTGACCTCCCTCACTTGGAATGGCTTTTTTAGAGCTACAGGAGTCCAATTGGCGCTCTCTCAATTGGGTTGGAAAGTAGACATCCAGGGCTTTTCAGCAATATATAATAGTCTATACTTTGCATGAAGAAAGACGACATAAACTGGCAGTCTGGCGTTCAGCGCCAGAAGCAGGTTACAAGTTGGAGTTCAATGCCAGAAACAGGTTACAATCTGGCGTTCAACTCCAGAAATAGCCCAGGCACATGAGAAGTTTAAGTCTCAGCCCCAGCACACACCAATTAGGCCCCAGAAGTGGATTTTTGCACCAATTATCTTAGTTTACTCATTTTCTGTAAACCTAGGTTACTAGTTTAGTATTTAAACAACTTTTAGAGACTTATTTTGTATCTCATGACATTTTCAGATCTGAATTTTATACTCTTTGACGGCATGAGTCTCTAAAATCCATTGTTGGGGGTGAGGAGCTCTGCAGCGTCTCGATGAATTAATGCAATTATTTCTGTTTCCCATTCAAACATGCTTGTTCCTATCTAAGATGTTCATTCGTGCCTCACTATGAAGATGGTGATGATCTGTGACACTCATCACCTTCCTCAATCCATGAACGTGTGTCTGACAATCACCTCCGTTCTAAATTAGATTGAATGAATATCTCTTAGATTCCTTAATCAGAATCTTCATGGTATAAGCTAGAATTGATGGCGGCATTCATGAGAATCCAGAAAATCTAAACCTTGTCTGTGGTATTCCGAGTAGGATTCAAGGATTGAATGGCTGTGACGAGCTTCAAACTCGTGAGTGTTGGGCGTAGTGATAGACGTAAAAGGATCAATGGATCTTATTCCAACATGATCGAGAACCAACAGATGATTAGCCGTGCTGTGACAGAGCATCTGGACCATTTTCACTGAGAGGATGGGAAGTAGCCATTGACAACGATGACACCCTACATACAGCTTGCCATGGAAGGGACTTTGCACTTTTGAAAATGAGGAAGCATTATGTTATAGGAATTCAGAAGACAAAGCATCTCCAAAACTCCAACATATTCTCCATTATTGCACAATAAATATTTATTTTATGCCCTTTGACTTTTTACAATTAAAACGAAAGAACCCTATTGGCATCCTGACTAAGATCAACAAGATAACTATAGCTTGCTTCAAGCCAACAATCTCCGCGGGATTCGACCCTTACTCACGTAAGGTATTACTTGGACGACCCAGTGCACTTGCTGGTTAGTTGTGCGGATTGCAAAAGTGTGATTGCAATTTCGTGCACCAAGTTTTTGGCGCCGTTGCCAGGGATTGTTCGAGTTTGAACAACTAAAGGTTTATTTTGTTGCTTAGATTAGGAATAATTTATTTTTGTTGCTATAGAGTCATCAAATCTGAGTCCTTTATTTTCTTTTCAAAAATTTTTCAAAAATATTATTTTTCTTTATCCATTTTTAATTTTTTTTCGTGAGTTTAGTGTCTTATTCTAAGTTTGGTGTCAATTGAATGCTTTTCTTTGTCTCTCAATTTTCGAATTGCATGTTCATTGTTCTTTCTTGGTCTTCAAGTTGTTCTTGTTTATTTTTCTTGTTTGATCTTCAGTTTTTCTTGTTTTGTGTTTTTCCTTGTTTTTCTTGTGATTTTCGAAAATTCCAAAAAGATTTTTCTTTTAGAAAATATTTTTTCTTTCATAGCTCAGTTGGTTAGAGCATTGGCTTATGTTTTTGGTATCCTCTTTTCAAAAATAATTTTTCTTTGATTAAATCTTGCGTCAAATTTTAAGTTTCGTGTTTTCTTTTTATTTTTTCTTTAATTTTCGAAAATTTATTTTAGTTTTCCCAAAAATTTTAAGTTTGGTGTTTTATCTTTTGTTCTTGGTGTTCTTGTGAATCTTCAAGGTGTTCTTGAGTCTCTTTGTGCATTGATCTTAAAATTTTTAAGTTTGGTGTTCCTTGGTTTTTTTCCCTCCAAAATTTTCGAAAAGAAGGAGCATTAGATTTAAAAATTTAAAATCTTGTGTCTCTTATGTATTTTTCTCTTTCATCATAAAATGCAAAATTCAAAAAAATATTTATCCTCTCCTCAAATTTCTCAATTTTCGAATTACTTGGGTTGATTTGGTCAAAATTTTTCAAATCACATCTTTTTCAAAAATATCCTAACCAATTTCTCTCTCCTCACTTTTTTCGAAAATCTTCATAAAATATTTTCAAATTTTTATTTTTATTTTTTATTTTTATTTTTATTTCAGTTTTTTATTTTATTTCATTTTATTTTATTTTATTATTTCAAAAATAATTTTAAAAAAAAATATATAAATAAATAAAATAAATCCACATCATCTCCCTTTCTCCATCATGGACCTAAGTGGAAATGAACAGTCCAGAAGGACTCTGGGGTCATATGCTAACCCCACTACTGCTTCATATGGGAGTAGTATCTGTATACCCTCCATTGGAGTCAGTAGCTTTGAGTTGAATCCTCAGCTCATTATCATGGTGCAGCAAAGTTGCCAGTATTCCGGTCTTCCACAGAAAGAACCTACAGAGTTTCTGGCACAATTTTTACAAATTGCTGACACAGTACATGATAAGGAAGTAGATCAGGATGTCTACAGATTATTACTATTTCCATTTGCTGTAAAGGACCAAGCTAAGAGGTGGTTAAATAACGAACCTAATGACAGCATAAAGACATGGAAACAGCTGTCAGAAAAATTCCTGAATCACTATTTTCCTCCAAAATGGATGACACAGCTAAGGCTAAGCATCCAAGGCTTCAAACAAGGAGATAATGAATCCCTTTACGATGCCTGGGAGAGATACAGAGAGATGCTAAGAAAATGTCCCTCTGAAATGTTTTCAGAATGAGTGCAATTAGACATCTTCTATTATGGGCTTACAGAGAAAGCTCAGATTTCTCTAGACCACTCAGTTGGTGGATCTATCCACATGAGAAAGACAATTGAAGAAGCTCAAGAGCTCATTAATACAGTTGCCAGGAATCAGCATCTGTACCTAAGCAGTGAATCTTCCATCAATAAAGAGGCTAAAACAGTAATTGCTGAACTCAATCCTGCAGATCAAGCTGCTGAATTCAATCAGCAATTAGATTTTCTAACAAAACAGCTAGCCGAATTCAAGGAGATATTACAAGAAACAAGAATGGCTAATATGAATATGGAAGTGCAGTTGAAGCAAATAGAACAGCAGTTATCAAAACAAATAACAGAAGAATGCCAAGCAGTTCAATTAAGAAGTGGGAAGACATTAAATACCCCACTTCAAGGCAGCAGAAAGCCAAGAAATGAGTAAACTGTTACCCAAAATCCCTCTAAGGATAGTAAGAGCCTAGAGAGGAATAATTCTGGCACTCAAACGGCAGAAAAGGAGTGGAGAGCTGGCGTTGAACGCCCAACCCATGCTCATTCCTGGCGTTCAATGCCAGAAACAAGCAAGGAACTGGCGTTAAACGCCCAAAGGAAGCACAGTTCTGGCGTTTAGACGCCAGAAACAGGTAAGGAGCTGGCGTCTAACGCCACTCCGGCTTCCACCCCTAGCATTCAAATGCTAGTGGGGGATCAGACACATACTAGTACTGATAATAGTCCTTCTAAAAAGGCTTCCCAACCCACATCTGTAGGCAATAAACCTGCAGCAACTAAGGTTGAGGAATACAAAGCCAAAATGCCTTATCCTCAGAAACTCCGCCAAGCAGAACAGGATAAGCAATTTGTCCACTTTGCAGACTATCTTAGGACTCTTTAAATAAAGATTTCATTTGCAGAGACACTTGAGCAAATACCCTCTTATGCTAAGTTCATGAAAGAGATCTTAAGTCACAAGAAGGATTGGAGGGAAACTGAAAAAGTTTACCTCGTTGAAGAATGCAATGCAGTCATTCTGAAAAGCTTACCTGAGAAGCTTAAGGATCCGGGAAGCTTTATGATGCCATGCACATTAGAAGGTACTTGCACCAAGCAAGCTCTATGTGATCTTGGGGCAAGTATTAACCTAATACCTGCAGCTACTATCAAAAAGCTTTGGTTGACTGATGAAGTTAAACCAACCCGGATATGTCTTCAACTTGCTGATGGCTCCATTAAATACCCATCAGGCGTGATTGAGGACATGATTGTCAAGGTTGGGCCATTTGCCTTTCCCACTGACTTTGTGGTGCTGGAAATGGAGGAGCATAAGAGTGCAACTCTCATTCTGGAAAGACCTTTCCTAGCAACTGGCCGAACCCTTATTGATGTTCAAAAAGGGGAAGTAACCCTTAGAGTCAATGAGGATGAGTTCAAGTTAAATGTTGTCAAAGCCATGCAGCATCCAGACACCCAAAATGACTGCATGAGCATTTATATTATTGACTCTCTGGTAAAAGAAGTCAATATGGCTGAGAGTCTCGAATCAGAGCTAGAGGATATCTTTAAAGATGTTCAGCCTGATCCGAAGGAACCAGAGAGAATAATAGAACCTCTGAAAATCCCTAAGGAAGAGGAGAAACCTCCCAAACCCGAACTCAAACCATTACCACCATCCCTAAAATATGCATTTCTGGGAGAAGGTGATACCTTTCCTGTAATCATAAGCTCTACCTTAGAGCCACAGGAAGAGGAAGCACTAATTCAAGTGCTAAGGACACACAAGATAGCTCTTGGGTGGTCCATCAATGATTTTAAGGGCATTAGCCCAGCCAGATGCATGCACAAGATCCTATTAGAGGGTGACGCTAAGCCAGTGGTTCAACCACAAAGGCGGCTTAATCCAGCCATGAAGGAGGTGGTGCAGAAAGAGGTCACTAAATTACTAGAGGCTGGGATTATTTATCCCATTTCTGATAGCCCCTGGGTAAGCCCTATCCAAGTCGTCCCTAAGAAGGGTGGCATGACAGTGGTTCATAATGAAAAAAATGAACTGGTTCCTACAAGAAAAGTTACAGGGTGGCGTATGTGTACTGATTACAGAAGGCTCAATACAGCTACCAGAAAGGATCACTTTCCTTTACCATTCATAGACCAAATGCTAGAAAGACTAGCAGGTCATGAATACTATTGCTTCCTAGATGGATATTCAGGTTATAATAAAATTGCAGTAGATCCCCAGGATCAAGAGAAAACAACACTCACATGTCCATCTAGAGTATTTGCATACAGAAGGGTGCCATTTGGCCTGTGCAATGCACTTGCAACCTTTCAAATGTGTGGTGCACGAAATTGTGATCAATACTTTTCACAACTCAAATAATCCCCGGTGATGAATCCAAAAACTTGGTATTCAATACCATGGCATAAACACAACTTCGCACAACTAACCAGCAAGTGTACTGGGTCGTCCAAGTAATAAACCTTACGCGAGTAAGGGTCGATCCCACAGAGATTGTAGGTATGAAGCAAGCTATGGTCACCTTGTAAATCTTAGTCAGGCAAACTCAAATGGGTATGGGTGATATACGAAAAAAACATAAAGATAAAGATAGAGATACTTATGCAATTCATTGGTAGGAATTTCAGATAAGCGTATGGAGATGCTGTGTTCCTTCCGTCTCTCTGCTTTCCTACTGTCTTCATCCAATCCTTCTTACTCCTTTCCATGGCAAGCTGTATGCAAGGGTTTCACCGTTGTCAGTGGCTACCTCCCATCCTCTCAGTGAAAATGTTCAACGCACCCTGTCACGGCACGGCTAATCATCTGTCGGTTCTCAATCAGGTTGGAATAGAATCCAGTGATTCTTTTGCGTCTGTCACTAACGCCCAGCCTTCAGGAGTTTGAAGCTCATCACAGTCATTCAATCATTGAATCCTACTCAGAATACCACAGACAAGGTTTAGACCTTCCGGATTCTCTTGAATGCCGCCATGAATTCTAGCTTATACCACGAAGATTCCGGTTAAAGAATCCAAGAGATATCCACCCAATCTACGGTAGAACGGAGGTGGTTGTTAGGCACACGTTCATAGGTGAGAATGATGATGAGTGTCACGGATCATCACATTCATCAAGTTGAAGAACAAGTGATATCTTAGAACAAGAACAAGCGGAATTGAATAGAAGAACAATAGTAATTGCATTAATACTCGAGGTACAGCAGAGCTCCACACCTTAATCTATGGTGTGTAGAAACTCCACCGTTGAAAATACATAAGAACAAGGTCTAGACATGGCCGTGAGGCCAGCCTCCAAAACATGATCAAAAGATCTTAAAATGATCCAAAGATGAAAATACAATAGTAAAAGGTCCTATATATAGAGAACTAGTAGCCTAGGGTTTACAGAGATGAGCAAATGACATAAAAATCCACTTTCGGGCCCACTTGGTGTGTGCTTGGGCTGAGCATTGAAGCATTTTCGTGTAGAGACTCTTCTTGGAGTTAAACGCCAGCTTTGGTGCCAGTTTGGGCGTTTAACTCCCATCCTTGTGCCAGTTCCGGCGTTTAACGCTGGAAATTCTGATGGTGACTTTGAACGCCGGTTTGGGCCATCAAATCTTGGGCGAAGTATGGACTATCATATATTGCTGGAAAGCCCAGGATGTCTACTTTCCAACGCCGTTGAGAGCGCGCCAATTGGGCTTTTGTAGCTCCAGAAAATTCA
Source organism: Arachis hypogaea (assembly GCF_003086295.3). NCBI lineage: Eukaryota > Viridiplantae > Streptophyta > Magnoliopsida > Fabales > Fabaceae > Arachis > Arachis hypogaea. The sequence continues at coordinate 68,628,305 of NC_092040.1, read as the reverse complement.
CTTCGAGTGCAGGGAGGTCAGAATCCAACAGCATCTGCAGTCCTTTTTAGACTCTGAATCAGATTTTTGCTCAGGTCCCTCAATTTCAGCCAGAAAATACCTGAAATCACAGAAAAACACACAAACTCATAGTAAAGTCCAGAAAAGTGAATTTTAACTAAAAACTAATAAAAATATACTAAAAACTAACTAGATCATACTAAAAACAATGCCAAAAAGCGTATAAATTATCCGCTCATCACAACACCAAACTTAAATTGTTGCTTGTTCTCAAGCAACTGAAAATCAAATAAGATAAAAAGAAGAGAATATGCAATGAATTCCAAAAACATCTATGAAGATCAGTATTAATTAGATGAGCGGGACTTTTAGCTTTTTGCCTCTGAATAGTTTTGGCATCTCACTCTATCCTTTGAAATTCAGAATGATTAGCTTCTTTAGGAACTCAGAATCTAGATAGTGTCATTGATTCTCCTAGTTAAGTATGATGGTTCTTGAACACAGCTACTTATTGAGTCTTGGCCGTGGCCTAAAGCACTCTGTCTTCCAGTATTACCACCGGATACATACATGCCACAGACACATAATTGGGTGAACCTTTTCAGATTGTGACTCAGCTTTGCTAGAGTCCCCAATTAGAGGTGTCCAGGGTTCTTAAGCACACTCTTTTTGCCTTGGATCACAACTTTATTTCTTTCTTTTTCTCTCCCTTTTTTTTGTTTTCTTTTCTCCCTTTTTTTTTCTTTTCGTTTTTCTCTTTTCTCTTTTTTTTTTGTATTCACTGCTTTTTCTTGCTTCAAGAATCATTTTAATGATTTTTCAGATCCTCAGTAACATTTCTCCTTTTTCATCATTCTTTCAAGAGCCAACATTCATGAACCACAAATTCAAAAGACATATGCACTGTTTAGGCATACATTCAGAAAACAAAAGTATTGCCACTACATCAAAATAATTAAACTGTTATAAAATTCAAAATTCATGCAATTCTTCTCTTTTTCAATTAAGAACATTTTTCATTCAAGAAAGGTGATGGATTCATAGGACATTCATAACTTTAAGGCATAGACATTAAGACACTAATGATCACAAGACACAAACATAGATAAACATAAGCATAATTTTCGAAAAACATAAAAATAAAGAACAAGGAAATTAAAGAACGGGTCCACCTTAGTGATGGCGGCTTGTTCTTCCTCTTGAAGATTCTATGGAGTGTTTGAGCTCCTCAATGTCTCTTCCTTGTCTTTGTTGTTTCTCTCTCATGATTCTTTGATCTTCTCTAATTTCATGGAGGAGGATGGAATGTTCTTGGTGCTCCACCCTTAGTTGTCCCATGTTGGAACTCAATTCTCCTAGGGAGGTGTTTAGTTGTTCCCAATAATTTTGTGGAGGAAAGTGCATCCCTTGAGGCATCTCAGGGATTTGATGATGAGAGGGGTCTCTTGTTTGCTCCATCCTCTTCTTAGTGATGGGCTTGTCCTCATCAATGGGGATGTCTCCCTCTATGTCAACTCCAACTGAATAACAGAGGTGACAAATGAGATGAGGAAAGGCTAACCTTGCCAAGGTAGAGGACTTGTCTGCCACCTTATAAAGTTCTTGGGATATAACCTCATGAACTTCTATTTCTTCTCCAATCATGATGCTATGAATCATGATAGCCCGGTCTATAGTAACTTCGGACACCGATTGCTAGTGGGAATGATTGAGCGTTGGATAAACTCCAACCATCCTCTAGCCACGGGCTTGAGGTCATGCCTTCTCAATTGAACCGGCTTTCCTCTTGAATATCTCTTCCATTGGGCGCCCTCTTCACAAATGACTGTGAGGACTTGGTCCAACCTTTGATCAAAGTTGACCCTTCTAGTGTAAGGGTGTGCTGTTTTTCTTTCTGTTTTTCTTTTTGTTTTAGCTTTTTCAATTGATTTTGTGACTTCTTATGATCATCAACCTACAGAAAACATAAAATAACAAAGGAAAATAGATAAAATATAACATTAGGTTGCCTCCCAACAAACGCTTCTTTAGTGTCAGTAGCTTGACCGAGGGCTCTCATGGAGCCTCACAGATGCTCAGAGCAATGTTGGAACCTCCCAACACCAAACTTAGAGTTTGAATGTGGGGGTTCAACACCAAACATAGAATTTGGTTGTGGCCTCCCAACACCAAACTTAGAGTTTGACTGTGGGGGCTCTGTTTGACTCTGTTTTGAGAGAAGCTCATCATGCTTCCTCTCCATGGTGACAGAGGGATATCCTTGAGCCTTAAACACAAAGGATTCTTCATTCACTTGAATGATCAATTCTCCTCTATCAACATCAATCACAGCCTTTGCTGTGGCTAGGAAGGGTCTGCCAAGGATGATGGATTCATCCATGCACTTCCCAGTCTCTAGGACTATAAAATCAGCAGGGATGTAATGGTCTTCAACCTTTACCAGAACATCCTTTACAAGTCCAAGAGCTTGTTTTCTTGAATTGTCTGCCATCTCTAGTGAGATTTTTGCAGCTTGCACCTCAAAGATCCCTAGCTTCTCCATTACAGAGAGAGGCATGAGGTTTACACTTGACCCTAGGTCACACAAGGCCTTCCTGAAGGTCATGGTGCCTATGGTACAAGGTGTTGAAAACTTCCCAGGATCCTGTCTCTTTTGAGGCAGTTTCTGCCTATACAAGTCATCCAATTCTTTGGTGAGCAAAGGGGGTTCATCCTCCCAAGTCTCATTACCAAATAACTTGTCATTTAGCTTCATGATTACTCCAAGGTATTTAGCAACTTGCTCTTCAGTGACATCTTCATCCTCTTCAGAGGAAGAGTACTCATCAGAGCTCATGAATGGCAGAAGTAAGTCTAATGGAATCTCTATGGTCTCATTTTGAGCCTCAGATTCCTATGGTTCCTCATTGGGGAACTCATTGGAGGCCAGTGGACGTCCATTGAGGTCTTCCTCAGTGGCGTTCACTGCCTCTTCCTCCTCTCCTAATTCGGCCATATTGATGGCTTTGCACTCTCCTTTTGGATTTTCTTCTGTATCGCTTGGAAGAGTACTAGGAGGGAGTTCAGTAATTTTCTTGCTTAGCTGACCCACTTGTGCCTCCAAGTTTCTAATGGAGGACCTTGTTTCAGTCATGAAACTTTGAGTGGTTTTGATTAGATCAGAGACCATGGTTGCTAAGTCAGAGTGGTTCTGCTTAGAATTCTCTATCTGTTGCTGAGAAGATGATGGAAAAGGCTTGCCATTGCTAAACCTGTTTCTTCCACCATTATTATTGTTGAAACCTTGTTGAGGTCTCTGTTGATCCTTCCATGAAAGATTTGGATGATTTCTCCATGAAGGATTATAGGTGTTTCCATAGGGTTCTCCCATGTAATTCACCTCTTCCATTGAAGGGTTCTCAGGATCATAAGCTTCTTCTTCAGATGAAGCTTCCTTAGTACTGCCTGGTGCATTTTGCATTCCAGACAGACGTTGAGAAATCATATTGACTTGCTGAGTCAATATTTTGTTCTGAGCCAATATGGCATTCAGAGTATCAATCTCAAGAACTCTTTTCTTCTGATTTGTCCCATTGTTCACAGGATTTCTTTCAGAAGTGTACATGAATTGGTTATTTGGAACCATTTCAATTAGTTCTTGAGCTTCTGTAGGCATCTTCTTCAGATGAAGAGATCCTCCAGCAGAGCTATCCAAAGACATCTTGGACAGTTCAGAGAGACCATCATAGAAAATACCTATGATGCTCCATTCAAAAAGCATATCAGAGGGACATTTTCTGATTAATTGTTTGTATCTTTTCCAAGCTTTATAGAGGGATTCTCCTTCCTTCTGTCTGAAGGTTTGGACTTCCATTCTAAGCTTACTCAATTTTTGAGGTGGAAAGAACTTTGCCAAGAAGGCATTGACTAGCTTTTCCCAATAGTTCAGGCTTTCTTTAGGTTGTGAGTCTGACCATATTCTAGCTTTGTCTCTTACAGCAAAAGGGAATAGCATAAGTCTGTAGACCTCAGGGTCAACCCCATTAGTTTTGACAGTGTCACAGATTTGCAAGAATTCGGCTAAAAACTGATGAGGATCTTCCAATGGAAGTCCATGGAACTTGCAATTCTGTTGCATTAGAGAAACTAATTGAGGCTTAAGCTCAAAGTTGTTTGCTCCAATGGCAGGGATAAAGATGCTTCTCCCATAAAAGTCGGGGGTAGGTGCAGTAAAGTCACCCAGCACCTTCCTTGCATTATTGGCATTGTTGTTGTTTTCGGCTGCCATGGGTTCTTCTTCTTTGAAGATTTCTGTTAGGTCCTCTACAGAGAATTGTGCCTTAGCTTTTCTTAGCTTTCACTTCAAGGTCCTTTCAGGTTCAGGATCAGCCTCAACAAGAATGCTCTTGTCTTTGTTCCTGCTCATATGAAAGAGAAGAAAATAAGAAAATATGGAATCCTCTATGTCACAGTATAGAGATTCCTTGAGGTGTTAGAGGAAAAGAAAAATAGAAGGCAGAAGTAGAAGAATTCGAACTTATCAAGAGAGATGGAGTTCGAATTGTGCATTGAGGAATAGTGTTAGTCCATAAATAGAAGGATGTGAGAAGAGGGGAAGAAGTTTTCGAAAATTAAATAAAAAAATATTTTAAAAACATTTTGAAAAACTTTAATTGATTTTCTAAAACCAAGATTGAGAAAGAAGTAAAGTGATTTTTGAAAAAGATTTTGAAATTAGAAATTAAGAAGATATGATTGAAAACTATTATGAAAATGATGTGATTAGGAAGATATGATTGGTTTTAAAAAGATGTGATTGAGAAGATATTAATTGAAAAACATTTTAAAAAGATTTGATTTTGAAAATTAATGACTTGGCTATCAAGAAAAGATATGATTCAAACATTAAACCTTTCTCAACAGAAAAGGCAACATACTTGAAATGTTGAATCTAATCATTAATTGATAGCAAGTATCGTTGAAAAAGGAAAGAAATTGATTTTGAAAAAGATTTGATTGAAAAGATTTGAAAACTAAAAAAAATTGATTTGAAAACAAAATCTTCCCTCTTGTGCCATCCTGGCGTTAAACGCCCAGAATGGTGCACATTCTGGCGTTTAACGCCCAAACTACTACCCTTTTGGGCGTTAAACGCCCTGCCAGGCACCCTGGCTGGCGTTTAAACGCCAGTTTGCCTTCCTCACTGGGCGTTTTGAACGCCCAGCTTTTTCTGTGCAATTCCTCTGCTGAATGTTCTGAATCTTCAATCCTCTGTATTATTGACTTGAAAAGACACAAATTAAAAATATTTTTGGATTTTTAATAATAAGGAATAATCAAAATGCAATTAAAATCAAATAACAATGCATGCAAGACACCAAACTTAGCAGTTTGTATACTGTTGACATTAAAAAATGAGAATGCATATGAGAAACACAAACACTCAAGTCAAGAGAAATTAAAGATCAGAGTAATGAAATCATCAAGAACATCTTGAAGATCACTTAAGACACAGAATGCAAGAAGAACAGAAACATGCAATTGTCACCAAACTTAACATGAGACTCTAGACTCAACAAGAAACATACAATATTTTTGGTTTTTATGATTTTGTAATTTTTTTTGGATTTTTCAAAAATTAAGTGGAAAAGAAAATAAAGATATCAAAATTCTTAATGAGAATTCCAGGAATCATGCAATGTTAGTCTAAGACTCCGGTCCAAGAATTAGACATGGCTTCATAGCCAGCCAAACTTTCAAAGAAAGCTCCGGTCCAAAACACTAGACATGGCCAATGGCCAGCCAAGCCTTAGCAGATCACTGCTCCAACAGCAAGATTGATAGAAATCAACAAGCTCTTGTGATGATAAGTTGAAACCTCGGTCCAATAAAATTAGACATGGCTTCACAGCCAGCCAGACTTCAACAGATCATCATGAAACTCTAGAATTCATCTTCAAGAATTCTGAAAAAAAAATACCTAATCTAAGCAACAAGATGAACCGTCAGTTGTCCATACTCGAACAATCCCCGGCAACGGCGCCAAAAACTTGGTGCACGAAATTGTGATCAATACTTTTCACAACTCAAATAATCCCCGGTGATGAATCTAAAAACTTGGTATTCAATACCATGGCATAAACACAACTTCGCACAACTAACCAGCAAGTGTACTGGGTCGTCCAAGTAATAAACCTTACGCGAGTAAGGGTCGATCCCACAGAGATTGTAGGTATGAAGCAAGCTATGGTCACCTTGTAAATCTTAGTCAGGCAAACTCAAATGGGTATGGGTGATATACGAAAAAAACATAAAGATAAAGATAGAGATACTTATGCAATTCATTGGTAGGAATTTCAGATAAGCGTATGGAGATGCTGTGTTCCTTCCGTCTCTCTGCTTTCCTACTGTCTTCATCCAATCCTTCTTACTCCTTTCCATGGCAAGCTGTATGCAAGGGTTTCACCGTTGTCAGTGGCTACCTCCCATCCTCTCAGTGAAAATGTTCAACGCACCCTGTCACGGCACGGCTAATCATCTGTCGGTTCTCAATCAGGTTGGAATAGAATCCAGTGATTCTTTTGCGTCTGTCACTAACGCCCAGCCTTCAGGAGTTTGAAGCTCATCACAGTCATTCAATCATTAAATCCTACTCAGAATACCACAAACAAGGTTTAGACCTTCCGGATTCTCTTGAATGCCGCCATGAATTCTAGCTTATACCACGAAGATTCCGGTTAAAGAATCCAAGAGATATCCACCCAATCTACGGTAGAACGGAGGTGGTTGTTAGGCACACGTTCATAGGTGAGAATGATGATGAGTGTCACGGATCATCACATTCATCAAGTTGAAGAACAAGTGATATCTTAGAACAAGAACAAGCGGAATTGAATAGAAGAACAATAGTAATTGCATTAATACTCGAGGTACAGCAGAGCTCCACACCTTAATCTATGGTGTGTAGAAACTCCACCGTTGAAAATACATAAGAACAAGGTCTAGGCATGGCCGTGAGGCCAGCCTCCAAAACATGATCAAACGATCTTAAAATGATCCAAAGATGAAAATACAATAGTAAAAGGTCCTATATATAGAGAACTAGTAGCCTAGGGTTTACAGAGATGAGCAAATGACATAAAAATCCACTTCCGGGCCCACTTGGTGTGTGCGTGGGCTGAGCATTGAAGCATTTTCGTGTAGAGACTCTTCTTGGAGTTAAACGCCAGCTTTGGTGCCAGTTTGGGCGTTTAACTCCCATCCTTGTGCCAGTTCCGGCGTTTAACGCTGGAAATTCTAATGGTGAATTTGAACGCCGGTTTGGGCCATCAAATCTTAGGTAAAGTATGAACTATCATATATTGCTGGAAAGCCCAGGATGTCTACTTTCCAACGCCGTTGAGAGCGCGCCAATTGGTCTTTTGTAGCTCCAGAAAATCCACTTCGAGTGCAGGGAGGTCAGAATCCAACAGCATCTGCAGTCCTTTTTAGTCTCTGAATCAGATTTTTGCTCAGGTCCCTCAATTTTAGCCAGAAAATACCTGAAATCACAGAAAAACACACAAACTCATAGTAAAGTCTAGAAAAGTGAATTTTAACTAAAAACTAATAAAAATATACTAAAAACCTAACTAGATCATACTAAAAACATACTAAAAACAATGCCAAAAAGCGTATAAATTATCCGCTCATCAATGTGCATGCTCTCAATTTTCTCTGATATGGTGGAAAAATTTCTGGAAGTCTTCATGGATGACTTTTCAGTATTTGGAGACTCATTTAGCTCCTGTCTTGACCATCTAGCACTTGTTCTAAAGAGGTGCCAAGAGACTAACCTGGTTTTAAACTGGGAAAAATGTCACTTTATGGTGACTGAAGGAATTGTCCTTGGGCACAAAATTTTGAACAAGGAAATAGAGGTGGATTAAGCTAAGGTAGAGGTAATTGAAAAATTACCACCACCTGCCAATGTTAAGGCAATCAGAAGCTTTCTGGGGCATGCAGGATTCTATAGGAGGTTTATAAAAGATTTTTCAAAAATTGCCAAACCTCTGAGTAATCTGCTAGCTGCTGACACGCCATTTATCTTCGATAAGGAGTGTCTGCAGGCGTTTGAGACCCTGAAAGCTAAACTGGTCACAGCACCAGTCATCTCTGCACCAGACTGGACATTACCGTTTGAATTAATGTGTGATGCCAGTAACCATGCCATTGGTGCAGTGTTAGGACAAAGGCATGACAAGCTTCTGCACGTCATTTACTATGCCAATCGTGTTTTAAATAACGCATAGAAGAACTATACAACCACAGAAAAAGAGTTGCTTGCAGTGGTTTACGCCATTGACAAGTTTAGAACTTATTTAGTAGGATCAAAAGTGATTACGTACACTGATCATGTTGATCTTAAGTATCTACTCACAAAGCAGGATTCAAAACCCAGACTCATTAGATGGGTGTTGCTTCTGCAGGAGCTTGATATAGAAATGAGAGACAGAAAAGGGACAGAGAACCAAATAGCAGATCACCTGTCCCGAATAGAACCAGTAGAAGAGGCGTCCCTCCCTCTTACTAAGATCTCTGAAACTTTTCCGGATGAGCAATTCTTTGCCATCCAGGAAGTGCCATGGTTTGCGGATATTGCGAATTACAAGGCAGTGAGATTCATACCCAAAGAGTACAGTAGGCAGCAAGCAAAGAAATTGATCATGGATGCAAAGTACTATCTTTGGGATGAACCATATCTCTTCAAGAGATGTGCAGACGGAGTAATCCGTAGATGTGTGCCTAAAAAAGAAGCACAGAAGATCCTCTAGCACTGCCATGGATCACAGTATGGAGGACATTTTGGAAGTGAGCGAACAGCCACAAGAGTCCTCCAATGTGGCTTCTACTGGCCTAGTCTCTATAAAGACTCCTGAGTGTTTGTACTTCACTGTGACAGTTGCCAAAGATCTGGCAATCTGCCTCATAGTTATGCCATGCCTCAACAAGGGATCTTGGAGATTGAGTTATTTGATGTATGGGGTATTGACTTCATGGGGCCATTCCCACCATCATACTCAAACACTTATATTCTCGTGGCAGTGGATTATGTATCCAAATGGGTAGAAGCTATAGCAACACCCACTAATGATACTAAGACAGTGCTGAAATTCCTCCAGAAACACATCTTCAACAGATTTGGTATCCCTAGAGTACTAATCAGTGATGGGGGCACTCATTTCTGCAATAAATAGCTTTATTCTGCTTTGGTTCGATATGGAGTTAGCCACAGGGTGGCCACTTCATATCATCCATAGACAAATGGACAAGCTGAAGTCTCTAATAGAGAACTTGAAAGAATCTTGGAATGGACTATCATTAACCATAGAAGGGATTAGGCAGGAAGCTTGGATGATGCTCTATGGGCATACAGAACTGAAAGCTAAACTGGTCACAGCACCAGTCATCTCTGCACCAGACTGGACATTACCGTTTGAATTAATGTGTGATGCCAGTAACCATGCCATTGGTGCAGTGTTAGGACAAAGGCATGACAAGCTTCTGCACGTCATTTACTATGCCAGTCGTGTTTTAAATAACGCATAGAAGAACTACACAACCACAGAAAAAGAGTTGCTTTTACGTGGTTTACGCCATTGACAAGTTTAGAACTTATTTAGTAGGATCAAAAGTGATTACGTACACTGATCATGTTGATCTTAAGTATCTACTCACAAAGCAGGATTCAAAACCCAGACTCATCAGATGGGTGTTGCTTCTGCAGGAGCTTGATATAGAAATGAGAGACAGAAAAGGGACAGAGAACCAAATAGCAGATCACCTGTCCCGAATAGAACCAGTAGAAGAGGCGTCCCTCCCTCTTACTAAGATCTCTGAAAATTTTCCGGATGAGCAATTCTTTGCCATCCAGGAAGTGCCATGGTTTGCGGATATTGCGAATTACAAGGCAGTGAGATTCATACCCAAAGAGTACAGTAGGCAGCAAGCAAAGAAATTGATCATGGATGCAAAGTACTATCTTTGGGATGAACCATATCTCTTCAAGAGATGTGCAGACGGAGTAATCCGTAGATGTGTGCCTAAAGAAGAAGCACAGAAGATCCTCTAGCACTGCCATGGATCACAGTATGGAGGATATTTTGGAAGTGAGCGAACAGCCACAAGAGTCCTCCAATGTGGCTTCTACTGGCCTACTCTCTATAAAGACTCCTGAGTGTTTGTACTTCACTGTGATAGTTGCCAAAGATCTGGCAATCTGCCTTATAGTTATGCCATGCCTCAACAAGGGATCTTGGAGATTGATTTATTTGATGTATGGGGTATTGACTTCATGGGGCCATTCCACCATCATACTCAAACACTTATATTCTCGTGGCAGTGGATTATGTATCCAAATGGGTAGAAGCTATAGCAACACCCACTAATGATACTAAGACAGTGCTGAAATTCCTCCAGAAACACATCTTCAACAGATTTGGTATCCCTAGAGTACTAATCAGTGATGGGGGCACCATTTCTGCAATAAATAGCTTTATTCTGCTTTGGTTCGATATGGAGTTAGCCATAGGGTGGCCACTTCATATCATCCATAGACAAATGGACAAGCTAAAGTCTCTAATAGAGAACTTGAAAGAATCCTGGAATGGACTATCATTAACCGTAGAAGGGATTGGGCAGGAAGCTTGGATGATGCTCTATGGGCATACAGAACAGCATTCAAGACTCCTATAGGAACTTCTCCATACCAGCTTGTGTATTGAAAAGCCTGTCACTTGCCAGTGGAACTGGAACATAAGGCCTACTGGGCAACCAGATTCCTAAACCTTGATGCCGAGTTAGCTGGAGAAAAATGATTGCTCCAGTTAAATGAGCTAGAAGAATTTAGACTCAATGCTTTCGAAAATGCAAAAATATACAAAGAGAAAGCAAAAAAGATGGCATGATAAGAAGCTGTCATCCAGAGTCTTTGAGCTAGGGCAGAAAGTTCTGCTGTTTAATTCTAGGCTCAGATTATTCCCTGGGAAATTAAAATCTTGGTGGAGAGGTCCATATGTGATTACAAGTGTGTCACCATATGGATACGTAAAGTTTCAGGATAATGAGTCTAACAAAAAGTTCATTGTTAATGGACATAGAGTCAAACATTATCTTGAAGGAAATTTTGGACAAGAATGCTCAAAACTGAGGCTTGATTAAAGCTCAGTAATAGTCCAGCTAAAGACAATAAAGAAGCGCTTGCTGGGAGGCAACCTTGCCATTAACAAAGTTTATTTTTCAATTATTGATTTAAATAGATTCATATTAATTTTCTTCAAGGTAAAATGGCAATTGCATGAGTTCACAGAGTTACAGAAGGATTCAGAGCATAAACAGCAAAAAGAAGCTCACTGGTGTGAAAAAGCCAGTGAGCTGTTTTGGGCGTTGAACGCCCAAAAAAAGCATTTACTGGGCGTTCAACGCCAGTAAGGATAGCCATCTGGGCATTAAACGCCAGAAAGAAGCACCTTCTGGGCGTTTAACGCCAGATTTACAGCGTCTTGGGTGTTCAGAAAAATGCCCAATGACAAAGGAGTTCCTGGCATTCAACGCCAGAAAGATGCAACAGCTGGGCGTTGAACGCCCAGGAGAAGCTACAGATGGGCGTTAAACGCCCAAAACATGCAGCGTTTGGGCGTTTAATGCCATAATGGTGGGGAGGAGGTTAATTCGTTTTTAATTCACAATTTTTTTAATTTTCTACGTTTCAATTCATGATTTCTTGCATAAACATGTTCCAAAATCGCATCCTTTAATTCCAAAAATTTTAATCCTAATTTCTAAAATCCCTTTTTCAAAGATATCAAATGTATCTTAATCCATAAACACAAATCTTTTTCCAATCCAATCTAACTCTTTTTCAAATTTTTCAAAAATCAATTATCTTTTAAAATCTTTTTCAAAATAAAAATTCAGATTTATCTTTTCCAATATCATTCATAACTTTTTATTTTTAAATTACATCTTTTTCTTATCATATTTATCTTTCATAAATCATATCTTCTATCTTATCTTTTTAAAATTTTTGAAAACCCAGCCCCTCCCTTTTAAATCCCCATTCGGCCTCCCCCTTCTCATCCACCATTCCACACTAGCACTCCTTCTATCCCTCTCATTTCTTTTCTTTTGCTTGACGACAAGCAAACCTCTAAGTTTGGTGTGATCAATAAACTATACCCACTAAGATCATGGCTCCTAAAGGAAAACAACCCACTCCAAGAGGCAAGAAAGAGAGTATTCCAAAACCACTTTGGAATCAAGGGAAGTTTTTAACCAAAGAACATTCAGACCATTACTACAAAATAATGGGTCTAAGATCAGTGATCCTGGAAGTCAAGTTCGATCTGAAAGAAGATGAATATCCGGAGATCCAAGAGAAAATTTGAAACAGGAACTGGGAAATCCTAGCTAATCCTGAAACAAAAGTGGGAAGGAATGTGGTTCAAGAGTTCTATGCTAATCTGTGACAAACAGACAGGTAGAGAATATCTGGAACTGCCCTCTATGACTATCGGACCTTGGTCAGAGGAAAGATTGTTCACATCCACCCTGACAAAATCAGGGAGATCTTTAAGCTGCCTCAGCTGAAAGATGACCTAGACTCCTTTAATAGGAGAATGGTGAGAACAAACAAGGGCCTGGACAAGATTCTAGAGGATATATGCATCCCTGGAGCCAGGTGGACCACCAGCACCACTGGCATCCCAATTCAACTCAAGAGAAAAGATCTCAAACTAGTCGCCAAAGGTGGCTGGACTTCATTGGGCATTCTATATTGCCCACTAGCAACCGTTCTGAAGACACTGTTAAAAGAGCAGTGATGATTCACTGCATCATGTTGGGAAGAGAAGTAGAAGTTCATCAAATAATCTCGTGTGAACTTACAAAATAGCAAACAAGAACTCCAAAGATGCCAAATTGGCTTATCCAAGCTTAATTTCTATGCTCTGCAAAGATGCTGGAGTGAGGATGGAAATAACTGAGTATATCTCAGTTGAGTGGCCAATCACTAAAATATCAATGGAAAAACAACAGTTGCAGGATGACCCCATCAAGAGGAGAGCACAGGAATTCCTCCCAGAAATCCCTCAATTTGAATATTAGGAGCATCTTGAGGCATCTGTTTCCAAGTTGCAAGAAGCTATGGACCAAATAAAGGAAGAACATAATAATCAAAATAGCATGCTTTGCAAATTGCTTAGGGAACAAGAGGAGCAAGGGTCAAGAAATTAATTCTTGAAGGACCAAGCACCCCATAGACTAGAGGAACATCCACTTCCCAAAATACAGGTTGTTGAGTTCTAACTTTAGCTTTAACTCTGTGATAGTTGTTACTATAGGAATTTACCTTAGAAGTTATATAGGAGTAGTGGTAATTAGTATATCTATTTTGATTTTATTTTCAATTAAGTTATAATTTATTTTTCTCATGATCATCAAATATGAATAAAATAGTAGATTTTTAGAATAAAGAGGTAATTTATATCTTTCAAGTTCTTAATAAGAAAAATTATAATTAATTATATGTGGTGGCAATACTTTTTGTCTTCTGAGTGAATGCTTGAACAGTGCATATTTTTTATCTTGAATTTTATGAATGTTAAAATTATTGGCTCTTGAAAGAATAAGGAACACGAGAAATATTATTGTTGATCTGAAAAATCATGAATTTGATTCTTGAAGCAAGAAAAAGTAGTGAAAAAAAATTACAAGGAATCATTGGATCAAGAAAAAGAAAAAGCAAATAGCCCTTAAAACCAAAAGGCAAGGGTGAAAAGGATCCAAGGCTTTGAGCATCAGTGGATAGGAGGGCCCAAGGAAGTAAATCCTAGCCTAAGCGGCTAAATCAAGCTGTCCCTAACCATGTGCTTGTGGCATGCAGGTCTGATAAACCCATATTTTGTGATATATTTTGTGCTTAGTTTAAGTGATTTATTCAATCCTTCACCCACTTATTCATATTAATTACATGGTTTTACTTTCCCTTCCTTATTATGTGATGTATGTGAAAAACATGTTTCCTATGCTTTAAGATTAATTATTTTAATTACCTTTATTTCCATTCCATGCCGTGATTAGTGTGTTGAGTAGTTTCAGATCTTCTAAGGCAGGAATGACTTAAAGGATGGAAAAGGAAACATACAAAAATGGAAGGAAAGCGTAAAATAGAGTTTTGGAGAAACTGGCATCCACGCGACCGCATGGACGACGCGGCCGCGTGCCAAGCGCGAAGAAGCAGCAACGCGGCCGCATGACTGACTCGACTGCGCGCCTAAAAAAGAACACCTATGACGCGACCGCATGACTGACGCGACCGCGCGACAAAGAAAACTCCAATCGACGCGACCGCGTGACCCACGCGGACGCGTGACAGAGGCAACGCACCAGAAATTGCAGAAAACGCTCATAGCGGATTCTGAAGCCCTTTTTGTCCCAAATCCAAGTCCAGAAGGCATAGACCAGAGGTTATGAAGTGTGAGAATGCATCCATTCAGAGAGTCTTCGAATTTTTAGTCACTTTCCATGATTTAGGTTTAGTTGGAGAGAGGTTCTCTCCTCTCTCTTTAGGATTAGGATTTAGGACTTCTCTTAGTTTTAGGAGTGACTCTCGATCCCAGGTTCAACGTTCTTTTACTTTATATTTATCTCTTATTCTCAGATACTTTAATGCTTATATTAGTTATGTTTCCTATTTGGCTTATGCCACATTCATGATGATTTTCTTATTTAATGTTATTTGAGGTATTTCAATTTAATATTGCCTTCTTTTATTTATGCCATTGATTATTTCCAATCTGAAGATATTTTCATTCTAGTAGAATTCATTTACTTTTCCCTTTTTGGTCTTGGTTAAGAAATCAGTAACTCAGGAGTTATCTTAGCTCTACATAATTGATAACTATTATCTTTGCTAATTGAACTGAACTTCAATAATCCCAACCTTTTCTTAGGAAATAAATAGGATTCGAAGGTCAAATTAATTAGTCCCTTGACTTTCCTTTGCTTTAGCAAAGGTTAACTAAGTAGAATTAAGATTCAACTTTCATTATTATTAATAAGAGTAACTAAGTCTGGACTTCCAATTTCTCATACCTTGCCAAAGGATTTGCTTTACAGTATTTATTTATTTTAATTATCATTTAAATTATTTGCCGTATTTATTCCTCATTCTCAAACACCAATTTACAATCTCCATAACCAATAATAAGAACATACTTCCCTGCAGTTCCTTGAGAAGACGACCTGAGGTTTAAATACTCGGTTATCAATTTTAAAGGGGTTTGTTACTTGTGACAACCAAAACGTTTGCACGAAGGGATTTCTATTGGTTTAGAATCTATATCTACAACGCGACTATTTTTGTAAAATTCTTTACTAGCAAAAATCCTAACGTCAAGGTCCAAGTGAAAAGCTTGAGACTGCGTTGTTAAAGTCGTGATCCAAGGCAAAAGAGTGTGCTTAAGAACTCTGGACACCTCTAATTGGGGACTTTAGCAAAGCTAAGTCACAATCTGAAAAGGTTCACCCAATTATGTGTCTGTGGCATTTATGTATCTGGTGGTAATACTGGAAAACAAAGTGCTTAGGGCTACGGCCAAGACTCATAAAGTAGCTGTGTTCAAGAATCAACATACTAAACTAAGAGAATCAATAATACTATCTGAATTCTGAGTCCCTATGGATGCCAATCATTTTGAATTTCAAAGGATAAAGTGAGATGCCAAAACTGTTCAGAAACAAAAAGCTACTAGCCCCGCTCATCTAAATTAGAATATGAGCTTCACTTAAAACTCTGAGATATTATTGCTTCTTAATTTCTTTTTATCCTGTTTTATTTATCTAGTTGCTTGGGGACAAGCAACAGTTTAAGTTTGGTGTTGTGATGAGCGGAAATTTTATACGCTTTTTGGGGGTAATTTCATGTAGATTTTAGCATGTTTTAACTAGCTTTTTAATAGAATTTTATTAGTTTTTAAGAAAAAATTATACTTCTGGACTTTACTATGAGTTTGTGTGTTTTTCTATGATTTCAAGTATCTTCTGACTGAAATTGAGGGAATTGAGCAAAAATCTGATTAAGGCTGATAAAGGACTGCTGATGCTGTTGGATTTTGACCTCCCTGCACTCGGAATAGATTTTTTGGTGCTACAGGCGTCCAATTGGCACTCTCTCAATTGGGTTGGAAAGTAGACATCCAGGACTTTCCAGCAATATATAATAGTCCGTACTTTGGGTGAAGATAGATGATGTAATATGGTGTTCAACACCAGTTCCATGTTGCAGTCTGGCGTTCAGCACCAGAAGCAGGTTACAAGTTGGAGTTCAACGCCAGAAACAGGTTACAACCTGGCGTTCAACTCCAAAAATAGCCCAGGCACGTGAGAAGCTTAAGTCTCAACCCCAGCACATACCAAGTGGGCCCCAGAAGTGGATTTCTGCACCAATTATCTTAGTTTACTCATTTTCTATAAACCTAGGTTACTAGGTTACTAGTTTAGTATTTAAACAACTTTTAGAGACTTATTTTGTATCTCATGACATTTTCAGATCTGAATTTTATACTCTTTGATGGCATGAGTCTCTAAACTCCATTGTTAGGGGTGAGGAGCTCTGCAGCGTCTCGATGAATTAATGCAATTATTTCTGTTTTCCATTCAAACATGCTTGCTCCTATCTAAGATGTTCATTCGCGCCTCACTATGAATAAGGTGATGATCCGTGACACTCATCACCTTCCTCAATCCATGAACGTGTGTCTGACAATCACCTCCGTTCTACATTAGATTGAATGAATATCTCTTAGATTCCTTAATCAGAATCTTTGTGGTATAAGCTAGAATTGATGGCGGCATTCACGAGAATTCGGAAAGTCTAAAGCTTGTCTGTGGTATTCCGAGTAGGATTCAAGGATTGAATGGCTGTGACGAGCTTCAAACTCGTGAGTGTTGGGCGTAGTGACAGACGCAAAAGGATCAATGGATCTTATTCCAACATGATCGAGAACCAACAGATGATTAGCCGTGTTGTGACAGAGCATCTGGACCATTTTCACTGAGAGGATGGGAAGTAGCCATTGACAACGGTGACACCCTACATACAGCTTGCCACGGAAGGGACTTTGCACTTTTGAAAGTGAGAAAGCATTATGTTACAGGAATTCAGAAGACAAAGCATCTCCAAAACTCCAACATATTCTCCATTATTGCACAATAAGTATTTATTTTATGCCCTTTGACTTTTTACAATTAAAATGAAAGAACCCTATTGGCATCCTGACTAAGATCAACAAGATAACTATAGCCTGCTTCAAGCCAACAATCTCCGTGGGATTCGACCCTTACTCACGTAAGGTATTACTTGGACGACCCAGTGCACTTGCTGGTTAGTTGTGCGGTTTGCAAAAGTGTGATTGCAATTTCGTGAACCACTTCTTCCATCAAACTTGGAAGTAGGTGTAGTATAATCACCAAGCATCCTCCTTGCATTATTGTTGTTAGGTTCGGCTGCTATATCCTTTTCTTGTTCGAAAATTTCAGTAAGGTTGTCTCTGGATTGTTGTAATTTAGCTTCTCTTAGTTTCCTCTTCAGAGTCCTTTCAGGTTCAGGGTCAACTTCAACAAGAATGCCTTTCGCCGTGTTCCTGCTCATATGAAAGAGAAGAGAACAGAAGAAGAAGAGGAATCCTCTATGTCAAAGTATAGAGATTTCTTTATGTTAGTAGAAGAAGAAGGGAATAGAGGAAGGAAAAGGTAAGAATCCAAACACAAGGGTGAGGATAGGTTCAGATTCTTGAGATGAAGAGAAGTGTTAGTAAATAAATAATAAATAGAAGAAGATGAGGGGGAGAGAGTTCAAAAATTAATTTTGAAAAAGGGTTAGTGATTTTCGAAAATTAAAGGAAGAATTAAATTGAAATTAAAAATTTAAAACAATTAGTTAATTAAAAAGAATTTTAAAAAAGGGGTGAGATATTTTTGAAAAATTGAGAGGGAAAATTAGTTAGGTGGTTTTGAAAAAGATAAAAAATAACAAAAGTTAATTAGTTAGTTGAAAAAGATTTGAAAATCAATTTTGAAAAGATAAGAAGATAAGAAAAGATATTTTGAAATCAAATTTTTTAAAAAGATAAAATTAAAAAAAAAGATAATTTTAAAAGATATAATTAAAAAAGATATTTTGAAAAAGATTTAATTTTTGAAATTAAAATTAATTACTTGACTGACAAGAAACTAAAAGATAAGATTCTAGAATTTAAAGATTGAACCTTTCTTAACAAGAAAGTAATAAACTTCAAATTTTTGAATCAATCACATTAATTGTTAGTAAAGCCTTTGAAAATTATGAATTAAAGATAAGAAAAAGATTTTAAAATTCAAATTAAAAATTTTCGAAAAATAGTAAGAAAAAAGAAAAAGAATTTATTTTTGAAAAAGTTTTGAAAAGATAAGATTTTTAAAATTGAAAATTTGACTTGACTTATAAGAAATAGCTAAGTTTTAAAATTTTTTGACTAAATCAACTCAAATTTTCAAAATTTTGAGAGATAAGGAAAAGATATTTTTTTGATTTTTGAATTTTAATGATGAGAGAGAAAAACAACAAAAAGACTCAATGCATGGAAATTTTATATCAAGACACATGATGCATGCAAGAACACTATGAATGTCAAGATGAACACCAAGAACAATTTGAAGATCATGATGAACATCAAGAACTTATTTTTGAAAAAATTTTTATGCAAAGAAAACATGCAAGACACCAAACTTAGAAATCTTTATTGCTTAGACACTATGAATGCAAAAATGCACATGAAAAACAATAAAAGACACAAAACAAGAAAACATCAAGATCAAACAAGAAGACTTACCAAGAACAACTTGAAGATTATGAAGAACACTATGAATGCAAGAACAAGATGAATATGCAATTGACACCAAACTTATAAATTGACTCAAGACTCAAACAAAATATACAAAATAGTTTTGGTTTTTATGATTTTATGATTTTTTGTATTTTCTTTTATTTTTTTCGAAAAACATATAGGAAAAAGAAAATAAGAAATTCAAAATTTTTAATAAGAATTCCAGGAATCTTTCAATGTTGGCCTAAAGCTCCAATCCAAGGGTTGGACATGGCTTAATAGCCAGCCAGCTTTAGGATATAAATCAGGCATACAACAACTGATATTTCAAATAACTTGCCTCTATGCTGATGGTTTGGAAGCCTCAGTCCAAAAGAATTAGACATGGCTTTACAGCCAGCCAGATTTCAACATGCTTCATGAAACTCTAGAATTCATTCTTAATAATTTTGAAAAATGTTTTAAAACAGGTGAGAACATTTTGAAAAATATTTATTTTTTTGAAAACATTTTGAAAAGAAAATAAAAATAAAATTACCTAATCTGAGCAACAAGATGAACCGTTAGTTGTCCAAACTCGAACAATCTCCGGCAACGGCGCCAAAAACTTGGTGCACGAAATTGTGATCTCTAACAATGGCACTAAACTTGGCATGCGCCTTTATAACTCATCACTTTCTTGTTGGTATGAAGCAAGCTATGGTCAACTTATAAATCTCAGTCTAGAGGATAATAAATGGTGATAGAGTTTTCGAATAATAATAATAAATAAACAGAAAATAAAGATAGAAAACCTTATGTAGATCATTGGTGAGAATTTCAGATAAGTGTATGGAGATGCTTTGTCCCTGTTGGATCTCTGCTTTCCTACTACCTTCCTTCAATCCTTCTTATTCCTTTCCTTGGCAAGCTGTATGTAGGGCATCACCGTTGTCAATGGCTACATCCCATCCTCTCAATGAAAAAGGTCCAAATGCTCTGTCACGGCACGGCTAATCATCTGTCGGTTTTTGATCATGTCGGAATAGAATCCATTGATTCTTTTGCGTTTGTCATCATGCCCAACAATCGCGAGTTTAAAGCTCGTCACAGTCATTCAATCCCAGAATCCGACTCGGAATACCACATACAAGGTTTAGACCTTCCGGATTCTCATGAATGCCGCCATCAATTCTAGCTTATACCACGAAGACTCTGATCTCACGGAATGGAAGGCTCGGTTGTCAGGCGAGGGCAACCATGCGTCGTGCATCAGGAATCCAAGAGATACACACTCTAGCTTTCGCTTGAAGAACGGAGGTGGTTGTCAGGCACGCGTTCATAAGGATGGATTATGATGAGTGTCACAGATTATCACATCCATCAGGTTGAAGTATGGTGCACGAAATTGTGATCATCAATGGCGCCATCAACATGGTACGCTCAATTGCAATCTCAACTCTTTATCACAACTTCGCACAACTAACCAGCAAGTGCACTGGGTCGTCCAAGTAATAAACCTTACGCGAGTAAGGGTCGATCACATGGAGATTGTTGGTGTGAAGCAAGCTATGGTCATCTTGTAAATCTCAGTCAGGCAGATTCAAATGGTTATGGATGATTTATGAATAAAGCATAAAATAAAGATAGAGATACTTATGTAATTCATTGGTGAGAATTTCAGATAAGCGTATGGAGAAGCTTTGTCCCTTCCGTCTCTCTGCTTTCCTACTGTCTTGGGGGAAGAGGTGTTGAGGTGATTGGTGAATGGGGGAAGAAGAGAGAGAGTGGTGGGGTAGGTAGGGATCCTATGGGGTCCATAGATCCTGAGGTATCAAGGAAAATTCATCCCTGCACTAAGTGGCAAGCAAAAATGCTCTCTTTGCCAATTCTGGCGTTAAACGCCAGGCTGGTGCCCATTTCTGGCGTTTAACGCCAGCTTCTTGCCCTTTTCTGGCGTTTAACGCCAGTCTGGTGCCCCTTTCTGGCGTTAAATGCCCAGAATGGTGCCAGACTGGGCGTTAAACACCCATTTGCTGTCTTCACTGGCGTTTAAACGCCATCAAGTTTTCCTCCAGGGTGTGCTATTTTTCTTTCTATTTTTCATTCTGTTTCTACTTTGTCAATTGATTTTGTGACTTCCCATGATCATCAACCTAAAAAAATAAAATAACAAAGGAAAATAAATAAGTATAACATTGGGTTGCCTCCCAACAAGTGCTTCTTTAATGTCAGTAGCTTGACAGTGGGCTCCCATGGAGCCTCACAGATACTCAGAGCAATGTTGGAACCTCCCAACACCAAACTTAGAAGTTGGTTGTGGCCTCCCAACACCAAACTTAGAGTTTGACTGTGGGGGCTCTGTTTGACTCTGTTTTGAGAGAAGTTCTTCATGCTTCCTCTCCATGGTTACAGAGGGATATCCTTGAGCCTTAAACACAAAGGATTCTTTATTCACTTGAATGATCAATTCTCCTCTGTCAACATCAATCACAGCCTTTGCTGTGGCTAGAAAGGGTCTGCCAAGGATGATGGATTCATCCATGCACTTCCCAGTCTCTAGGACTACGAAATCAGCAGGGATGTAATGGTCTTCAATCTTTACCAGAACATCCTCTACCAGTCCATAAGCTTGTTTTCTTGAATTGTCTGCTATCTCTAGTGAGATTCTTATAGCTTGTACCTTAAAGATCCCTAGCTTCTCCATTACAAAGAGGGGCATGAGGTTTATGCTTGACCCTAGGTCACACAGAGCCTTCTTGAAGGTCATGGTGCCTATGGTACAAGGTATTGAGAACTTCCCAGGGTCCTGTCTCTTTTGAGGTAATCTCTGCCTAGTCAAGTCATCCAGTTCTTTGGTGAGCAAAGGAGGTTCATCCTCCCAAGTCTCATTACCAAATAACTTGTCATTTAGCTTCATGATTGCTCCAAGGTATTTAGCAACCTGCTCTTCAGTGACATCTTTATCCTCTTCAGAGGAAGAATACTCATCAGAGCTCATGAATGGCAGAAGTAAATCCAATGGAATCTCTATGGTCTCAGTGTGAGCTTCAGATTCCCATGGTTCCTCATTAGGGAACTCATTGGAGGCCAGTGGACGTCCATTGAGGTCTTCCTCAGTGGCGATCACTGCCTGTTCCTCCTCTCCAAGTTCGGCCATGTTGATGGCCTTACACTCTCCTTTTAGATTCTCTTCTATATTGCTTGGAAGAGTACTAGGAGGGAGTTCAGTAACTTTCTTACTCAGCTGACCCACTTGTGCCTCCAAGTTTCTAATGGA
The DNA here is from genome assembly GCF_003086295.3 of Arachis hypogaea. Classification (NCBI taxonomy): domain Eukaryota; kingdom Viridiplantae; phylum Streptophyta; class Magnoliopsida; order Fabales; family Fabaceae; genus Arachis; species Arachis hypogaea. Next base: position 68,606,165 of record NC_092040.1, on the reverse strand, counting down.
GAACCTTGTTTCAGTCATGAAATTTTGAGTGGTTTTGATTAGATCAGAGACCATGGTTGCTAAGTCAGAGTGGCTCTGCTTAGAATTCTCTGTCTGTTGCTGAGAAGATGATGGAAAAGGCTTGCCATTGCTAAACCTGTTTCTTCCACCATTATTGTTGTTGAAACCTTGTTGAGGTCTCTGTTGATCCTTCCATGAGAGATTTGGGTGATTTCTCCATGAAGGATTATAGGTGTTTCCATAGGGTTCTCCTATGTAATTCACCTCTTCTATTGATGGGTTCTCAGGATCATAAGCTTCTTCTTCAGATGAAGCGTCCTTAGTACTGCCTGGTGCAGCTTGCATTCCAGATAGACTTTGAGAAATCATATTGACTTGCTGAGTCAATATTTTGTTCTGAACTAATATGGCATTTAGAGTATCAATCTCAAGATCTCCTTTCTTCTGATTCGTCCCATTGTTCACAGGATTCCTTTTAGAAGTGTACATGAATTGGTTATTTACAACCATTTCAATAAGTTCTTGAGCATCTGTAGGCGTCTTCTTCAGATGAAGAGATCCTCCAGCAGAGCTATCCAATGACATCTTGGACAGTTCAGACAGACCATCATAGAAGATACCTATGATGCTCCATTTAGAAAGCATGTCAGAGGGACACTTTCTGATCAATTGTTTGAATCTTTCCCAAGCTTCATAAAGGGATTCACCTTCCTTCTGTCTGAAGGTTGGGACTTCCACTCTAAGCTTACTCAATTTTTGAGGTGGAAAGAACTTTGCCAAGAAGGCATTGACTAGCTTTTCCCAAGAGTTCAGGCTTTCTTTAGGTTGTGAGTCCAACCATATCCTAGCTCTGTCTCTTACAGCAAAAGGGAATAGCATAAGTCTGTAGACCTCAGGGTCAACCCCATTAGTCTTGACAGTGTCACAGATTTGCAAGAATTCAGCTAAAAACTGATGAGGATCTTCCAATGAAAGTCCATGAAACTTGCAATTCTGTTGCATTAGAGAAACTAATTGAGGCTTAAGCTCAAAGTTGTTTGCTCCAATGGCAGGGATAGAGATGCTTCTCCCATAGAAGTCAGGAGTAGGTGCAGTAAAGTCACCCAGCACCTTCCTTGCATTGTTGGCATTGTTGTTGTTTTTGGCTGCGATGTCTTCTTCTTTGAAGAATTCTGTTAGGTCCTCTACAGAGAATTGTGCTTTAGCTTCTCTTAGCTTTTGCTTCAAGGTCCTTTCAGGTTCAGGGTCAGCCTCAACAAGAATGCTTTTGTCTTTGCTCCTGCTCATATGAAAGAGAAGAAAACAAGAAAATATGGAATCCTCTATGTCACAGTATAGAGATTCCTTGATGTGTCAGAGGAAAAGAAAAATAGAAGGAAGTGGTAGAAGAATTCGAACTTATCAAGAAAGATAGAGTTCAAATTGTGCATTGAGGAGTAGTGTTAGTCCATAAATAGAAGGATGTGAGAAGAGGGAAAGAAAATTTCGAAAATAAATTAAAAAGATTTTAAAAACATTTTGAAAAATTGAAGAATGATTTTCGAAAAATATGATTGGGAGGGAAATAAAGTGATTTTTGAAAATGACTTTGAAATTAGAAATCAAAAAGATATGATTTGAAAACTATTTTGAAAAAGATGTGATTAAAAAGATATGATTGAAAAGTTATGGTTTTAAAAAAAGATATGATTGAAAAGATATGATTGAAAAACAATTTAAAAAGGATTTGATTTTGAAAATTAATGACTTGGCTAACAAGAAATTTGAAAGATATGATTCAGACATTAAACCTTTCTCAACAGAAAAGGCAACATACTTGAAATGTTGAATCAAATCATTAATTGTTAGCAAGTATTTTTGAAAAAGGAAAGAAATTGATTTTGAAAATATATGATTGAGAAGATATGATTTGAAAAAGATTTGATTTTTAAAAATTATGGAAACTTGAAAAAAAATTGAATTAAAAACAAAATCTTCCCTCTTGTGCCATCCTGGCGTTAAACGCCCAGAATGGTATCCATTCTAGCGTTTGACGCCCAAAATGCTACCCTTTTGGGCGTTAAACGCCCAGCCAGGCACCCTGGCTGGTGTTTAAACGCCAGTTTTCCTTCCTCACTGGGCATTTTGAACGCCCAGCTATTTCTGTGTAATTCCTCTGCTGTATGTTCTGAATCTTCAATTCTCTGTATTATTGACTTGAAAAGACACAAATTAAAATTTTTTTTGGATTTTAATAATGAGGAATAATCAAAATGAAACTAAGATCAACTAAACAATGCATGCAAGACACCAAACTTAGAAGTTGGTATACTACTGACACTAACAAGTTGAGAATGCATATGAGAAACAACAAAACACTCAAGACAAGAGAATTTAAAGATCAGAGCAATGAAATCATCAAGAACAACTTGAAGATCAATGAAGACACATGATTGAATTCAAAGAATGCATGCAATTGACACCAAACTTAAAATGAGACACTAGACTCAATAAGAAACATAAAATATTTTTGGTTTTTTTATGATTTTGTAATTTTTTTTTGGATTTTTCGAAAATTATATGGAGAAGAAAATAAAGAGATTCAAAATTTTTAATAAGAATTCCAGGAATCATGCAATGTTAGTCTAAAGCTTCAGTCTAAAGAAATTAGACATGGCTAGCCAAGCTTCAGCAGGACATTGCATTCAAGAGCTAAATTGATGAGAATCAATCAGCTTTGGTGATGATAAGAACATCACCTTGAAACTCTAGAATTCATTCTTAAAAATTCTGAAAAATACCTAATCTAAGCAACAAGGTGAACCGTCAGTTGTCCAAACTCAAACAATCCCCGGCAACGGCGCCAAAAACTTGGTGTTGTTGCCAGATCAAAACTTGGTACTGCTGTTATTGCAGGGAACAAATGCGAAACTGTAGTTAGGACATTTAATTCCCCGGCAACGGCACCAAAAACTTGGTGCACGAAATTGTGATCATTAATGGCGCCATCAACATGGTATGCTTAATTCCAATCTCAACTCTTTACCACAACTTCGCACAACTAACCAGCAAGTGCACTGGGTCGTCCAAGTAATAAACCTTATGCGAGTAAGGGTCGATCCCACGAAGATTGTTGGTATGAAGCAAGCTATGGTCATCTTGTAAATCTCAGTCAGGCAGATTCAAATGGTTATGGATGATTTATGAATAAAGCATAAAATAAAGGTAGAGATACTTATGTAATTCATTGGTGAGAATTTCAGATAAGCGTATGGAGATGCTTTGTCCCTTCCGTCTCTCTGCTTTCCTACTGTCTTCATCCAATCCTTCTTACTCCTTTCCATGGCAAGCTGTATGTTGGGCATCACCATTGTCAATGGCTACAGTCCTGTCGTCTCAGTGAAAATGTTCAACGCGCTCTGTCACAGCACGGCTAATCATCTATCGGTTCTCAATCAGGTTGGAATAGAATCCAGTGATTCTTTTGCGTCTGTCACTAACGCCCAGCCTTCAGGAGTTTGAAGCTCGTCACAGTCATTCAATCCTTGAATCCTACTTAGAATACAAGAGACAAGGTTTAGACCTTCCGGATTCTCTTGAATGCCGCCATCAATTCTAGCTTATACCACGAAGATTCTGATTAAGGAATCCAAGAGATAAACATTCAAGCCTTGTTTGCTTGTAGAACGGAAGTGGTTTTCAAGCACGCGTTCATAAGTGAGAATGATGATGAGTGTCACATAATCATCACATTCATCAAGTTCTTGGGTGCAAATGAATATCTTAGAACAAGAATAAGCTGAATTGAATAGAAGAACAATAGTAATTGCATTAATACTTGAGGTACAGCAGAGCTCCACACCTTAATCTATGGTGTTTAGAAACTCCACCGTTGAAAATACATAAGAGCAAGGTCTAGGCATGGCCGAATGGCCAGCCTCCCAAAGAGGGTTCAATCATAAAAACATGATCAAAAGATTCCAGGATGTAAAATACAATAGCAAAAGGTCCTATTTGTAGATAACTAGTAGCTTAGGGTTTACAAAAATGAGTAAATGACATAAAAATCCACTTCCGGACCCACTTGGTGTGTGCTTGGGCTGAGCATTGAAGCTTTCATGTGTAGAGACTTTTCTTGGAGTTAAACGCTAGCTTTTAAGCCAGTTTGGGCGTTTAACTCCAATTCTTGTGCCAGTTCCGGCGTCTAACGCCGGGTAGTCTTGACCTGACTTGGAACGCCTGTTTGGGCCATCAAATCTCGGGCAAAGTATGGACTATTATACATTGCTGAAAAGCCCAGGATGTCTACTTTCCAACGCAGTTAAGAGCGCGCCAATTGGGCTTCTGTAACTCTAGAAAATTCACTTCGAATGCAGGGAGGTCAGAATCCAACAGCATCTGCAGTCCTTTTCAGCCTCTGAATCAGATTTTTGCTCAGGTCCCTCAATTTCAGCCAGAAAATACCTGAAATCACAGTAAAACACACAAACTCATAGTAAAGTCCAGAAAAGTGAATTTTAACTAAAAACGAATAAAAATATAATAAAAACTAACTAAGACATACTAAAAACATACTAAAAACAATGCCAAAAAGCGTATAAATTATCCGCTCATCAAAGTACAAATGGTATCTTAGAACAGGAATAAATTGAATTGAATAGAAAATAGTAGTAATTGCATTAAAACTTGAGGTACAGCAGAGCTCCACACCCTTAATCTATGGTGTGTAGAAACTCCACTGTTGAAAATACATAAGCGATCAAGGTTCAGGCATGGCCAAATGGCCAGCCCCCAAAACGAAAACCAAGATGTAAAAAATCCAGATATGGAACCAAGATGTCAAATACAATAGTAAAATGTCCTATTTATACCAGACTAGCTACTAGGGTTTACAGAAGTAAGTAATTGATGCAGAAATCCACTTCTGGGGCCCACTTGGTTTGTGCTTGGGCTGAGCTTGAGCTTTACACGTGCAGAGGCTTCTTTTGGAGTTGAACGCCAAGTTGTAACGTGTTTTTGGCGTTCAACTCTGGTTCGTGATGTGTTTCTGGCGTTTGACTCCAGAATGCAGCATGGAACTGGCGTTGAGCGCCAGTTTACATCATCTAATCTCAAATAAAGTATGGACAATTATATATTGCTGGAAAGCTCTGAATGTCTACTTTCCAACGCCAATGTGAGCGCGCCATTTGGAGTTCTATAGCTCCAGAAAATCTATTTCGAGTGCAGGGAGGTCAAAATCCAACAGCATCAGCAGTCCTTTGTCAGCCTCCTTATCAGAGTTTTGCTCAGGTCCCTCAATTTCAGCCAGAAAATACCTGAAACTACAAAAAACACACAAACTCATAGTAAAGTCCAGAAATGTGAATTTAGCATAAAAACTAATGAAAACATCCCTAAAAGTAACTAGATCCTACTAAAAACTACCTAAAAATAATGCCAAAAAGCGTATACATTATCCGCTCATCAGTAATGCACCTGCAACCTTTCAACGTTGCATGCTTTCCATCTTCTCAGATATGATAGAGAAGTCCATTGAAGTTTTCATGGATGACTTCTCAGTATTCGGGGACTCCTTTCCTAATTGCCTAAACCATCTTGCCTTGGTATTAAAAAGATGTCAAGAGACCAACTTGGTCTTGAATTGGGAAAAATGTCACTTCATGGTGACAGATGGAATAGTCCTTGGCCATAAAGTTTCTAACCAAGGCATTGAGGTAGACAGAGCTAAGGTGGAGCTAATTGAAAAATTACCTCCACCAAGTGATGTCAAGGCAATTAGGAGCTTTCTGGGACATGCTGGCTTCTATAGAAGGTTTATTAAAGATTTTTCAAAGATAGCCAAGCCCTTAAGTAATCTCCTAATGTCTGATACACCATTTATCTTTGATGAGAAGTGCATGCTAGCATTTGAAAACTTGAAAAAGAGGCTATCCTCAGCTCCTATCATCACCCCACCTGATTGGAATTTACCATTCGAACTGATGTGTGATGCATCTAATTTCGCAGTTGGGGCAGTGTTAGGACAGAGAAAAGAAAATTTGGTACATGTCATATACTATGCCAGCAAGGTCCTTAATGATACTCAACGAAATTATACCACCACCGAAAAGGAGTTGCTGGCAATAGTTTTTGCATTTGACAAATTTAGATCCTACCTCATTGGCTCTAAAGTTATTGTTTTCACTAATCACACAGCACTCAAATATCTATTTGCCAAACAGGAATCAAAACCAAGACTAATCAGATGGATCTTATTATTACAGGAATTCAACATCGAGATTAGAGATAAAAAGGGTATGGAGAACAAAGTAGCAGATCATCTATCCAGAATCCCTTGTGAGAAGGATGATACACATAATACAAGTGTAAATGAGTTTTTCCTAGATGAACAGTTAATGTTGGTTCACAAAGCACCCTTGTTTGCAGATATTGCCAATTTTAAAGCAGCCGGTGACCTACCCCCTGGGATCAACAAACATCAAAGAAGAAAACTCATCAATGATGCTAAGTATTTCATTTGGGATAAACCCTATCTCTTCAAGAAATGCTCAGATGGAATCCTTAGGAACTGCATTTCAGAAGAAGAAGAACGAGAGGTCCTGTGGAGTTGTCATAGTGCTAGCTATGGAGGTCATTTTGGAGGAGAAAGAACTGCCGCAAAAGTACTGCAATGTGGGTTCTTCTGGCTCACTATCTTCAAGGATGCTAAGGAATTAGTGAGAAGCTGCAATGAATGCCAAAGGGCTGGCAACCTGCCCAAGAGAAATGAGATGCCACAGCAATACATTCTAGAGCTTGAACTGTTTGATGTATGTGGGATAGACTTCATGGGACCATTCCCACCCTCATATTCGAACAAGTATATCTTGGTGGCAGTGGACTATGTATCTAAGTGGGTGGAGGCCGTGGCAACCCCAACCAATGACAACAAGGTAGTCATAAACTTTCTTCGAAAGAATATCTTCACCAGATTTGGAGTCCCACGAGCCCTCATCAGTGATGGAAGGAGCCATTTCTGCAATAGACTATTGGAGACCCTACTCCTAAGATATGGGGTGAAGCATAAGGTTGCTACACCTTATCATCCCCAGACAAGTGGGCAAACAGAGATATCTAACTGAGAGTTGAAAAGGATCTTGGAAAAGACTGTAAGGATATCAAGAAAGGACTGGGCGAAGAAGCTAGATGATGCTCTTTGGGCATACAGGACAGCCTTCAAAACACCAATTGGGATGTCCCCATATCAACTGGTATACAGAAAGGCCTGCCACTTGCCATTAGAGCTGGAGCATAAAGCCTCTTGGGCTCTTAAGATACTGAACCTAGACAGCACCGCTGCTGGTGAAAAGAGGGTGTTGCAACTTCAAGAATTAGAAGAGTTTAGGTCTCAAGCCTATGAAAATACCAAGATTTATAAGGAAAAAGCAAAAAGGAGACATGATCTCAACTTGGCACCAAGAAGTTTCGAAGAAAGACAAAATGTGCTTCTCTACAACTCCAGACTGAAACTCTTTCCTATGAAACTCAAATCAAGATAGTCGGGGCCCTTTCTAGTCACAAAACTTTCACCTTATGGACACATAGAAATAATGGAAGAAAGCTCAAAGAGGAAATTCACTGTGAATGGACAAAGACTCAAACACTACTTCGGCAGCATGGGGGAAATCCCCAAACAGAAGTATAACCTCAACTAAGGAAGGAATCGTCGAGATAGCGACGCTAAAAAAAGCGCTTTGTTGGGAAGCAACCCAACCTGAGGTAATTCTCTTTTCATAAGTTTCTCAATAAAAACTTCAAGCTGAATTTTCTGTAGTGTGAGGAGCTAAGTTTGGTGTCACACACCAAAACAATTCAAGGGTGAATATAGGACTCTAAGTTTGGTGTTCCACCAAAAACTCCAGCCGAAGAGTGCATTGCAACCCTTCAGTGATAAAGCATTGCTCTAGCAACCAGAGAACTCACTTGACAGAGGTCTAACCTCTAATTCATAGTTGTCTTTTTAGCTTATAGTCGTTTCTTAATAAAAAGCACAAAAGGTTTCTGCATGTATTCAATTTTCTGACTTAAGCAAAGAACTAAGTTTGGTGTTCACACACCAAATTAAGTTCAGAAACTCATAAGTACACATGCATGCTAACTCTTTTGCAAGTGCTTGGGGAACAAGCAACTTCCAATAGTGTTACAGGAATTCAATCAATCTCAGGGAATGATCATACCTCATCATCCAAGGAAACAGACAAGGATGCAAATGCTAGTATGAGAATACCAAGGAAGACATCATGAGGTTGTATCGAACTGTCTCGAATTGCATAACTTTAATTGAAAATTGATTGAATGAAATCTTCATATTCTGCTTGTTCCTCTTTATTCACATCCAAGTGTGCTAGTCTAATGTCCTTTCTGCATTTCCACCTTTCTTAATTGTATGCCTGTCCTTTAAGTTAATAAAAAAGAAAACGTTATGATAAGAACAAGAGTGGAGTTATTTTGTGAAGTGAGTTCTGAATGTTTGTGGTAGGGTGATTAGTTAGCTAAGTTAGTTCACCAACAAGGAAAAAGGCAACTATCTATCCTGAATCCTATGCTTGAAATACATCCTGTGAGACTAACTAAATAATAAGATCCCAATAAGAAAAGAGAAAGAGCAATAAAAGTGAAAAGGAAAGAAAAATAATAAGAAACAATTCTAGGCACCAAGGGTGTTAATATTGAGGCATGTGTATGTGGTGTTCATGTGCAAGGAATATGCTTGGATGAATAAGCTCTTAGGGGTGCCTCATCACCTGGTAACTTGGATTAACTAATACGGGATTATCAGCTGAAAGTCCACTATCAAGAGTGACCTTTGCTATAGAACACTTAGTAACCTAAAGAGGTGCTGGACACCAAGGTCTCAAGAAAGAAAAATAACAGACCATGTGCCTATGGTGTGTATGTATGAGGGAAAGAGACTTGAGGGAGTAAGTCTTTAGGGGTGTCTTAACACCTAGCACCTTGAACCAACTGGTTCGGGAGTGTTGGCTGAAAGCTTATCATAAAGAGTCGCCCTCTTACAGAGCACTTAGCCAAAAGAAGAATGCAATAAATCTTGAAAAAAAAAGGGGAAGGATCGACAATTAAGAAGTCTCAAAGGATGCAATCAGGAGAGTGACCAAGGACTTGATAAAGGCCTAAAACCTAGTAAAGGAATGAACCTAAGTTGCTATGCATGAAACCACATAAACCAGGAATTTTACTTATATATTGTCTTTTTGTTCTTTCATCCATTCTTCCTATGTTTCAGTACTTGCTTAGGGACAAGCATGCTTTAAGTTTGGTGTTGTGATGCCAGGGCATCTAGGCCAATTTCACTGACCTTTTCTTTACTGTTTTAGGGTAGTTTCATGCATTTTTTTAGAGAATAAGGCAAGTTTTGGATGAAAATACACTCACCCCTTGATTCAAGCAACTATTGTGAATTTTACATGATTTCATGAGGATTTTGCAAGAATTGAATGACAAATCGATGATGCATAATCTCATGACTTTGGCTAGAGCTTTGATGCACTTTATTTGCTTGATTTAAGGGCAAAGGAAGCAAGAAGAACCACGTTAGTAGCCACGTTAACCTAGTTAACGTGACTACTAACGTGGAATGGGAATGAGCTTGCAACGTTAATGAGAAAAGTGATCACCAATAACATCTGCGAAGCCATCATAAGCCCGCATTAATTGCCACGTTAATTAGGTTAACGTGGTAGCTAACGTGGAGACAAAGAAAGCTCCAACGTTAGTGGTAAATGTGAACACCACTAACGCTCCAAAATGTGGCAATGAACCACGTTAAGAGTCACGTTAACTTAGTTAACGTGAACTCTAACATTAACTTAGTTAACGTGAACTCTAACGTGGAAGAGAGGAACAATGCCAATGTTAGTGACACTCACCTTTGTCACTAACGTTGGATCAAACTAGCATTGCCCACGTTAAGACCACTAACATGAAAGTTAATGTGGAGCTAAGATTGATGAGCCAACATTAGTGACACTCACCTTTGTTACTAACGTTTGAGATGGCATTCACTGCCACGTTAGTAGCCACGTTAACTTAGTTAACGTGAGCTCTAATGTGGAGAGTAGGGGCACTTAGAGCGTTAGTAACAAAGGTGAGTGCCACTAACGCTCTCGAAGATGAGGCATACCCACGTTAAGAGCCACGTTAGTTACACTAACGTGAACTCTAACGTAGGGACAAGGGGCACAAGGCAACGTTATTGGGAAAGGTGAGTCCCAATAACGCTTGCGAAGGTTTATAAGGCAAACGTTAGTGGTCACGTTAGTGCCACTAACGTTGGAGTTAACATGGGTTATATGGGGTTGGCACGTTAGTATAAAAGGTGATTGCCACTAACGTTCTCGAACCCACAATGTCACTTAACGTTAACTTCACTAACGCCCATGCCTAGTTCATACTTTTTTGCAAGCTGAGCCCACTAAAGGTTGTAACTGCTTCAACTCAAGATCTAAGGCCCACATCCAAGACTTGAAGAACTCACTAGAAGATCAAGAGAAGTAGTATATATAGGAGTAGTTTTGAACTATAGAGAAGCTTGGCACTTTGGAGAACTACCCTCTGTATATTTACCATTCTGCACTTTTAGCTAGGATGTATTCTTTTCTGCCATTTTCCATTTCTAGAGCTATGAACAACTAAACCCCTTTCATTGGGTTAGGGAGCTCTGTTGTAATTTGATAGATCAATTATAGTTTTCATTCTCATCTTCTTTCCTCTCTTTTGATTTACTAGAAAGCTTTCGATCTTAATTCAATTGGTTAGTTATCTTGGAAAAGAAACTCTCCATAATTGGATCTCCTCTGAGCCTTGGAAAAGGGATGAGGAGATCATGCTAGAAATGATTTCTCATGTTGGACCAAATTGGGGTCTGTGCAGAAATAGTGACATGTACTCCTCCCAACACTTTGATTTGGAAATACATGTGGTATAATCAGTGACCACACTTCATCTCTTCCCATGAGCAATTAAATCAAGGAATTGGGCAATTGTTCAAGCTTAGAGAGATTGGGTTGCCAAGGAATTGGAACCCAATCACTTAAGATTGCCAAGGAGATCAATAGATGCTTTGATTGAGGAAGAGATGAAAATGAATTTGATCCGGAGAATACAACATCTCCTGAGCCCAATGAATTCTCCATTTCTGATCTTACCCATTCTCTTTACTTTCTGCCATTTATTTACATGCTCATTTCCCCAAATCCCCATCTAAGATTCTGTACTTTATTTTTTGCTATTTACTTTCCCGCCATTTAATTTTCTGTAATTCTCAAACTACATTCTGTTTAGCTCAACTAGCATACTCTTCCAACTAAAGTTGCTTGATCAATCAATCCCTGTGGGATTCGACCTCACTCTACTATGAGTTTTTACTTGACAATAATTCGGTATACTTGCCGAAGGAAAATTTGTTGAGAGACAAGTTTTCATGCATAAGGTTTATGGCGTCGTTGCCAGGGATTGATTTTGTATCAACAATGATTAAGTTGGAAGTTCACTAGATTGAGCATTTTTCTTTTGTTTGTTTACTTTATTCAGTTGTTTACCTTCAGTTTGTTTCGTTTCTTCCTCACCCCCTATACCCCCTCTGTTTTCTTTCTTTCTTTATTATTATTTACAATTCTGCTCACTAACCCACTAACTGTTTGATAATTTGCACCACTCACACTAACAATTACTCTAATAAGAATAATCTCTTCATTTCATCTCTTGCTGTGTGTTTTGTTAGTTGTATGACAGGGAAAAGAGGGGGAGCTTCAACTTCCTTTGATTCAGAACCTGAAAGAACCCTCCAGAGACTAAGGAGGGAAGCAAGAGGGAAAGGAGTTGTTGGTACTGAGGAAGAGAAAGAGTATTTTGAAACCAACATGGAGGAGAACTTGGAAAATAATCATGAAGGAGAAGCTCACAACCATGCTAGAGAAGGTCCTGCAAATCATGCTGGGCAAGAAAGGAGAGTTCTAGGCTCCTACATCAATCCGAATCCAGGAAACTGTGGAAGTAGCATCCAAAAGCCCACCATACATGCCAACAACTTTGAATTAAAACCCTAGTTAATCACCCTTGTTGAGAACAATTGCTCATTTGGAGGAAGTGCTCAAGAAGACCCCAATCAACATCTAACCACCTTCCTGAGAATTTGTGACACTGTGAAGTCTAATGGAGTCCACCCGGATGTCTATAGGCTGCTTTTGTTCCCTTTTTCACTCAGGGACAAAGCATCCAAGTGGCTTGAATCCTTCCCAAAGGAGAGCTTGACAAATTGGGAAGATGTGGTGAACAAGTTTTTGGCAAGATTCTACCCTCCTCAAAGAATTAACAGGCTGAGAGCTGAGGTGCAAACCTTCAGGCAAGAAGATGGTGAGACTCTCTATGAGGCATGGGAGAGGTTCAAGGACTTAACAAGAAGATGCCTACTAGATATGTTCAATAAATAGGTTCAACTTCACATTTTCTATAAAGGTCTTTCTTATGAGTCAAAGAAGTCTGTAGACCATTCATCAGTGGGCTCTCTAAACAAGAAGAAAACTATTGAAGAAGCCATAGATGTCATTGAAATAGTAGCTGAGAATGACTACTTCTATGCCTCTAAAAGAAGCAATACTCGAGGAGTAATGGAGCTGAACCACATGGATGCATTGCTAGCTCAAAATAAGATGATCACCAAGCAGCTAGCAGATCTTACCAAGAAGGTGGAGGAAAATCAAGTTGCAACAGTCATCACTTCATCACCAGCTCAAGAAGGAGTGAATATAGGAGAAGAAGGTGACTGGGAACAAGCCAACTATGTTGGAAACTCACCGAGACAAATCCATGACCCATACTCCAAAACTTACAACTCTGGATGGAGAAATCACCCCAACTTTGGGTGGAGAAATCAACAAGACCAAGGCCAAGACCAAAGATGCCACAACCACAACCCCAACAACAATGTAACTCACCAACATCCCTCACAGAGGTCCTATCAACAACCACCTAATCCTAACCCATCATCACTAACCGAGGAAAGACTTTCAAAGATTGAGACTCTACTTGAAGACATATGTAGAGAAATCCAAGACAATAAGGTGTTTAAGGAGGAAGCGCGAGCCAATATCAAAAACCAAGGGGAAAACATCAAGAAACTGAAGTCTCAAGTAGGGTATCTAGCTCAACAAATTTCCAAACCGACTGATGGTTTTCCAAGTGACACAGAGAAGAACCCAAGAGGAGAAACAAAGAAATTAAGGTGGGAAGAATGTAAGATGATCACCACAAGTGATGAGAGGAGTATGGAGGAAGTAGAACACCCCCAGGACAGTCCAAAGGAAAATCATGAAGAAAGAAACTCTACATCTCGACTCACACTCAAGGAAGAGCTGAAGGAGAGGGAGATACTGAACACATATGCACCCTTCCCCCACAGGCTTAAGGGTGGTGTAGCAGGGAGAATGTATTCAAGGTTCCTCGACATGTTTGCATCTCTTGATGTAAATATACCATTCATTAAAGCCCTCCAGCAAATGCCCTCCTACATCAAGTATATAAAAGAGCTACTAGCCAGAAAAACTTCATTGAAGGGTGGACAAACAATAAAGATGAACAGGGATTACAGTGCTCTCATTCAAACAGAGCCACCCACAAAGAAGAAGGATCCAAGGAGTTTCCACATTTCCTGTGCTATAGGAGAGGCAATGATTGATAAGGGGGCTCTGTGACCTGGGAGCGAGCATCAACTTAATGCCTCTATCCCTCATGAAAAAGCTTCAAATCAATGAGCTAACACCCACAGATGTAATCATCAAACTGGCTGAGAAAACCCAAAAGCAGGCATTAGGAGTGGTTGAGAATGTGTTAGTGAAGGTTGGAAACTACTTCCTTCCCACAGATTTTGTCATCCTGGAAATGGATGAGAATCCTATTCACCCCCATCATTCTGGGAAAGCCATTCTTAGCCACAGCCAGAGCACTTATAGATGTGGAGCGAGGAGAGCTAGTATTGAGAATACATGATGAGCAGCTCACCTTCAATGTTTTCAAACTCTCACAAGAAGCAGATCTTGATAACAAAGAGCTGAAGGAAGAGTCAAACAAGGGAGCTCAAGCACCACCCCTAAGAACTCATGTGGCTAACAACCAATGTGATCAGAAAGAACATCAACCAAGTGCAATCCAAAAGGAACCAGACACACCAGAGTCATATGAAATAGGCAACAAAACCATTCTCAAAGAGGAAACCACAAGGAACAAATTGACATCAAGGGACACAAGAAAAAAGGTCCCAAGTGGATGGAAAAATAAGAAAATCCCTACAAAAGATTTCTCGCTAGGAGATGAAGTGGTCTCTACATACTTTCCATCTATACCACCTCACCTCCCCACTATTCCATCGCAGCTACCTCCAGTATACACCATCAACAAAATCTTATCTCTGGAATATGTGGAACTTCTCAACAAAGCCAATGGAAAAAGATTCACTGTAAGGGGGGAAGATTTTAAGCACTACCAACCACCTTGACAAGGACCAAACGTCAAGCTAATGACACTAAAGAAGCGCTTCATGGGAGGCAACCCATGTTCTATACCCTCTCTCTTTAATCTCTAATAGTAGTAATAAAGCAATTTTCATGGATTTTTAAATCAATTTTGACAACCAATATAAGACCCCTTACATGCAGCATATAGTACATACTAAGTTTGGTGTTCAAGGCACACCAAGAGGGCTTGAACACACTTCATGATGAGAGATTATTTCCGAATCTTGTTGCACCATATGACCACAAAAAAGTTTGGTGTACCAACGTTGCATGCATGGACAATTTAGTGGTTGATTGATTTACATTCATAAAAAGCATTTAGTATTTAAAAACAAAAGAAAAAGATTTTTTTAGTAGCTAGTTCACACCTTAAGTCTTCCCACCAAAATTTTCAATTAACCGTTTGCACTCCTTTTGTCTTGGATAGGAAATCAAAAGGGGCATTGATGGTACTTGATAGGACAATCAAAGAAGGGAGATTCAGCCACTATACCAAGGAAACCTCACACTTGTCTTCAAGGGGAGTATCTTGGAAAGTGTTGCCATGCAACATTGGGAGTTGGAGAAGCCTTGGAGACCAAACCAAAACCCTCATAAAAGGGGTGATCCTCGTGCTCATCCAATGGCAAACCCCAACCGTCCGTCACTAAACCAACACCATCAATCCACACCTTTCAAACACCCATCACGCTTTTATATAAATGATCCCCACTCTACAACCTCTCTGTACATACTTCCTACTCTCATTCCTCTCCCTTCCATCTCTCAGACACACACATTTCATCATCCACCAAAATTCTCATACACACCCTCCTAGCCGTCTTGTGAGTAACAAACACATCAACTATCTTGCATGGCATCATCAAGCTCCAAGAGACGAAAAGGGAAAGAACCTATAGAGCAGCCTCCTTTTGATGAAAAAAAATTTAGAACCTTTTACCATGCACTACAATTTGGGTGGATGGCTGACAAAGAAATCATATATGAATTAGGCTTTTAAGTCACACAAACTGAATGCCCGAAAATCACAGAGAAGGTGGAAAAACATCAATGGGAACTCCTCACCGATCTGATTACAAGGGTGAACGCAACT
This sequence comes from Arachis hypogaea, assembly GCF_003086295.3. NCBI lineage: Eukaryota > Viridiplantae > Streptophyta > Magnoliopsida > Fabales > Fabaceae > Arachis > Arachis hypogaea. Next base: position 68,590,523 of record NC_092040.1, on the reverse strand, counting down.
CTGGTAAGAGAGTTTTATGCAAATGCAGTTAGACATGATAAGGCAGATGAATCCTACACAAGTTTTGTGAGAGGGGTCATTGTGGATTTTAGTCCCATGAGCATCATGAGAGTGCTAAAGCTGCGAACCATACCCTTTACAGAAGAGTGCTATCACTCAAGAATGGATAACATCCCCAACCACGACCAGATTGTAAAAGATATCTGTGTGCAAGGAGCAGATTGGGACAGAGACCCCAATGGAAAACCCAGATTTATAAAAAGAGAAGACCTCTTTCCTGAGGCTAAGGGTTGAAATTGTAAGGAGATCCATCCTCCCAGCCGAAAATAACTCAGAGGTAAACCTTAAGAGAGCAATAATGGTGCAATGCATAATGAAGGGAGGAGAAATCAAGGTTCATGAACTCATAGCCCAAGGCATTCAGAAGCTTGCTGAGAAGAGTGATTCTGGAGGAAGGTTGGGTTATCCCAGCACTATTCTCTATCTTTGCAACAAGGCTAGGGTGGTGTTCGAGGATGGAAACCCCGAGTGGATAAAGGTTGGCCTTCCAATCACTTATCGTCGGATGCATGCTGCCGCAACTCCCCTACCTCAATGAAGGGTAAGAAAGAGGCCAGCCCATCAAGCTGAAGAAAGACAACATCCACGGGAGCAAGCCCCAACCACCTTAGGCATGCACCAATTACAAGAGGCTATTGATACCTTATCTAGGCAATACATGGAGAATTAAGGTGCACAAAAGGAGCTTCAAATGCAAATAATGGACTGTCAAGAAGAATCACTTTCTAGATGGATGAATCAGCAAGGAGAATGGCAAAAACAGTTGATGGAACAGTAATTGGAACAAGAGAGACAATGGAGTGAGTCCTTCCATAACCTGGACCAAAAGCAATATCAACAACAAGAAGCCATCCAAAAGCTGATCAACATCCAAGCACATCAAGGTGCACACATTCATGAGATGCATAGGAAACAAAGAGAACAGGTAGATCTTTTCGATGAATATAGAGCATTTTCGGAAGGAGTTTATATGAGTGAAATTGGATATCATGTAAATACCCAAGCCAAGATTAGGTATTTGGTCGGATAACTACCTGTATTGCATCCTGGGATCACCAAATATGAGGATGTAAAGGATGAATTAGTACGAGTGGAATGCGAAAGAGCTGAAAAGAGTCATGAGTCAGTAAGGAAGGCACTGGAAGATTGGAAAATAGCCAGAATGAATCGGATAAGAGGAAGCACAAGTGGACAAAGTGGACAAAAAGAAGACAAGGAAGCAGAGGAACATGGGCATCCCCATGAATAAAAGGTAGTGGAGTTCCTTCTTAGTTCGATCTTTTTCAAATCTTTAAATAAGGAAAATCATGAATAAAATAGAACATGCTTCCATAGTAATTTAGGAATTTTCAAATATGCTTTAAGATCTTGTTGCTTAGGTCCATGCTCACTAGTCTAGGTCCCTAGTTTTCATCTTCATCTTGCTTACTTATATGCCTGTCCTTCAAGTTAATCAAAAAGAAAATGCTATGATAAGAACAAGAGTGGAGTTATTTTGTGAAGTGAATCCTGAATATTTGTGGTAGGGTGATTAGTTAGCTACGTTGGTTCACCAACAAGGAAAGAAGGCGACTATCTATCCTGAATCCTATGCTTGAAACACATCCTATGAGACTAACTAAATAATAAGATCCCAATAAGAAAAGAGAAAGAGCAATAAAAGTGAAAAGGAAAGAAACACAATAAGAAACAATGCTAGGCACCAAGGGTTTTAAGATTGAGGCATGTGTCTGTGGTGTTCATGTGCAAGGGATATGCTTGGATGAATAAGCTCATAGGGGTGCCTCATCACTTGGTAACTTGGCTTAACTAATCCGGGATTATCAGCTGAAAGTCAACTATCAAGAGTGACCCTTGCTACAGAACACTTAATAACCCAAAGAGGTGCTGGACACCAAGGTCTCAAGAAAGAAAAATAACAAACCATGTGCCTATGGTGTGTATGTATGAAGGAAAGAGACTTGAGGGAGTAAGTCCTTAAGGGTGTCTTAACACCTAGCACCTTGAACCAACTGGTTCGGGAGTGTTGACTGAAAGCTTATCATAAAGAGTCGCCCTCTTACAAAGCACTTAGCCAAAAGAAGAATGCAATAAATCTTGAGAAAACAAAAGAAGGAAGGATCAACAACTAGGAAGTCTCAAGGGATATAAGTAAGCAAGTATTTAAGGGCGTGATAAAGGCCTGAAACCTGGTAAAGGAATGAACCTAAGTTGCTATGCATGAAACCCCATAAACCAGGAATTTTACTTTTATATTGTTCATCTTGTTCTTTCATTCATTATTCCTATGTTCCAGTACTTGCTTAGGGACAAGCAAGCTTTAAGTTTGGTGTTGTGATACCAGGGTATCTAGGCCAGTTTCACTGACCTTTTCTTTACTGTTTTAAGGTAGTTTCATGCATTTTCTTAGAGAATAAGGCAAGTTTTGGATGAAAATACACTCACACCTTGATTCAAACAACTAATGTGAATTTCACATGATTTCATGAAGATTCTGCAAGAATTGAATGACAAATTGATGATGCATAATCTCATGACATTGACTAGAGCTTTAATGCACTTTATTTGCTTGATTTCAAGACAAAGGAAACAAGGAAGAACCACGTTAGTAGCCACGTTAACCTAGTTAACGTGACCACTAACGTGGAATGGGGAAGTGCTTGCAACGTTAATGAGAAAAGTGATCACCAATAACGCCTGCGAAGCCATCATAAGCCCACGTTAATTGCCACGTTAACTAGGTTAACGTGGTAGTTAACGTGGAGACAAAGAAAGCTCCAATGTTAGTGGTAAATATGAACACCACTAATGCTCCAAAATATGGCAATGAACCACGTTAAGAGTCACGTTAACTTAGTTAACGTGAACTCAAACGTGGAAGAGAGGAACAATGCCAACGTTAGTGACACTCACCTTTGTCACTAACGTTGGATCAAACTAGCATTGCCCACGTTAGTGGTCACATTAAGACCACTAACGTGAAAGTTAACGTGAAGCTAAGATTGATGAGCCAACGTTAGTGACACTCACCTATGTCACTAACGTTGGAGATGGCATTCACTACCACGTTAGAAGCCACGTTAACTTAGTTAACGCGAGCTCTAACGTGGAGAGTAGGGGCACTTGGAGCATTAGTGACAAAGGTGAGTGCCACTAACGCTCTTGAAGATGAGGCATACCCACGTTAAGAGCTACGTTAGTTACACTAACGTGAACTCTAACGTAGGGACAAGGGGCACAAGGCAACGTTATAAGGCAAACGTTAGTGGTAACGTTAGTGCCACTAACGTTGGAGTTTACGTGGGTTATATGGGGTTGGAACGTTAGGAAAAAGGTGATTTCCACTAACGTTCTCGAACCCACAATTTCACTTAACGTTAACTTCACTAAAGCCCATGCCTAGTTTCATACTTTTCTGCAAGCTGAGCCCACTAAAGGTTGTAACTACTACAACTCAAGATCTAAGTCCCACATCCAAGACATGAAGAACTCACTAGAAGATCAAGAGAAGTAGTATATATAGGAGAAGTTTTGAACTATAGAGAAGCTTGGCACTTTGGAGAACTACCCTCTGTATATTTACCTTTCTGCACTTTTAGCTAGGATGTATTCTTTTCTGCCATTTTCCATTTCTAGAGCTATGAATAACTAAACCCCTTTCATTGGGTTAGGGAGCTCCGTTGTAATTTGATGGATCAATTATAGTTTTCATTATCCTCTTCTTTTCTCTCTTTTGATTTACTAGAAAGCTTTCAATCTTAATTCAATTGGTTAGTTGTCTTGGAAAAGAAACTCTCCATAATTGGATCTCCTCTGAGCCTTGGAAAAGGGATGAGGAGATCATGCTAGAAAAGCTTTATCATGTTGGACCAAATTGAGGTCTGGGCAGAAATAGTGACATGTAATCCTTCCAACACTTTGATTTGGAAATACATGTGGTATAATCAGTGACCACACTTTATCTCTTCCCATGAGCAACTAAATCAAGGAATTGGTCAATTGTTCAAGCTTAGAGAGATTGGGTTGCCAAGGAATTGGAACCCAATCACTTAAGATTGCCAAGGAGATCAATAGATGCTTTGATTGAGGAAGAGATGAAAATGAATTTGATCCAGAGAATACAACATCTCCTGAGCCCAATTAATTCCCCATTTCTGATCTTACCCATTCTCTTTACTTTCCGCATTTATTTGCATGCTCATTTCTCCAAATCCCTATATAAGATTCTGCACTTTATTTTCTGCTATTTACTTTCCCGCCATTTAATTTTCTGCAATTCTCAAACTACATTCTGTTTAGCTCAACTAGCATACTTTTTCAACTAAAGTTGCTTGACCAATCAATCCCTGTGGGATTCAACCTCACCCTATTGTGAGTTTTACTTGACCATAATTCGGTATACTTGCCGAAGGAAAATTTGTTGAGAGACAAGTTTTCATGCATAAGGTTTATGGCGTCGTTGCCAGGGATTGATTTTGTATCAACAATGATTAAGTTGGAAGTTCACTAGATTGAGCATTTTTCTTTTGTTTGTTTACTTTATTCAGTTGTTTACCTTCAGTTTGTTTCGTTTCTTCCTCACCCCCTATACCCCCTCTGTTTTCTTTCTTTCTTTATTATTATTTACAATTCTGCTCACTAACCCACTAACTGTTTGATAATTTGCACCACTCACACTAACAATTACTCTAATAAGAATAATCTCTTCATTTCATCTCTTGCTGTGTGTTTTGTTAGTTGTATGACAGGGAAAAGAGGGGGAGCTTCAACTTCCTTTGATTCAGAACCTGAAAGAACCCTCCAGAGACTAAGGAGGGAAGCAAGAGGGAAAGGAGTTGTTGGTACTGAGGAAGAGAAAGAGTATTTTGAAACCAACATGGAGGAGAACTTGGAAAATAATCATGAAGGAGAAGCTCACAACCATGCTAGAGAAGGTCCTGCAAATCATGCTGGGCAAGAAAGGAGAGTTCTAGGCTCCTACATCAATCCGAATCCAGGAAACTGTGGAAGTAGCATCCAAAAGCCCACCATACATGCCAACAACTTTGAATTAAAACCCTAGTTAATCACCCTTGTTGAGAACAATTGCTCATTTGGAGGAAGTGCTCAAGAAGACCCCAATCAACATCTAACCACCTTCCTGAGAATTTGTGACACTGTGAAGTCTAATGGAGTCCACCCGGATGTCTATAGGCTGCTTTTGTTCCCTTTTTCACTCAGGGACAAAGCATCCAAGTGGCTTGAATCCTTCCCAAAGGAGAGCTTGACAAATTGGGAAGATGTGGTGAACAAGTTTTTGGCAAGATTCTACCCTCCTCAAAGAATTAACAGGCTGAGAGCTGAGGTGCAAACCTTCAGGCAAGAAGATGGTGAGACTCTCTATGAGGCATGGGAGAGGTTCAAGGACTTAACAAGAAGATGCCTACTAGATATGTTCAATAAATAGGTTCAACTTCACATTTTCTATAAAGGTCTTTCTTATGAGTCAAAGAAGTCTGTAGACCATTCATCAGTGGGCTCTCTAAACAAGAAGAAAACTATTGAAGAAGCCATAGATGTCATTGAAATAGTAGCTGAGAATGACTACCTCTATGCCTCTAAAAGAAGCAATACTCGAGGAGTAATGGAGCTGAACCACATGGATGCATTGCTAGCTCAAAATAAGATGATCACCAAGCAGCTAGCAGATCTTACCAAGAAGGTGGAGGAAAATCAAGTTGCAACAGTCATCACTTCATCACCAGCTCAAGAAGGAGTGAATATAGGAGAAGAAGGTGACTGGGAACAAGCCAACTATGTTGGAAACTCACCGAGACAAATCCATGACCCATACTCCAAAACTTACAACTCTGGATGGAGAAATCACCCCAACTTTGGGTGGAGAAATCAACAAGACCAAGGCCAAGACCAAAGATGCCACAACCACAACCCCAACAACAATGTAACTCACCAACATCCCTCACAGAGGTCCTATCAACAACCACCTAATCCTAACCCATCATCACTAACCGAGGAAAGACTTTCAAAGATTGAGACTCTACTTGAAGACATATGTAGAGAAATCCAAGACAATAAGGTGTTTAAGGAGGAAGCGCGAGCCAATATCAAAAACCAAGGGGAAAACATCAAGAAACTGAAGTCTCAAGTAGGGTATCTAGCTCAACAAATTCCCAAACCGACTGATGGTTTTCCAAGTGACACAGAGAAGAACCCAAGAGGAGAAACAAAGAAATTAAGGTGGGAAGAATGTAAGATGATCACCACAAGTGATGAGAGGAGTATGGAGGAAGTAGAACACCCCCAGGACAGTCCAAAGGAAAATCATGAAGAAAGAAACTCTACATCTCGACTCACACTCAAGGAAGAGCTGAAGGAGAGGGAGATACTGAACACATATGCACCCTTCCCCCACAGGCTTAAGGGTGGTGTAGCAGGGAGAATGTATTCAAGGTTCCTCGACATGTTTGCATCTCTTGATGTAAATATACCATTCATTAAAGCCCTCCAGCAAATGCCCTCCTACATCAAGTATATAAAAGAGCTACTAGCCAGAAAAACTTCATTGAAGGGTGGACAAACAATAAAGATGAACAGGGATTACAGTGCTCTCATTCAAACAGAGCCACCCACAAAGAAGAAGGATCCAAGGAGTTTCCACATTTCCTGTGCTATAGGAGAGGCAATGATTGATAAGGGGGCTCTGTGACCTGGGAGCGAGCATCAACTTAATGCCTCTATCCCTCATGAAAAAGCTTCAAATCAATGAGCTAACACCCACAGATGTAATCATCAAACTGGCTGAGAAAACCCAAAAGCAGGCATTAGGAGTGGTTGAGAATGTGTTAGTGAAGGTTGGAAACTACTTCCTTCCCACAGATTTTGTCATCCTGGAAATGGATGAGAATCCTATTCACCCCCATCATTCTGGGAAAGCCATTCTTAGCCACAGCCAGAGCACTTATAGATGTGGAGCGAGGAGAGCTAGTATTGAGAATACATGATGAGCAGCTCACCTTCAATGTTTTCAAACTCTCACAAGAAGCAGATCTTGATAACAAAGAGCTGAAGGAAGAGTCAAACAAGGGAGCTCAAGCACCACCCCTAAGAACTCATGTGGCTAACAACCAATGTGATCAGAAAGAACATCAACCAAGTGCAATCCAAAAGGAACCAGACACACCAGAGTCATATGAAATAGGCAACAAAACCATTCTCAAAGAGGAAACCACAAGGAACAAATTGACATCAAGGGACACAAGAAAAAAGGTCCCAAGTGGATGGAAAAATAAGAAAATCCCTACAAAAGATTTCTCGCTAGGAGATGAAGTGGTCTCTACATACTTTCCATCTATACCACCTCACCTCCCCACTATTCCATCGCAGCTACCTCCAGTATACACCATCAACAAAATCTTATCTCTGGAATATGTGGAACTTCTCAACAAAGCCAATGGAAAAAGATTCACTGTAAGGGGGGAAGATTTTAAGCACTACCAACCACCTTGACAAGGACCAAACGTCAAGCTAATGACACTAAAGAAGCGCTTCATGGGAGGCAACCCATGTTCTATACCCTCTCTCTTTAATCTCTAATAGTAGTAATAAAGCAATTTTCATGGATTTTTAAATCAATTTTGACAACCAATATAAGACCCCTTACATGCAGCATATAGTACATACTAAGTTTGGTGTTCAAGGCACACCAAGAGGGCTTGAACACACTTCATGATGAGAGATTATTTCCGAATCTTGTTGCACCATATGACCACAAAAAAGTTTGGTGTACCAACGTTGCATGCATGGACAATTTAGTGGTTGATTGATTTACATTCATAAAAAGCATTTAGTATTTAAAAACAAAAGAAAAAGATTTTTTTAGTAGCTAGTTCACACCTTAAGTCTTCCCACCAAAATTTTCAATTAACCGTTTGCACTCCTTTTGTCTTGGATAGGAAATCAAAAGGGGCATTGATGGTACTTGATAGGACAATCAAAGAAGGGAGATTCAGCCACTATACCAAGGAAACCTCACACTTGTCTTCAAGGGGAGTATCTTGGAAAGTGTTGCCATGCAACATTGGGAGTTGGAGAAGCCTTGGAGACCAAACCAAAACCCTCATAAAAGGGGTGATCCTCGTGCTCATCCAATGGCAAACCCCAACCGTCCGTCACTAAACCAACACCATCAATCCACACCTTTCAAACACCCATCACGCTTTTATATAAATGATCCCCACTCTACAACCTCTCTGTACATACTTCCTACTCTCATTCCTCTCCCTTCCATCTCTCAGACACACACATTTCATCATCCACCAAAATTCTCATACACACCCTCCTAGCCGTCTTGTGAGTAACAAACACATCAACTATCTTGCATGGCATCATCAAGCTCCAAGAGACGAAAAGGGAAAGAACCTATAGAGCAGCCTCCTTTTGATGAAAAAAAATTTAGAACCTTTTACCATGCACTACAATTTGGGTGGATGGCTGACAAAGAAATCATATATGAATTAGGCTTTTAAGTCACACAAACTGAATGCCCGAAAATCACAGAGAAGGTGGAAAAACATCAATGGGAACTCCTCACCGATCTGATTACAAGGGTGAACGCAACTCTGGTAAGAGAGTTTTATGCAAATGCAGTTAGACATGATAAGGCAGATGAATCCTACACAAGTTTTGTGAGAGGGGTCATTGTGGATTTTAGTCCCATGAGCATCATGAGAGTGCTAAAGCTGCGAACCATACCCTTTACAGAAGAGTGCTATCACTCAAGAATGGATAACATCCCCAACCACGACCAGATTGTAAAAGATATCTGTGTGCAAGGAGCAGATTGGGACAGAGACCCCAATGGAAAACCCAGATTTATAAAAAGAGAAGACCTCTTTCCTGAGGCTAAGGGTTGAAATTGTAAGGAGATCCATCCTCCCAGCCGAAAATAACTCAGAGGTAAACCTTAAGAGAGCAATAATGGTGCAATGCATAATGAAGGGAGGAGAAATCAAGGTTCATGAACTCATAGCCCAAGGCATTCAGAAGCTTGCTGAGAAGAGTGATTCTGGAGGAAGGTTGGGTTATCCCAGCACTATTCTCTATCTTTGCAACAAGGCTAGGGTGGTGTTCGAGGATGGAAACCCCGAGTGGATAAAGGTTGGCCTTCCAATCACTTATCGTCGGATGCATGCTGCCGCAACTCCCCTACCTCAATGAAGGGTAAGAAAGAGGCCAGCCCATCAAGCTGAAGAAAGACAACATCCACGGGAGCAAGCCCCAACCACCTTAGGCATGCACCAATTACAAGAGGCTATTGATACCTTATCTAGGCAATACATGGAGAATTAAGGTGCACAAAAGGAGCTTCAAATGCAAATAATGGACTGTCAAGAAGAATCACTTTCTAGATGGATGAATCAGCAAGGAGAATGGCAAAAACAGTTGATGGAACAGTAATTGGAACAAGAGAGACAATGGAGTGAGTCCTTCCATAACCTGGACCAAAAGCAATATCAACAACAAGAAGCCATCCAAAAGCTGATCAACATCCAAGCACATCAAGGTGCACACATTCATGAGATGCATAGGAAACAAAGAGAACAGGTAGATCTTTTCGATGAATATAGAGCATTTTCGGAAGGAGTTTATATGAGTGAAATTGGATATCATGTAAATACCCAAGCCAAGATTAGGTATTTGGTCGGATAACTACCTGTATTGCATCCTGGGATCACCAAATATGAGGATGTAAAGGATGAATTAGTACGAGTGGAATGCGAAAGAGCTGAAAAGAGTCATGAGTCAGTAAGGAAGGCACTGGAAGATTGGAAAATAGCCAGAATGAATCGGATAAGAGGAAGCACAAGTGGACAAAGTGGACAAAAAGAAGACAAGGAAGCAGAGGAACATGGGCATCCCCATGAATAAAAGGTAGTGGAGTTCCTTCTTAGTTCGATCTTTTTCAAATCTTTAAATAAGGAAAATCATGAATAAAATAGAACATGCTTCCATAGTAATTTAGGAATTTTCAAATATGCTTTAAGATCTTGTTGCTTAGGTCCATGCTCACTAGTCTAGGTCCCTAGTTTTCATCTTCATCTTGCTTACTTATATGCCTGTCCTTCAAGTTAATCAAAAAGAAAATGCTATGATAAGAACAAGAGTGGAGTTATTTTGTGAAGTGAATCCTGAATATTTGTGGTAGGGTGATTAGTTAGCTAAGTTGGTTCACCAACAAGGAAAGAAGGCGACTATCTATCCTGAATCCTATGCTTGAAACACATCCTATGAGACTAACTAAATAATAAGATCCCAATAAGAAAAGAGAAAGAGCAATAAAAGTGAAAAGGAAAGAAACACAATAAGAAACAATGCTAGGCACCAAGGGTTTTAAGATTGAGGCATGTGTCTGTGGTGTTCATGTGCAAGGGATATGCTTGGATGAATAAGCTCATAGGGGTGCCTCATCACTTGGTAACTTGGCTTAACTAATCCGGGATTATCAGCTGAAAGTCAACTATCAAGAGTGACCCTTGCTACAGAACACTTAATAACCCAAAGAGGTGCTGGACACCAAGGTCTCAAGAAAGAAAAATAACAAACCATGTGCCTATGGTGTGTATGTATGAAGGAAAGAGACTTGAGGGAGTAAGTCCTTAAGGGTGTCTTAACACCTAGCACCTTGAACCAACTGGTTCGGGAGTGTTGACTGAAAGCTTATCATAAAGAGTCGCCCTCTTACAAAGCACTTAGCCAAAAGAAGAATGCAATAAATCTTGAGAAAACAAAAGAAGGAAGGATCAACAACTAGGAAGTCTCAAGGGATATAAGTAAGCAAGTATTTAAGGGCGTGATAAAGGCCTGAAACCTGGTAAAGGAATGAACCTAAGTTGCTATGCATGAAACCCCATAAACCAGGAATTTTACTTTTATATTGTTCATCTTGTTCTTTCATTCATTATTCCTATGTTCCAGTACTTGCTTAGGGACAAGCAAGCTTTAAGTTTGGTGTTGTGATACCAGGGTATCTAGGCCAGTTTCACTGACCTTTTCTTTACTGTTTTAAGGTAGTTTCATGCATTTTCTTAGAGAATAAGGCAAGTTTTGGATGAAAATACACTCACACCTTGATTCAAACAACTAATGTGAATTTCACATGATTTCATGAAGATTCTGCAAGAATTGAATGACAAATTGATGATGCATAATCTCATGACATTGACTAGAGCTTTAATGCACTTTATTTGCTTGATTTCAAGACAAAGGAAACAAGGAAGAACCACGTTAGTAGCCACGTTAACCTAGTTAACGTGACCACTAACGTGGAATGGGGAAGTGCTTGCAACGTTAATGAGAAAAGTGATCACCAATAACGCCTGCGAAGCCATCATAAGCCCACGTTAATTGCCACGTTAACTAGGTTAACGTGGTAGTTAACGTGGAGACAAAGAAAGCTCCAATGTTAGTGGTAAATATGAACACCACTAATGCTCCAAAATATGGCAATGAACCACGTTAAGAGTCACGTTAACTTAGTTAACGTGAACTCAAACGTGGAAGAGAGGAACAATGCCAACGTTAGTGACACTCACCTTTGTCACTAACGTTGGATCAAACTAGCATTGCCCACGTTAGTGGTCACATTAAGACCACTAACGTGAAAGTTAACGTGAAGCTAAGATTGATGAGCCAACGTTAGTGACACTCACCTATGTCACTAACGTTGGAGATGGCATTCACTACCACGTTAGAAGCCACGTTAACTTAGTTAACGCGAGCTCTAACGTGGAGAGTAGGGGCACTTGGAGCATTAGTGACAAAGGTGAGTGCCACTAACGCTCTTGAAGATGAGGCATACCCACGTTAAGAGCTACGTTAGTTACACTAACGTGAACTCTAACGTAGGGACAAGGGGCACAAGGCAACGTTATAAGGCAAATGTTAGTGGTAACGTTAGTGCCACTAACGTTGGAGTTTACGTGGGTTATATGGGGTTGGAACGTTAGGAAAAAGGTGATTTCCACTAACGTTCTCGAACCCACAATTTCACTTAACGTTAACTTCACTAAAGCCCATGCCTAGTTTCATACTTTTCTGCAAGCTGAGCCCACTAAAGGTTGTAACTACTACAACTCAAGATCTAAGTCCCACATCCAAGACATGAAGAACTCACTAGAAGATCAAGAGAAGTAGTATATATAGGAGAAGTTTTGAACTATAGAGAAGCTTGGCACTTTGGAGAACTACCCTCTGTATATTTACCTTTCTGCACTTTTAGCTAGGATGTATTCTTTTCTGCCATTTTCCATTTCTAGAGCTATGAATAACTAAACCCCTTTCATTGGGTTAGGGAGCTCCGTTGTAATTTGATGGATCAATTATAGTTTTCATTATCCTCTTCTTTTCTCTCTTTTGATTTACTAGAAAGCTTTCAATCTTAATTCAATTGGTTAGTTGTCTTGGAAAAGAAACTCTCCATAATTGGATCTCCTCTGAGCCTTGGAAAAGGGATGAGGAGATCATGCTAGAAAAGCTTTATCATGTTGGACCAAATTGAGGTCTGGGCAGAAATAGTGACATGTAATCCTTCCAACACTTTGATTTGGAAATACATGTGGTATAATCAGTGACCACACTTTATCTCTTCCCATGAGCAACTAAATCAAGGAATTGGTCAATTGTTCAAGCTTAGAGAGATTGGGTTGCCAAGGAATTGGAACCCAATCACTTAAGATTGCCAAGGAGATCAATAGATGCTTTGATTGAGGAAGAGATGAAAATGAATTTGATCCAGAGAATACAACATCTCCTGAGCCCAATTAATTCCCCATTTCTGATCTTACCCATTCTCTTTACTTTCCGCATTTATTTGCATGCTCATTTCTCCAAATCCCTATATAAGATTCTGCACTTTATTTTCTGCTATTTACTTTCCCGCCATTTAATTTTCTGCAATTCTCAAACTACATTCTGTTTAGCTCAACTAGCATACTTTTTCAACTAAAGTTGCTTGACCAATCAATCCCTGTGGGATTCAACCTCACCCTATTGTGAGTTTTACTTGACCATAATTCGGTATACTTGCCGAAGGAAAATTTGTTGTGAGACAAGTTTTCATGCATCAGTTAACTAGGTTAACGTGGTAGTTAACGTGGAGACAAAGAGAGCTCCAGTGTTAGTGGTAAACGTGAACACCACTAACGCTCCAAAAATTGGCAATTGATGACAAGTCATCATATACCCATTTTCTATGCTTTTTCATACAAGAAATTGATGATTTGTGTTTAAATATTAAATGCTTTTGTGCTTAAATGATATATTTTCTTGATCTTTTAATTTTATAAATCTTGTAGAAAAAAAAAGAAGAAAAAGAAGCAAAGAAGCACAAAAAAGGAGAAAAAAAGAGCTTTGGGACACACTTTGAAGTTGGAGCACACTTTGGAGCCTTAGGCCATGCTTTTAAAAGCGTGGCCCATGACAAAATCAAAGAGGAAAACACCCAGCACGCACACTGCCCTGCCCTTGCCAAGGGCAGAATCATAATGAAGCAAAGTGAGGATGAAGCAAATTTTGGCTAAGTTAAAATCTGGGCGCTCACAGCATGACCATGCCTACTTCAAAGGGCTATAACTTGAGCTACAGACGTCCGATTGATGTGCTTCCAGTTGCGTTGGAAAGCTGACATTCAGAGCTTTCCAACGATATATAGAAATCCATATTTGGCGTCCAATTGAGGCAGGAACGAAAGGCATCTTTAAGGGCCAAAAATAAGCAAAAATAAACCAAGGAAAAGGAGTAGCGTGTGCATCCACCAAGTTTCGAACTTGGAACTTCATCTTTTGGAAACACTGCCCTGCCCTCCGCGAGGGCAGGGCAGCATTTTGTGATGCACATACACGCACCAGATTGGCGCACCAAAGAAGGCTTCGGCAGCACCAGCAGCACGCACAAGCACCAAATTGGTGCACCAGATTTTTCTGCCCTGCCCTCCGCAAGGGCAGGGCAGCATCTTCACACTCCAAGCCCACACCACGCTCGCACCAAGGACGCACGCACCAAATCCTGCCCTGCCCTCCACAAGGGCAGGGCAGCCTCCTGGAAGTGTCATGGGCCAAAAATCAACCAAAATTCAATTTAATTCAATTCCTCACCAAATTGAATCAAGGCCAACCAAACCCATTTCTCCTCAAATCCAAAGCAAGCAAAGCCCACTCAACATGACTCAAAGGCACATGGATCAATTAAATTAGGATTTTCATTTTTGTAATTTGTTTTAATTTCATTTTCATTTTTCACTTTGAAAAGCCTATATAAAGGCATCACTCTCATTTCAGAGAGGGGGGAGCTCCACTAAGGAATATTAGGATTTGATAGCTCTCTCTTTTAATTTTCCTTTCTGCTTGAATCTTGGATTGAGATTTGAAGGAATTCTGTTTCATTCTTGATCTAAGATTGCTCTTTGTTGATTTTCTGCATAATTCAGTGGATTGAGTTTTGGATCCAAGTTTTTCTCTACGGCTTTCATCTTTCTTTCTTCTTCAATTTGCTTTCTACTTTGATCAAGGAAGGGATTGAGATCTAGACTTGTTTTCTAGTCTCCTCCACCCTTGAGATCTTCAACCTTCCTTTAGCTATTGAAATTGAGCTGCATTTTACTTTCTGTTTCATTCCTCTTCTGCTACATTTACTTTTCTGCAATTTCCTTTCCTGCATTCTCCACTTTCACATCTTTATTCACATTGAGCTTGATTTAATTTCCTGCACATTTACATTTTCTGCAATTTAAATTTCTAGTTGCTTAATCTATTGCTCTCTTTAATTTCCAGCACCCACTCTCCTTTATATTTGATGCAATTTATATTTCTTGTCATTTAAGTTTCTGCAATTTACATTGCTTGTTCTTTAAGCTTCCTGCCTATTTACATTCTGCACTTTAAGTTCATTGCTATTTACATTTTGCTGCCACAATTCTCACTTCAATGTTAGCTTGACTAAACTAATCACCCACTAAAGTTGCTTGATCCATCAATCCCTATGGGATCGACCTCACTCTTGTGAGTTATTATTACTTGATGCGACCCGGTACACTTGCCGGTTGGATTTGTGTGTTGGAAATTTATTTTTCCACAAAAACACCATCAAGTTTTTGGCGCCGTTGCCGGGGATTGATGAGATCAAGAATGATTAAGTGGGTGAGAAGTCTAGATCAAGTATTTTCTTTGTTTTTGTTCTCTGTTCTAAGTTGAAACCAAGGTGTTTGTGTTTTTGCCTCACTAAGAAGTTCTGTCTCTGTGACATGACTTTCAATTTTCAATGGTGTTGTGTTTTGCAAAATTCAAATGGAGTTCACCTCATCTTTTAGTCAAACAAACTTCATGGGATATTGCCCACCATCACAATATGATTCAGGTCAGTATTCTAATTATGGTTGGGAATATCACCAGGAAGACACAAATTCTGAGCACTCCAATCCATGGAGATTTGCTTTAGAACCCCAAGATGAGCAAGAGAATTATGAGGGATACCAACCACCACCACAAAATGATTCATATCATTATCCTCATGGTGGATGGGAGTATCACCAAGAAACTGCAAATTCTGAGCAGTCAAATCACATGAAAAATTATTCACCCTCACGTCCCAATTTCTCATTTGAAAGTTCTTCATCACTTGACTATGCCTCAACACAAAGTTTCCTCCAAAATCCATACAAGTCATCCCATCAATCACACAACTCATTCCACACCCCCCAACACAGCTTCACCACAACATATCCACGTCACCAAAATTACTCTCAACTTTCATCTCTTGAACCACCAGATGAGGATTACCTTCAAGCTATTGAAATACATAGAAAACTCGTGGAAAGATACACACAACCCCAATCCTGGACAGAAATCGTATTCAAGAAGATGAATGAGCCCTTAGAGCAAACAAGGAGGAACTTAGAACCATCAAACAGAGAGGATGAAGACCAATTTGTGGGTGAGGAAGTGGAAAAGCAAGATGAGGAAGCCTCTGTGTCAAGAGAAATTTCAGTGAAAAAGGAAGAGGTGGTGGAAGTATTTGGACATGAGCCAAGGATTCTACATTCACAAGAGCCACTTGAGGTGACAATGAAACACAAAGATTCCCTCCCAGAGGCATTAATGGAAAATCATGAAGAAGAAAGGGGGGAAGACATTCAAGAGAAGTCACACTCAACTGAAGTAGAGAAGTACATGAAGGAAAAGCTCATGGAACCACCAATGCAAGAGGCTCTTGATAAAGAAATCACTCCAACAATAACACAGCAACCAAAACTTGGATTCAAGGAAGTGAAGGCAATTAACAAAAGCACCAAGAAGAGGATTGTGACCAAGATATCAAGGACAATATTCAAGAAAAGGTCAACTGTAAACAATCCTTCCCCTGGACCACTAGCAAGCCAGCTCAATCAAGCCATGTACAAAAGGAGGCTTGCTGAGAGGAAACCAAGAAAGGGGACAAAAGCTGAAACTTCTCCCCCCTTGAAGTCATTCCTCTTAACCAATTGGAAGAAGAGGAAGAAAGTGAAGAACAACATGTCAAGCTAATGACACTAAAAGAGCACTTGTTGGGAGGTAACCCAACCGTAGGTATAATTTCTCTTCTCTGCTTTGTTTTCTTTCTTTACTTTGTTTAAATTCAATAAATTGGAATATGGTTACATTCTAAGTTTGGTGTTGCCTTGCAACAAATTGTTTTCAATCTTTTTGGATGATTGCATCAAATCAAAAATGAAAGTGACACACCAAGATTCTAAGTTTGGTGTGCCACTTATTTTCTATGCAATTCATTCAAGCAACACTACTTGTCTGCATAATCATAATGCCTCTATAGTGTTATTTTTTTCTTTTAATTTGACACTTTGTCATTCTACTTTCTTTAGTCATTTTTCTGTTTTTAAATGCTTTCATTTTAGTTTGCTTATTTACTGTGTTTGTTAATACATTACCAAGAGAGCTTTATTCATGACAGACTATTCATTTGGTGATTGTATTTAACAAATAACAGTTTCATTTGTTTAGTTTTAATTCAAATAAATTGACATATGGTCGTATTCTAAGTTTGGTGTTGCTATGCAACAAAATTTGGTTCCAATTCTTACAAGATACTTGCATCAATTCCAAGTGAAAGTGTCACACTAAGTTTGGTGTGCCACTTATATTTTTTATGCAATGTATCATGCACACCATCTTATGTTTGCAATCATAGTGTTTTTATTTCTCCGTGCCTTGATTGTTATCCTCAATTTTGCTTGCTTAAAACACATGTACTACTAACATTTCATTGTGTAAGATATTCATGATCCATCTTAGCCCCATAGCCATTGTTCTAATTGTTGCTTGAGGATGAGCAAGCACTCTAAGTTGGCAAGGGAAAGGGAAGAATTGGAGAAAAAGGACAACAATAATGAAGATGAACTACAAGGTTGTATAGTTCCTTTTCCTCTCCTTTGTTTCTAGCACTTTAAATTGCATGATTGTCTTATTATCTTCTCTGTTTACATGTGTGGTATGACTAAGCATAGCTTGAATTTGTTTTATAATATGTTGCTGTGGCATTATAACTACCAACTTAAGCTTTGTGAATTCAAAAGCAATAAAGTATCATGATCATAAACAAACAAGGAATTAAAGAAGAATTTAGCATGTGCATACAAGTATTGGAAAGCTAGTATGATTGATTGTTGCTCAATTGCATTGGATTTTATTTAATTGAAGTTTTTCATCTAGTATATTTTGTGAAATCTTTTGAAATCATGAAAACCTTGAAGAAGCAAATACAATTAAAGCAAGAAAAGAAAAAGGGAAAGAACGAGGAAGCTGAAGGCTCTGAGTACCAATGGCAATTTATTTGCTAAGTGCTTGTGGTGTTTATGTATCAAGCCAAATGCTTGAAAACAAAACACTTAGAAGTCAAGGCTAGGCTCAAGTGCAAAAGCACTCCCTCAAAGCTCAAGGCTCTGAGCATCAATGATTAGAGAGTCAAGAAAAGAAAAGAAAAATGAGCTTAATGAAGTCCTCTAATTAAATGCTTGTCGTGCTTATGTATCAAGTGGTAATACTTGAAAACAAAGCATTTAGAAGTCGTAGCTTTGTTATTAACTCATGGGGCAAAGCACCCAAAAGGAGAAGCTAAAAAAAAAAAATTCAAAAGCTTGTTTCAAGGAAGAATTATAAGAAAAAGATTTCATAAAATAAGCTAGATATAAGCATCAATCATTTACATCTCTTTTGTAATTGTAGCATGCATAGAAAACTAGCTTGCCATGAACATTAACTTGCTACTCTTCTTACCTTGGATTGTCAATTTCTATTGCATGATTCTTTTCTTGCTTGGGGACAAGCAAGGTTTAAGTTTGGTGTTGTGATGACAAGTCATCATATACCCATTTTCTATGCTTTTTCATATAAGAAATTGATGATTTGTGTTTAAATATTAAATGCTTTTGTGCTTAAATGATATATTTTCTTGATCTTTTAATTTTATAAATCTTGTAGAAAAAAAAAGAAGAAAAAGAAGCAAAGAAGCACAAAAAAGGAGAAAAAAAGAGCTTTGGGACACACTTTGAAGTTGGAGCACACTTTGGAGCCTTAGGCCATGCTTTTAAAAGCGTGGCCCATGACAAAATCAAAGAGGAAAACACCCAGCACGCACACTGCCCTGCCCTTGCCAAGGGCAGAATCATAATGAAGCAAAGTGAGGATGAAGCAAATTTTGGCTAAGTTAAAATCTGGGCGCTCACAGCATGACCATGCCTACTTCAAAGGGCTATAACTTGAGCTACAGACGTCCGATTGATGTGCTTCCAGTTGTGTTGGAAAGCTGACATTCAGAGCTTTCCAACGATATATAGAAATCCATATTTGGCGTCCAATTGAGGCAGGAACGAAAGGCATCTTTAAGGGCCAAAAATAAGCAAAAATAAACCAAGGAAAAGGAGTAGCGTGTGCATCCACCAAGTTTCGAACTTGGAACTTCATTCTTGATCTAAGATTGCTCTTTGTTGATTTTCTGCATAATTCAGTGGATTGAGTTTTGGATCCAAGTTTTTCTCTACGGCTTTCATCTTTCTTTCTTCTTCAATTTGCTTTCTACTTTGATCAAGGAAGGGATTGAGATCTAGACTTGTTTTCTAGTCTCCTCCACCCCTAAGATCTTCAGCTTCCTTTAGCTATTGAAATTGAGCTGCATTTTACTTTCTGTTTCATTCCTCTTCTGCTACATTTACTTTTCTGCAATTTCCTTTCCTGCATTCTCCACTTTCACATCTTTATTCACATTGAGCTTGATTTAATTTCCTGCACATTTACATTTTCTGCAATTTAAATTTCTAGTTGCTTAATCTATTGCTCTCTTTAATTTCCAGCACCCACTCTCCTTTATATTTGATGCAATTTATATTTATTGTCATTTAAGTTTCTGCAATTTACATTGCTTGTTCTTTAAGCTTCCTGCCTATTTACATTCTGCACTTTAAGTTCATTGCTATTTACATTTTGCTGCCACAATTCTCACTTCAATGTTAGCTTGACTAAACTAATCACCCACTAAAGTTGCTTGATCCATCAATCCCTGTGGGATCGACCTCACTCTTGTGAGTTATTATTACTTGATGCGACCCGGTACACTTGCCGGTTGGATTTGTGTGTTGGAAATTTATTTTTCCACAAAGACACCATCAGCAATGAGCCACGTTAAGAGTCACGTTAACTTAGTTAATGTGAACTCTAACGTGGAAGAGAGGAACAATGCCAACGTTAGTGACACTCACCTTTGTCACTAACGTTGGATCAAACTAGCATTGCCCACGTTAGTGGTCACGTTAAAACCACTAACGTGAACGTTAACGTGGAGCTAAGATTTATGAGCCAACGTTAGTGACACTCACCTTTGTCACTAACGTTGGAGATGGCATTCACTACCACGTTAGTGGCCACGTTAACTTAGTTAATGTGAGCTCTAACATGGAGAGTAGGGGCACTTGGAGCGTTAGTGACAAAGGTAAGTGTCACTAACGCTCTCGAAGATGAGGCATACCAACATTAAGAGCCACGTTAGTTACACTAACGTGAACTCTAACGTAGGGACAAGGGGCACAAGGCAACGTTATTGGAAAAGGTGAGTCCCAATAATGCTTGTAAAGGTTTATAAGGCAAACGTTAGTGGTCACGTTAGTGCCACTAACGTTAGAGTTTACGTGGGTTATATGGGGTTGGAACATTAGGGAAAAAGGTGATTGCCACTAACATTCTCGAACCCACAATGTCACTTAACGTTAACTTCACTAAAGCCCATGCCTAGTTTCATACCATTCTGCAAGTTGAGCCCACTAAAGGTTGTAACTGCTACAACTCAAGATCTAAGGCCCACATCCAAGACTTGAAGAACTCACTAGAAGATCAAGAGAAGTAGTATATATAGGAGTAGTTTTGAACTATAGAGAAGCTTGGCACTTTGGAGAACTACCCTCTGTATATTTACCTTTCTGCACTTTTAGCTAGGATGTATTCTTTTCTGCCATTTTCCATTTCTAGAGCTATGAATAACGCTCCGAAAATTGGCAATGAGCCACGTTAAGAGTCACGTTAACTTAGTTAATGTGAACTCTAACGTGGAAGAGAGGAACAATGCCAACGTTAGTGACACTCACCTTTGTCACTAACGTTGGATCAAACTAGCATTGCCCACGTTAGTGGTCACGTTAAGACCACTAACGTGAAAGTTAACGTGGAGCTAAGATTTATGAGCCAACGTTAGTGACACTCACCTTTGTCACTAACGTTGGAGATGGCATTCACTACCACGTTAGTGGCCACGTTAACTTAGTTAATGTGAGCTCTAACGTGGAGAGTAGGGGCACTTGGAGCATTAGTGACAAAGGTAAGTGTCACTAACGCTCTCGAAGATGAGGCATACCCACGTTAAGAGCCACGTTAGTTACACTAACGTGAACTCTAACGTAGGGACAAGGGGCACAAGGCAACGTTATTAGGAAAGGTGAGTCCCAATAACGCTTGCGAAGGTTCATAAGGCAACGTTAGTGCCACGTTAGTGCCACTAACGTTGGAGTTAACATGGGCTATATGGGGTTGGAACGTTAGTGAAAAAGGTGATTGCCACTAACGTTCTCGAACCCACAATCTCACTTAACGTTAACATCACTAACGCCCATGCCTAATTCACACTTTTCTGCAAGCTGAGCCCACTAAAGATGTTAAATGCTTCAACTCAAGATCTAAGGCCTACGTCCAGGACTTGGAGAACTCACTAAAAGATCAAGAAGAGTAGTATATATAGGAGTAGTTTTGAACTATAGAGAGCTTGGCACTTTGGAAAACTACCCTCTGTATATTTACTTTTCTGCACTTTTAGCTAAGCCTGTATTTTTTTTTTGCCATTTTCCATTTCCAAAGCTATGAACAACTAAACCCCTTTCATTGGGTTAGGGAGCTCTGTTGTAATTTGATGGATCAATTATAGTTTTCATTCTTTTTCTTCTTTCTTCTCTTTTGATTTACTAGAAAGCTTTCGATCTTAATTCAATTGGTTAGTTGTCTTGGAAAAGAAACTCTCTATAATTGGATCTCCTCTGAGCCTTGGAAAAAGGATGAGAAGATCATGCTAGAAATGCTTTCTCATGTTGGACCAAATTGGGGTCTGGGCGGATATAGTGACATGTAATCCTCCCAACACTTTGATTTGGAAATACATGTGGTATAATCAGTGACCACACTTTATCTCTTTCCATGAGCAATTAAATCAAGAAATTGGGCAATTGTTCAAGCTTAGAGAGATTGGGTTGCCAAGGAATTGGAATCCAATCACCTAAGATTACTAAGGAGATCAATAGATGCTTTGACTGAGGAAGAGATGAAAATGAATTTGATCCGGAGAATACAACATCTCCTGAGCCCAATGAATTCCCCATTTCTGATCTTACCCATTCTCTTTACTTTCTGCCATTTATCTTTATGCTCATCTCCCCAAATCCCCATTTAAGATTCTGCACTTTATTTTCTGCTATTTACTTTCCCGCCATTTAGTTTTCTGCAATTCTCAAACTACATTCTGTTTAGCTCAACTAGCATACTCTTCCAACTAAAGTTGCTTGACCAATCAATCCCTGTGGGATTCGACCTCACTCTATTGTAAGTTTTTACTTGATGATAATTTGGTATACTTACCGAAGGGAAATTTGTTGCGAGACAAGTTTTCATGCATCAAAAGGGATGAGGAGATCTTGCTAGAAATGCTTTCTCATGTTGGACCGAATTGGGGTTTGGACGGATATAGTGACATGTAATCCTCCCAACACTTTGATTTGGAAATACATGTGGTATAATCAGTGACCATACTTCATCTCTTCCCATGAGCAATTAAATCAAGGAATTAGGCAATTGGTTAAGCTTAGAGAGATTGGGTTGCCAAGGAATTGGGATCCAATCATTTAAGATTGCCAAGGAGATCAATAAATGCATTGATTGAGGAAGAAATGAGAATGAAATTGATCCAGAGAATGCAACATCTCCTAAGCCCAATGAATCCCCCATTTCTGATCTTACCCATTCTCTTTACTTTCTGCCATTTATCTTTATGCTCATCTCCCCAAATCCCCATTTAAGATTCTGCACTTTACTTTCCCGCCATTTAATTTTCTGCAATTCTCAACTCAATTTCTGTTTAGCTCAACTAGCACATTCTTCCAACTAAAGTTGCTTGACTAATCAATCCCTATAGGATTCGACCTCACTCTATTGTGAGTTTTTACTTTATGACAATTCGGTATACTTGCCGACAGGAAATTTGTTGAGAGACAAGTTTTCGTGCATCAAGTTTATGGTGCCGTTGCTGGGGATTGATTTTGTATCGACAATGATTAAGTTGGAAGTTTACTAGATTGAGCATTTTCTTTTGATTGTTTATTTTACCTAGTCATTTACTTTTAGTTTCAATTATTTTTTTCCTCATCCCCTCTCCCATTGTTGCTTTCTTTTTCTTTGTAATTATTTCCAATTCTGCTCACTAACCCACTAAATGTTTGATAATTTGCATCACTCACACTAACAACTACTCTAACAAGAATAATCTCTTCATTTTATTCTTTGCTGTGGGTTTTGTTAGTTGTATGACAGGGAGAAGAAGCGGAGCTTCAACTTCCTTTGATTCTGAACCTGAGAGGACCTTCCTTAGATTAAGGAGGGAAGCAAGAGGGAAAAGAGTTGTTGGTGCTAAGGAAGAGAAAGTACTTTAAAACAAACATGGAAGAGAACTTGGAAAACAACCATGAAGAAGAAGCTCACAACCATACCAGAGAAGGCCCTGTGAATCATGCTGGGCAAGAAAGAAGAGTTCTAGGCTCTTACATCAATCCAAACCCCGGAAATTATGGAAGTAGCATCCAAAAGCCAACCATACATGCCAATAACTTTGAATTAAAACCCCAGCTCATCACCCTTGTTCAGAACAACTGTTCATTCGGAGGAAGTGCCCAAAAAGACCCCAATCAACATTTAACCACCTTCCTAAGAATATGTGACACTGTGAAGTCTAATGGTGTTCATCTGGATGTCTATAGATTGCTTTTGTTTCCCTTTTCACTCAGGGACAAAGCATCTAAGTGGCTGAAATCCTTTCTGAAGGAGAGCTTAACAAATTGGGAAGATATGGTGAACAAGTTTTTGGCAAGATTCTACCCTCCTCAAAGAATCAACAAGTTGAGAGCTGAGGTACAAACCTTTAGGCAACAAGATGGTGAAACTCTATATGAGGCTTGAGAGAGATTTAAGGACTTAACAAGAAGGTGCCCACCGGACATATTCAATGAATGGGTTCAACTGCACATTTTGTATGAAAGACTTTCCTACGAATCAAAGAAGGTCATAGACCATTCATCAGGGGGCTCTCTAAACAAGAAGAAGACCATTGAAGAAGCAATAGATGTCATTGAGATTGTGGCTGAGAATGACTACTTCTATGCTTCTGAAAGGAGCAACACTCGAGGAGTGATGGAACTAAACCATATGGATGCACTGCTGGCTCAAAATAAGATGATCACCAAGCAGTTACCTGATCTTACTAAGAAGGTAGAAAAGAACCAAGTTGCAGCAATCACCACTTCATCACCAGCTCAAGAAGGAGTGAATATAGGAGAAGAAGGTGACTGGGAACAAGTCAACTATATTGGGAACTCACCTAGGTAGACCCATGATCCATACTCCAAAACTTATAATTCTGATTGGAGAAACCACCCGAATTTTGGGTGGGGAAACCAACAAGACCAAGGCCAAGACCAGAGATGCCACAACCACAATCCAAAAAATAATACAACTCACCAATACCCCTCACAGAGATCATAACAACACCCACCTAATCACCCTTCTCAACATTCATATCAAAACCAACATGACCAATCTCAACCTCCTAACCTCAACCCACCATCACCAACCGAAGATAGACTCTCCAAAATTAAGACTCTACTTGAAAGCATATGTAAGGAAGTTCAAGACAGTAAAGCTTTCTGGGAAGAAGTGCAATCCAATATGCAGAATCAAGATGCTACCATCAAGAAACTTGAAACACAAATTAGCTACTTATTCAAGCAAGCCCCTGGCCATAACATTCACAGCAACACTAATTCAACTCCACGGGAGGAGTGTCAGGCTATCACCCTCAGAAATGGGAAGGAATTGAATGAGACCTACAAGAAACCACAAGAGAAGAACTCAGATGAGAAAGAAAAGGGACAAGAGGAAATTTAAGTCTCCACTCCTAAGTCACATCAAGAGGGAGAAGTGCTGAAGCCATGCTTTCCAAAAGCCCCATATCCCCAACAATTAAAGAAGAAGGGAGAGGACAACCAATTCTCAAGATTCTTGGAAATCTTCAAGAAACTATAGATCAACATACCCTTTGATGAAGTAATAGAGCAAATGTCGCTCTATGCCAAGTTCTTGAAGGAGTTGATGACCAAGAAGAGAAACTGGAAGAACAACGAGATTGTGATACTCACCGAAGAATGCAGTGCCATCATCCAGCACATATTACCCCAGAAATTGAAGGATCCTGGGAGCTTCCAAATCCCTTGTATCATAGGGGAAATCACAGTGGAGAAGGCTTTATGTGATCTAGGAGCTAGCATAAATCTGATGTCCTTAGCAATGATGAGGAAAATGAGGATTGAGGAGGCCAAACCAACAAGAATGGCCCTGCAACTAGCAGACCGATCATTCAAGTTTCCTCACAGAATAGTAGAAGACTTGTTGGTGAAGGTGGGAGACTTTATCTTTCCAGCAGATTTCGTAGTGTTGGATATGGAGAAAAGAGCCAAAAACCTCTATCATCTTGGGAAGGCCATTCTTAGGCACTGCCGGAGCCATCATTGATGTCCAAAAGGGTGAATTTGTCCTTAGGCTACATGAGGAGAAAATGTATTCAATGTGTTCAAGGTCATGAGTGTAAAAGATTCTTAAAGGAGAAGAACTTGAGGGGTTAACAGAAGAAGAGGAATCAGCATCAAGCGAAGAGGTTGCAACAGCTGAAGTTCATATTCAAGGCACACTAGAGGGGAAGGATGAAAGAAAAGAAGCACCCAAACTTGAACTAAAGACACTGCCTTTCACTCTGAAGTATGTATACTTAGGAGAGAATGAAAGCTATCCAGTGATTATAAATTCAGCCCTCAGCCAAGAACAAGAGGAAGAGTTACTTCAAGTCTTACAAAAGCATAAGGATGCCATTGGATGGACACTTGCTGACTTGAAGGGAATCAGTTCGGCCATATGCATGCATAAGATACTATTGGAAGATAATGCCAAACCTTCTATTCAACCCCAAAGGAGGCTGAATCCAGTTATGAATGAAGCGATACAGAAGGAAGTCATGAAGTTGTGGCAGGGAGGGGTAATCTATCCAATTTCGGATAGTCCATGGGTCAGCCCCATCCAAGTGGTCCCCAAGAAAGGAGGAATCACTGTGGTACCCAATGAAAGGAATGAGCTAATCCCTACAAGAACTGTCACAAGATGGAGGATGTGTATTGATTACAGAAAACTCAATGAAGCCACAAGAAAATATCACTTCCCACTTCCCTTCATGGACCAGATGCTGGAAAGACTTGTAGAACACGCGTATTATTGTTTTCTAGATGGTTATTCAGGATATAACCAAATAGTGGTTGATCCAAGAGACCAGGAGAAAACATCATTTACTTGCCCATATGGAGTGTTTGCCATTTGGGCTATGTAATGCACCCGCAACTTTTCAATGATGCATGCTTTCCATCTTCTCGGATATGATAGAAAAGTTCATTGAAGTTTTCATGGATGACTTTTCAGTATTCGGAGATTCCTTTCCTAATTGCCTAAATCAGCTTGCCTTGGTATTAAAAAGATGTCAAGAGACCAATCTGGTCTTGAATTGGGAAAAATGCCACTTTATAGTGACGAACGGAATAGTCCTTGGCCATAAGGTTTCTAACCAAGGTATTGAGATAGACAGAACTAAGGTGGAGCTAATTGAAAAATTATATCCATCGAGTGATGTCATAGCAATTAGGAGCTTTTTAGGGCATGCTGGCTTCTACAGAAGGTTTATTAAAGATTTTTCAAGGATAGTGTTCCGAGGGTTACCTAAAACTGTAGGTCGATCTCGGTTGAGATCTTCTGCGTGGTTCAACCATAGCAAATCTTATATCGTTTCGAAGCCCCAGATGTTAGCTTTCCAACCCAACTAAAACTGAATCATTTGAACCTCTGTAGCTTAAGTTATGGTCGATTAAGTGCGAAGAGGTCGGCTTGATAGCTTTTGCGATTCCTTCATTTCTTCATGAGTTCTCCATTTTTACATGCTTTTCCTTCATTCCCTTGGTTCAATCCTTCCCTCCTAAATCTGAAATCACTTAACAAACATATCAAGGCATCTAATGGAATCAAGGTGAATTATATTTAGCTATTTTAAGTCCTAAAAAGCATGTTTTCACTCTTAAGCACAATTAAAGGAGAAGTTATAAAACCATGCTATTTCAATGGATAAATGTGGGTAAAAGGTTATAAAATCCCCTAAATCAAGCACAAGATAAACCCTACAAATGGGGTTTATCAAGGTGTGTAGCGGCCGGAGCTGGTGTGTCCGACTTGTAAGACTGAAAGTGCTGCTGATCCTTCGTCCTAGGAGGGTGGGGGCTACCTGCAAAGGACTCCGATGCTTAAGTTAGCAAGGGTATTAAGCAGGTATTGAGTAGAATCAGAGTCTGAGTTATACATGGGTGCTCCAGTGTATTTATAATGGTGAGATGTGGCCTTTTGTGGATAAGATAAGTTAGTTATCTTATCTTATCTTTTATCTTTAAGTGAGGTCATCTTATCTTTAAGGGAACCACCCTTCTCTCTGTAGGCTTGGGCCGCCTTAGGATTTGGGACGTGTTCCTCTATTTGGGCCCTTCCTTGGGCTTTCGTGGGGACTTGACCAAGATCTTTGGGAAGAGGTCGGGTTGTCTTGACCTTAAGAGGTCGGTCGCTTTGTCTGTCGAACATCCCGGCTCGGTCATCTCGACCCAGGGTATGAACAGTGCCCCTGCTTGAGCTCGGTCTTCTTTTTTGGGGTCGGCTCTTTGACTTCAGTCCTTCTTTGGTGAAGCCAAACTCAAGCATTTTGTCGATTCCTTTGTAGCTGCTTTTGAATGTAGAACGTTTGCTCTAAAAAACGCGCGCTTTTATATCATCGCTTTTTCGGGAACGTGCGAGGGTTTAATGCTTTCTTTAATTTTGAGCATTAATTGCCCCGTTTCCCCTAGGCTCTTTACTTCTGATTTTGAAAACTCAGAAAACGGTTTCTCTCCTTTTATTTTCCTTGTAACCTCTTCGCAACTTTTTTCCTATTCTCTCTTCGCTCTCTGTCTTTCGTTTGCGCTTCTGCTTCCTGGCGTTTGCGGCGTCGCTTGGTGGTTTCTTGGGCAACTTCCGTTCTTGCATTTTTTCAAAGCTTCTTCCGTCTCCAGATTAATCCATTTTGTGCCTTCTCTTTGATTGTGGTTTTGTGATGAGATTTCGGTTTTGATCCTCTCTTTTTGAAAAAGTTCGGATCTTTCTGTTTTCCTTGAGCCCTAGATTTGTTGAAATGTGCTTTCTGAGAGTTTCTCTATCTTCTGCATGATCCTTTTCGCCTTTGTTGGGTGCCTCTAGGGCTTTACGTGTTTTTGTTGTTTCTGTTCTTGGTATTGCTTGTCCGTGTCTGTTCCTCGTTTATTTGGAGGTTGCTTTTGTCTGCTCTTTAAAAAGGTTGCATCTTTTAATGGTCTCTGCTTGGTGTGCTTTTTGCTGTAATTATTTTCTTGTTTTTTTGCTGAAAAGTGTTTGCTGTTTTGGATTCTTTTTGAGAAATGATGGGATGCAAACTTCACACTATTTTTCTGGAAACCTTGCCTTGTTACTGCCTCCAAAGGATGCCCCAGGACTTTGGTTTGAGTCTTGGGGTTTTCCTTTTCCTGCTTTTTATTGCCTGAGAAGTATTGACCGAGTTGTTTTCTCCTTTGCCGAGATGTTTGTAGTAACCTCATTTTCTTTTCTTACTTGTAGGATTAGTTGGCCTCATGTCTTCTCGCAATAATATTGTAGAGATGTCGTCCAGAGTTCCCGAGGGGATGTCCGATTGGCTGGACTCCCTTGTTTTGTTGTGTGTTTCTGTTGTGGATGCTGAGTTTTGCACAGAACTGAGGAAACGCCATAGGATTTGTGGTAACAATGCCCGTGAGGAGGATTACGAGCTTGTTGCCCCCTGATTCTAACGAGAGAGTTTACTTTCCGACTTCTGTTGAGGGAGAGCGTCCCTTCTTTTATGCTTACGAATACTTTTTTAGTCAGTTGAACGTTTCTTTTCCTTTTACTGCTTTTGAAACTGACTTGTTGTGGTCGTGTAACATTGCTCCATCCCAGCTTCACCCGAATTCCTGGGGTTTTATTAAAATTTTCCAACTTCTCTGTCGTGAACTAGATGTAACACCTTCCCAGACTCTTTTTCTTTACTTGTTTGTTTCCGCCAAGCCTGGCGGTTCTTCAAAAAAGAAAGCTTCTTGGGTTTCTTTCCGGTCCGCCCAGGGCCATAAAGTGTTTGTGATGTATGATGAGTCCTTTAAGGACTTCAAGAACTACTTCTTTAAAGTTCGAGCTGTTGAGGGGGCCCACCCCTTTTTTCTTGATGAAAGTGATAAGCCTGCTTTTCCTCTAGAGTGGTAAAAGAATGTAAGAGTGCCACGTTACACATGGGAAATGCTTAGTGAGGTTGAGCGGGCCTTTGTAGTTGTTCTTGAAGATTTGTGGGGGAAGCCTCCCCATCTGGATACGAAGAGATTTTTGAGTGACCCATTTTTGGTTCGAACAGCTTTGGGTACTGTCCGATTTATTTTATACTTGCTTCCGAGCTTTTCTTCTCCTATGTTGTAACTTGTCTTTTGTGGTTGATTTTGTGTTTTTCAGAGATATCGAAGAATAATGATTCTATGAAGGCCTACAAGAAGGCGAAGAAGGCAACTGCTGCTTTAAACATTTTGGCCAAGGCGGCTGGAGAGGGATATTCTCAAGTTCCAGTTAAACCTCCTATACCTAGTTCTCCCAGGCCGAGGAAAGCAATTCCTATTCCTCGGGTTCGTCTGGTCGATCCTCCACAATCTTCTGCTGCAGCTTCTGGTGCCCCTCCTAGTAAGAAGCAAAAAACATCCGAGCCCTTCAACCTGGATGCCCCAGATTTTGATGCTATTGAGTTTGTTGACCAGCAAATTGCCCCCTATGGTGGGCTTTCTATGGATGATGTTTCTCTTCTTCAGCATCTGGATTTTATTACCAAAAGTAATGTGAAGATGGCTCATATGGGTGCGGCTATATTTCGAACAGTTCAGGGGATTCCGATTCATGCCACAAAATCCTTCATGGAAGAGGCCAAGTCGGAATTTGATCGAATCAAGGGTCTGAAGGAGGAGTTGGAGGTGAAGTTGGCGAAGGTGGAGAAGGAGCTGGAGGGTGAGAAGGCCAGTTCTATTGCCTTGGCTTCTTCTTTGAAGCTGGCCGAGGACATGGCACTGAAACATAAGGATAGCTATGTCTCGGCTTATAGGGAATTGATGCATCTTCGGGAGGATTTGGAAACTGCTCGGGTTAATTATGGTGAGCTTCAGGGTCACCTTATGGCCGCCTCCGAGAACCTGATGGAGCAATTCCGGGTTGTTGCTCCTGATGCCACTTGACTCTCATCAGCCTGGACAATGTCGTGAGGGATGGTAAGATTGTCCTTGATGACCAGGATGATGATGAGACTGATCCTCCCCCAGTGCCTTCTCTTAAGGTGTCGACTTCCTCTGTTCCTCCCGTTACATCTAATCCGGATTGCCAGATTCTGAACCAGGATGATGGAACCGTGGATGCTGTGCCCCTTTAGACTCGCCCACCATCTCCCCGTACTGATGCTACCGGGAAAGCTCCTGATCTTAGCTAATCTTTTTTCTGGATATTTGTGTAAATAGCCCGATTTGTGGGCTTTTGAACTTGTTTTTGTAAATGATGGTTTATTGACTGTTGGTACTCTAGCTACTGTTTTTAGCAACTTATTTTGAAAACAAAATGGTTTCTCTGAGGCTGATTTCGGTGGCCTCTTTAAAGCTTTATCATACTATGCTTTCATTGTGCTCTAGCAGGGTGTCTGTCGAAATCTTGCTGCTTGGCCTCTTTAGATTGCTTTCGTGTTTTTGTTTGTAGCTTGGATCCTTTTGAGGTCGTGACTTGTATGGGGTCCAACTTGTTTTTCGGTTTCCTCGCTTTTGTTTTGTGTTTTTAGCGCCTTATGACCGATTTCTTTATGTTGGTCCCCTTCTAAGTTATTTTTGTGATCCCCTTTTCTGGGCCTTTACCAGGTCTCTTTAAGGGATTACTTTTATAACTTATCTTTGTCGGAGACCGTCTTTGTTAGGTCGATCTCTTCTAAGTTGTTTTTGTAATCCTCTTTCTTGGACCTTTGGCAGGTCTCTTTCAGGGATTACTTTTATAACTTGTTTTGTAGGAAACCGACTTCGTTAGGTCGATCTCTTCTAAGTTGTTTTTGTAATTCTCTTTCTTGGACCTTTGGTAGGTCTCTTTCAGGGATTACTTTTTCAACTTGTTTTGTAGGAAACCGACTTCGTTAGGTCGATTTCTTCTAAGTTGTTTTTGTAATCCTCTTTCTTGGACCTTTGGCAGGTCTCTTTCAGGGATTACTTTTACAACTTGTTTTGTAGGAAACTGACTTCGTTAGGTCGATCTCTTCTAAGTTGTTTTTGTAATCCTCTTTCTTGGACTTTTGGCAGGTCTCTTTCAGGGATTACGTTTACAACTTATTTTGTAGGAAACTGACTTCGTTAGGTCGATCTCTTCTAAGTTGTTTTTGTAATCCTCTTTCTTGGAGCTTTGGTAGGTCTCTTTCAAGGATTACTTTTACAACTTGTTTTGTAGGAAACCGACTTCGTTAGGTCGATCTCTTCTACGTTATAGCAATTCCTCTTTAATAGGGTTGGCCAAATCTCTTTCCAGGGATTTGCTGATAACTTGGGTTGACTTGGTCCGACTTTTTAGTGTCAGCCAGTCTTTTTTAAGTTATTATACAGCAATCCATAAGACCTCGTCAAGTTCTTTTTTTTTTGGGATCACTTTCGATAACTTCTTGCATTATTCTGTGTTCATCTTCGCCGATTTCTAGATGGTAGTTTCTGTCCTGGTTTAATCGACCTTTAGGTGAATCGCATTTTCACCTTTGTCGGTCGATCATTTCTATCGAGATCATATAGTGAATTTGCTCTTCACTTTTCTGTTCGATCCGTTGCTTTATAATCGGACGATGAATGCTTCAGATTAATGCGTCTTGAGAACTTGTAGAATATCTTAAATGTATTTTATTTAAAGAAAATGCAAATATATACAGGTGGGAGTTTTTTATATTCTTAAGTCAGATTAAATCTCAATCTTGACGCCTCATTAAAAAACCTTTTCAGGAAAAAGAGTGCGTCTTGTGATGAGTCCTTTATCTAACTATAGTACCTTCTCAGGTTACAGGCGTGCCATGATCTGGGGAGTTCTCGTCCCTCGAGTTCGGACAGTCTGTAGTAGCCCTTCCCACGTACTTTTGTGACTCGGTAGGTCCTTTCCAATTAGGAGCCAGCTTTCCTTCTCCGGGTCGAGTTGTTCCAATATCATTTCGGATTAAGATGAGATCGTTCTCTGCGAAATCTCTTGGCACTACCCTTTGATTATACCTGGAAGCCATTCCTCGCTTTAATGCCTCTTCTCTGATCTGAGCTCTTTCTTGGATTTCTGGAAGTAGGTCGAGCTCTTATCTTTGGAGTTGAGAATTTGTTTGCTCATTGTAATGGACTACTCGAGGAGATCCTTCTTCGACCTCTATTGGAATCATTGCCTCCACTCTGTATGCTAGTTGGAATGGTGATTCGTTCGTGGTAGAATGGGGGGGTCGTCTGATACGCCCATAGGACTTGTGGGAGTTCCTCGGCCCAAGCTCCCTTTGCTTCTCGTAGTCTCCGTTTCAACCCGGCCAATATGACTTTGTTGGCTGCTTCGGCTTGTCCATTGGCTTGGGGATGTTCGACGGAGGTGAACTGATGTTTTATGTTCAAGTCGACTACTAGTTTTCTGAAGCCTGCATCTGTGAATTGGGTGCCATTATCCGTGGTGATGGAGTATGGCACCCCAAACCTTGTAATAATGTTCCTATATAGGAATTTCCGACTTCTTTGAGCGGTGGCGTTAGCTAGGGGTTCTGCCTCGATCCATTTTGTGAAGTAGTCTACCCCTACTATAAGGAACTTGACTTGTCCCGATCCCTGGGAAAAGGGTCCGAGAAGATCGAGTCCCCACTTTGCAAATGGCCAGGGTGAGGTCACGCTGATGAGCTTTTCCGGCGAGGCGATGTGAAAGTTGCCATGCTTCTGACATGGTGGACATGTCTTTACAAATTCTGTAGCTTCCTTTTGTAGAGTTGGCCAATAGAATCCTGCCCATAATACTTTTTTAGTGAGAGCTCGTGCTCTGAGATGATTACCACAAATGCCGTTGTGTACCTCTTCCAAGACATCCTTTGTGTTGGAGGTCAGTACGCATTTTAACAATGGTGTTGAGATCCCTCTTTTGTATAGGGTGTTGTTTATGATAGTGTAGTATTGTGCCTCCCTTTTTAACCTCTTTGCCTTCTTTTCATTTGTGGGAAGCGCTTCTATTTTGAGGTAGTTAATTATGGGGGTCATCCATCCTTGATCTCGACCTGTTATGGCTAGGATTTTTTCTTCTTCTGATATTGATGGGTTCTGTATTATTTTCTGGATAAGGCTTCTATTGTTTCCCCTGGTTTGGTGCTGGCTAGTTTTGAGAGCGCGTCAGCTCGGGCATTTTGCTCGCGGGGTATGTGGCAGATCCTATATTCTCCAAGTTGTCCGAGCTGTTCTTTGGTTTTATCCAAATATTTTTTCATGGTAGGATCTTTGGCTTGGTAGCTTCCCATTATTTATGAGGTAACGACTTGTGAGTCACTGTAGATATTGAGTTTCTAAGCTCCAACTTCCCTAGCCAGCTTCAAACCAGCTAATAACGCTTCGTATTCTGCCTGGTTGTTTGAGGTCGGGAATCCGAATTTCAGGGAAAGCTCAAGTTGGGTTCCTTGGTTGCTTTCTATTATCACACCTGCACCGCTTCCGGCTTTGTTTGAGGAACCGTCCACGTATATGTTTCACTCTATGGGGATTTCTGTGGTGTCTGTGAATTCTGCAATGAAGTCGGCTAGGTATTGTGATTTGATAGCTGTCTGTGCCTCGTATTGGAGGTCAAACTCAGACAACTCGATAGCCCACTGTAGGATTCTTCCTGCTAGATCTGTTTTCTGCAGTATCCCTTTTATGGGCTGGTTGGTCCGAACTTTGATGGTGTGCGCTTGAAAGCATGGGCGAAGTTGTCGGGATGTGAGTATCAAAGCGTAGGTGAACTTCTCTATTTTCTGATAGTTCAGCTCTGACCCCTGTAGTGCTTTACTAATGAAGTAGACGGGTTGTTGTCCCCCTTCATCTTCTCTAATTAGTGCTGAGGCTATTGCCCGACTTCCTACAGCGAGATATAGTATGAGTGGTTCCCCCTTTCGTGGTCGAGATAGGATGGGGGGCTGTCCCAGGAATTCTTTAAAGTCTCGGAAGGCTTGTTCACATTCCGTTGTCCACTCGAAGTTTTTTCGCTTCCTTAAGGTAGCGTAGAAGGGGAGGGATCTTATTGCTGACCCTGCTAGGAATCTAGACAAGGCCGCCAGTCTCCCATTGAGTTGTTGGACTTCTTTGACGCAGGTCGGGCTTTTCATGTTGAGTATGGCCTGGCATTTATCTGGATTTGCCTCGATTCCTCTTTGTGTGAGCATAAAGCCCAGGAATTTTCCTGCCTCTACTGCGAAGGTGCATTTAGCCGAGTTGAGTCGCATGTCGTGCTTCCGTATGGTGTTGAACACTTGAACCAAGTCGGTTAGTAATGTTTCTTCGCTTCGTGTCTTTATCAACATGTCGTCCACATAGACCTCCATGATTTTTCCGATGTGGTCTGAAAAGACTTTATTCATTAGCCTTTGATAAGTGGCTCCTGCATTCTTAAGGCCGAAGGGCATTACGATATAGCAATAATTTGCTTTTGGCGTAAGAAACGAGGTCTTTTCTTGATCCGGTGGATACATTGGAATCTGGTTGTTGATGACAAGTCATCATATACCTATTTTTCTATGCTTTTTCATACAAGAAATTGATGATTTGTGCTTAAATATTGAATGCTTTTGTGCTTAAATGATATATTTTCTTGATCTTTTAATTTTATAAATCTTGTAGGAAATAAGAAGAAAAAGAAGCAAAGAAGCACAAAAAAAGAGGAAAAAAGAGCTTTGGAGCACACTTTGAAGTTGGAGCACACTTTGGAGGCTTAGGCCACGCTTTTAAAAGCGTGGCCCATAACCAAATTAAAGGAGAATAGACAATCAGCACACACTGCCCTGCTCTTGCCAAGGGCAGGGCAGAATCGTGATGCAAAGTGAGGTTGGAAGCAAGAATTTTCGCTAAGGTAAAATCTGGGCGCTCACAGCATGACCATGCCTCCTTCAAAGGGATATAACTTGAGCTACAAATGTCCAATTGATGTGCTTCTAGTTGCATTGGAAACTGACATTCAGAGCTTTCCAACGATATATAGAAATCCATATTTGGCGTACAATTGAGGCATGAGTGAAAGGCATCTTTAAGGGCCAAAAATAAGCGAAAATAAACCAAAGTGCTTCCACCAAGGTTCGAAGCTGGAGCCTCGCGCTCATTATTCTGCTCTGCCCTCTTAGAGAACAGGGCAATGTCGTGCTCTTCTTGAAGAAAATCCAAGAAAAATCAACTCCAAGTGCCACCCATGGGTTTCAAACCAAGCACCTAAGGGAAAGTGGGGAGCGCTACACACAAGGGAGCTTGCACGCATCACTTTGACACGGCCCAGGGAAGCATGGCACGCACCATGACACCACTGCCCTGCTCTCCCCAAGGGCACGGCAGCATCCTGATGCTTCCAAGCCTTGGCACACAAATTGGATACCCACACAAAGTTTCCCTACTCTGCCCTCCACAAGAGCAGGGCAGCCTCCTGGGAACACCCATGGGCCAAAATTCAATTCAAATTCCCTTTGAACTCAAATCTTCACCAATTGAACCAAGGCCATCCAAGACCCATCTCTCCTCAAATCCAAAGCAAGCAAAGCCCACATCATCACTCAAAGGCACATGGATAAATTAGATTAGGATTTTTATTTTAATTGTAATTTGTTTTAATTTTATTTTCATTTTCACTTTGAAAAGCCTATATAAAGGCATCAACGAAAGCTGAATTAGAAGGCTAGCTCCACTAGGGAGCATTAGGATTTGAGAGCCCTCTCCTTTAATTTTCATTTCTTTCTTGAATCTTGGATTGAGATTTGAAGAAATTCTGTTTCATTCTTGATCTAAGATTGCTCTTTGTTGATTTTCTGTATAATTCAGTGAATTGAGTTTTGGATCCAAGTTTTTCTCTACGGCTTTCATCTTTCTTTCTTCTTCAATCTGCTTTCTACTTTGATCAAGGAAGGAATTGAGATCTAGACTTGTTTTCTAGTCTCTTTGATTCCCTGAGATCTTCAATTTTATTTTGCAATTGAGTTGAGTTCTTGGCTGCTCTTTTGTTTTTACTGTTCCATTGGTTTTCAATTTACTTTCAAGAAATTTAATTCTTCTGCACTTGTTCTTCATTTTACATTTCTGTTCATGATCCCAATTTACTTTCCTGCAAGTTAAGCTTTCTACAAGAGTTTCTGAGTTTTGATCTATTGCTCTCTTTAATTTCCAGCACCCAACCCCCTTTACTTTTCATGCAATTTACTTTTCTTGCAATTTAAGTTTCAGCTATTTTACTTTCTTGCTCTTTAAGTTTTCTGCCCATTTACATTCTGCAACTTTATCATTCCTTCAATTTACTTTCTGTTGATCAACTTCACACAATTCACTTCAATGTTAGCTTGACTAAACTAATAACCCACTAAGGTTGCTTGATCCATCAATCCCTGTGGGATCGACCTCACTCTTGTGAGTTATTATTACTTGATGCGACCCGGTATACTTGCCGCTTGGATATGTGTGTTTGAAATTCGTTTTTCCACAAAAACACCATCAAGTTTTTGGCGCCGTTGCCGGGGATTGATTAGATCAACAATGATTAAGTGGGTGAGAAGTCTAGATCAAGCATTTTTTTGTTCTTTGTTTTAAAGTTGAAACCAAGGTGTTTGAGTTTTTGCCTCACTAAGAAATTCTCATCTCTGATATGAGTAATTTTGATTTTCTTTGGTGTTGTGTTTTCCAAAATTCAAATGGAGTTCAACTTATCTTATGATCGAACAAATTTTATGGGATATCACCCACCATCACCAATCTCTAATGGTGGCTGGGAATATCACCAAGAAAATACAAATTCTAAGCACTCCAATCCATGGAGAATTGCTTCAGAAACACAAGATGAGGGAGACAATCATATGGGATATTTCCCTCCACCACAAAATGATGCTATTCATGATTCTAATGGTGGCTGGGGAGGAAATTCTAATGCTCCATATGATATTCATCCAAAGATATCATCACTTGACCATGCTTCAACAGAAAGCCTCTATCAAAATTCACCACCCACACAAACTTCCATGAACCAAAGCCTCTCAAAGCTTGAGACCATGTTTGAAAAATATGAGAGGGAGGCACAGATATCCTGGAACGAGCAAGAAAATTCATTCAAAAACATGGAAATAATGTTAGCTCAATTGGTGAGTGCAACAAGGAAAGAGGAAGGGCAAGATGAGGAAGCCTCTGTGTCAAGTAAAATTTCAATGAAAAAAGAGGTGGTGGAAATATTTGAACCTGAAACTGCACTTGAGATGACAAGAGAACCTGAACACTCACAACCTCCTCAAACTCCCCTGGACCAAAAAGTCTCAACAATTGAATCTGAGATTAAAAGATATGAAGAGGAGATGAAGAAATGTTGGGAAGATCAACAAACCTCCTCAATGAAAAAGCTATTAAGTCAAATGTTGAGTGCAAGAGAGGAAGTGGAAGAGCAAGAAAGTGAGGAAGACACTCAAGAGAAGTCAAACTCAAGTGAAGCAGAGAAGTACATAGAAGAAAAGCTCATGGAACCACCAATGCAAAAGGCCCTGGATGAATACAAAACTCCAATAATCACACAGCAACCAAGTCTTGAATTCAACGAAGTGAAGGCAACTAACAAAAGCACCAATTCTGTCCCTAATCCAGCAAGCAAGATCAATCAAGCCATTTGCAAAAGGAAGCTTGCTGAGGAAAGGCCAAGGCAAGGGACAGTAGCTGAATCTTCTCCCCCTTTGAGGTCATTCCTCTTAACAAATTGGAAGAAGAGGAAGAAAGTGAAGAACAGGTAGACAGTAGGTATATTTCTTCTCCTTGCTTTGTTTAAATTTCAATAAATTGGCATATGATTACATTCTAAGTTTGGTGTTGCCTTGCAATAATTTGTTTTCGATCCATTTGAATGATTGCATCAATTCTACATGAAAGTGTCACACTAAGATTCTAAGTTTGGTGTGCCACTTATTTTCTATGCAATTTATTCAAGCAACACTACTTGTTTGCATAATCATAATGCCTCTGCAATTTTATTTTTCTCTTTTGGTTTAACATTTCAGTTTCCTTTTTGTTTTATTCATTTACTTGTTTTTGATGCTTTCTTTTGTTAATTGTGTTTGTTAATACATCACCAAAAGACCTTTATTCATGACAAGATTCTTGGCTTGGTGATTATATTTAACATACAACGGTTTCATTTAGTCTTATTTCAAAATAAAATGGACATAGGATTGCATTCTAAGTTTGGTGTTGCTATGCAACAAAAATTTGTTTCCACTATTTACTGGATACGTGCATTAATTCCAAGTGAAAGTGTCACACTAAGTTTGGTGTGCCACTTATCTTTTATGCAATGTATCATGCACACCATCTTATGTTTGCAATCACAATGTTTCTGTTTCTCTGTGCCTTGATGGTTACTCTTAATCTTGCTTGCTTAGAACACATGTACTACTAACTTTTCATTATGTAAGACATTCATGATCCACCTTAGCCCCATAGCCATTGTTCTAATTGTTGCTTGAGGATGAGCAAGCATTTTGAGTTTGGCAAGGGAAAGAGGAAGAATAGAGGAAAAAGGACAATAATAATGAAGATGAACTACAAGGTTATAGAGTTTCTTTTCTTCTCATTTATTTCCAGCACTTTAAATTGCATAATTGTCTTTATATTTTCTGTATGCATGTGTGGTATGACTAAGCATAGCTTGAATTTGATTTACAACATGGTGCTGTACCATTATGACTACCAACTTGAGTTTTGTGAGTTCAAAAGCAGTAAAGCATCATGATCATAAACAAACAAGGAATTAAAGAAGAATTTAGCATGTGCATACAAGTATTGGAAAGCTAGTATGATTGATTGTTGCTCAATTGCATTGGATTTTATTTAATTGAAGTTTTTCATCTTGTACATTTTGTGAAATCTTTTGAAATCATGAAAACCTTGAAGAAGCAAATACAATTAAACAAGAAAAGAAAAGGGGAAAGAATGAGAAAGCTGAAGGCTCTGAGTACCAATGGCAATTTATTTGCTAAGTGCTTGTGGTGTTTATTTATCAAGCCAAATGCTTGAAAACAAAACACTTAGAAGTCAAGGCTAGGCTCAAGTGCAAAAGCACTCCCTCAAAGCAAAAGGCTCTGAGCATCAATGATTAGAGAGTCATGAAAAGAAAAGAAAAATGAGCTTAATGAAGTCCTCTAATTAAATGCTTGTGGTGCTTATGTATCAAGTGGTAATACTTGAAAACAAAGCATTTAGAAGTCGTAGCTTTGTTATCAACTCATGGGGCAAAGCACCCAAAAGGAGAAGCTAAAAAAAATAAAATAAAATAAAATCAAAAGCTTGTTCAAGGAAGAATTATAAAAAAAAAAGATTTCATAAATTGAGCTAGATGGAAGCATCAATCATTTACATTTCTTTTGTGATTGAAGCATGCATAGAAAACTAGCTTACCATGAACATTGAGTTCCTATTCTTCTTACCTTGGATTGTCAATCTTTATTGCATGATTCTTTTCTTGCTTGGGGACAAGCAAGGTTTAAGTTTGGTGTTGTGATGACAAGTCATCATATACCTATTTTTCTATGCTTTTTCATACAAGAAATTGATGATTTGTGCTTAAATATTGAATGCTTTTGTGCTTAAATGATATATTTTCTTGATCTTTTAATTTTATAATTCTTGTAGGAAATAAGAAGAAAAAGAAGCAAAGAAGCACAAAAAAAGAGGAAAAAAGAGCTTTAGAGCACACTTTGGAGGCTTAGGCCACGCTTTTAAAAGTGTGGCCCATGACCAAATTAAAGGAGAATAGGCAATCAGCACACACTGCCCTGCTCTTGCCAAGGGCAGGGCAGAATCGTGATGCAAAGTGAGGTTGGAAGCAAGAATTTTCGCTAAGGTAAAATCTGGGCGCTCATAGCATGACCATGCCTCCTTCAGAGGGCTATAACTTGAGCTACAGTGTCTAATTGATGTGCTTCCAGTTGCATTGGAAAGGTGACATTCAGAGCTTTCCAACGATATATAGCAATTCATATTTGGCGTACAATTGAGGCATGAGTGAAAGGCATCTTTAAGGGCAAAAAATAAGCGAAAATAAACCAAAGTGCTTCCACCAAGGTTCGAAGATGGAGCCTCACTCCAAAGCAAAGTAGCGCTCATTATTCTGCTCTGCCCTCTTAAAGAGCAGGGCAATATCGTGCTCTTCTTGAAGAAAATCCAAGAAAAATCAACTCCAAGTGCCACCCATGGGTTTCGAACCAAGCACCTAAGGGGAAGTGGGGAACGCTACACACAAGGGAGCTTGCACGCATCACTTTGACACGGCCCAGGGAAGCATGGCACGCACCATGACACCACTGCCCTACTCTCCCCAAGGGCAGGGCAGCATCCTGATGCTTCCAAGCCTTGGCACGCAAATTGGATACCCACACAAAGTTTTCATGCTCTGCTCTCCACAAGAGCAGGGCAGCCTCCTGGGAACACCCATGGGCCAAAATTCAATTCAAATTCCCTTTGAACTCAAATCTTCACCAATTGAACCAAGGCCATCCAAGACCCATCTCTCCTCAAATCCAAAGCAAGCAAAGCCCACATCATCACTCAAAGGCACATGGATAAATTAGATTAGGATTTTTATTTTAATTGTAATTTGTTTTAATTTCATTTTCATTTTCACTTTGAAAAGCCTATATAAAGGCATCAACGAAAGCTGAATTAGAAGGCTAGCTCCACTAGGGAGCATTAGGATTTGAGAGCCCTCTCCTTTAATTTTCATTTCTTTCTTGAATCTTGGATTGAGATTTGAAGGAATTCTGTTTCATTCTTGATCTAAGATTGCTCTTTGTTGATTTTCTGTATAATTCAGTGAATTGAGTTTTGGATCCAAGTTTTTCTCTACGGCTTTCATCTTTCTTTCTTCTTCAATCTGCTTTCTACTTTGATCAAGGAAGGAATTGAGATCTAGACTTGTTTTCTAGTCTCTTTGATTCCCTGAGATCTTCAATTTTATTTTGCAATTGAGTTGAGTTCTTGGCTGCTCTTCTGTTTTTACTATTCCATTGGTTTTCAATTTACTTTCAAGCAATTTAATTCTTCTGCACTTGTTCTTCATTTTACATTTCTGTTCATGATCCCAATTTACTTTCCTGCAAGTTAAGCTTTCTGCAAGAGTTTCTGAGTTTTGATCTATTGCTCTCTTTAATTTCCAGCACCCAACCCCCCTTTACTTTTCATGCAATTTACTTTTCTTGCAATTTAAGTTTCAGCTATTTTACTTTCTTGCTCTTTAAGTTTTCTACCCATTTACATTCTGCAACTTTATCATTCCTGCAATTTACTTTCTGTTGATCAACTTCACACAATTCACTTCAATGTTAGCTTGACTAAACTAATCACCCACTAAGGTTGCTTGATCCATCAATCCCTGTGGCATCGACCTCACTGTTGTGAGTTATTATTACTTGATGCGTCCCGGTATACTTGCCGGTTGGAAATGTGTGTTAAAAATTTGTTTTTCCACAAAAACACCATCAGTTGTAGCCTGGGTATGCGTCCATGAATGAGAGATACTTATATCCTGATGAGGCATCGACTAGAGCATCGATGCTTGGGAGTGGATAAGGGTCTTTTGGGCAGGCTTTGTTGAGGTCGGTATAGTCGGTGCACATTCGCCACTTCCCATTTGACTTTTTCACCAAGACGACGTTCGCTAGCCATAGTGGGTATTTAACTTCTCTTATGAACCCTGCCTCTAGTAGTGCCTGTACTTGTTCTTCTACAGCTTGAGACCGGTCTTGCCCAAGTTTTCTTCGTCTTTGTTGTACCGGACGGGATCCCAGGTATACTGCCAGCTTGTGGCTCATTAGTTCGGGATCTATGCCCGGCATGTCGGCAACTTTCCATGCGAAGAGATCAACATTATCTCGTAGAAACCGTATTAGCGATTCTTTTGCGTCTCCTTTCAGGATCATGCCAATATTAGTTGTTTTTTCTGAGGTATCTCTGATCTGGACTCTTTCTTTTTCTCCTTTGGGTCGTGGGCGGAGTTCTTCTCATCTCTGATCTCTGTCGAGTTCGATCGTATGGAACTATCCTCCTTCGCCTCGGAGATTTAGACTTTCGTTATAACAGCGACGCGCCATCTTTTGATCTACTTTTATTGTAGCTATCCCTTCTATAGTTGGGAATTTCATACATAGATGTGGAGTTGAAACTATTGCTCCGAGTTGATTTAACGTTGTCCGACCTATTAAGGCATTGTAGGCTGAGCTTACGTCGACCACGATATAATCTATCTTAAGTGTTCTGGATTGGTTCCCCTTTCCGAAGGTTGTATGTAACGATACGTATCCCAGTGGCTGTACTGGGGTATCCCCAAGTCCGAACAGGCTGTTCCGGTATGCTCTTAGCTCTTTTTCTTCTAAGTCGAGTTTGTCGAAGGCAGTTTTGAATAAGATGTCAACGGAGCTTCCTTGGTCAATTAATGTGCGGTGGAGGTTGGCGTTTGCCAATATGACTGTGATGACCATGGGGTCGTCGTGTCCTGAGATGATTTCGGATGCATCTTCTTTGGTAAACGTAATTGCTGGGATGTCTGGCACCTCTTTCTTGCCTTCGACATGATATACTTCTTTGAGGTGTCGCTTGCGGGATGATTTAGAGATTCCTCCTCCAGCAAATCCACCGTGTATCACATGGATATGTCTTTCTGGTGTGCGGGGTGATCGTTCAGATCGTCCGACATCTTCATCCCTTCTTCTTTTTCTTGGTTCTTCGTCCCGGTTGGCCAGGAACCGATCTAGTTTTCCTTCCCTAACTAATTTCTCTATGACGTTTTTCAAGTCAAAGCATTCGTTGGTGGAATGTCCTCGGACTCGATGGTACTCACATTATTCGTTCCGATTTCCTCCTCCCCTTTTGCCTTTAAGTGGCCGAGCTGGGGGTATTTTTTCCATATGGCAGACTTCTTTGTAAATATCTACCAAGGATACCCTAAGAGGGGTATAGTTATGATATTTTTTTATTTTCTCTCCAGAGCGATCTTCTTTTTTCCTGGATTATTTATCTTTATCTCGGTAAGCAGAACCGAACCTCGAGGCTTCCCCAAGTCGAGAATTCTCCTCCATGTTGATGTACTTTTGCGCTCGTTCTTGTACTTCGTCTAGGGATGTCGGGTACCTCTTTGATATAGATTGGCTAAATGGTCCTTCTCGTAGGCCATTTATGAGACCCATGATGGTAGCTTCTGTTGGTAGACTTTGTATATTGATGAGCGGATAATTTATACGCTTTTTGGCATTGTTTTTAGGTAGTTTTTAGTAAGTTCAAGCTACTTTTAGGGATGTTTTCATTAGTTTTTATGTTAAATTTACATTTCTGGACTTTACTATGAGTTTGTGTGTTTTTCTGTGATTTCAGATAATTTCTGGCTGAAATTGAGGGACTTGAGCAAAACTCTAATAGGAGGCTGACAAAGGACTGCTGATGCTATTGGAATCTGACCTCCCTGCACTCGAAATGGATTTTCTGGAGCTACAAAACTCTAAATGGCGCGCTCTCAACAGCGTTGGAAAGTAGACATCCAGAGCTTTCCGGAAATATATAATAGTCCATACTTTATTCGGGAATTGACGATGTAAACTGGCGCTCAACGCCAGTTCCATGTTGCTGTCTAGAGTAAAACGCCAGAAACACGTCACGACCCGGAGTTGAACGCCCAACACACGTTACAACTTGGCGTTCAACTCCAAAAGAAGCCTCATCTCGTGGATAGATCAAGCTCAGCCCAAACACACACCAAGTGGGTCCCGGAAGTGGATTTATGCATCAGTTACTTACTCATGTAAACCCTAGTAGCTAGTCTAGTATAAATAGGATAATTTACTATTGTATTAGACATCTTTGGTCTCAGTTTTATTTTATTATTCATCTGAGGAGACTATTGATCACGTTTTGGGGGCTGGCCATCCGGCCATGACTGAACCTGTCACTTATGCATTTTCAATGGTGGAGTTTCTACACACCATAGATTAAGGGTGTGGAGCTCTGCTGTACCTCAAGTTTCAATGCAATTACTATTATTTTCTATCCAATTCGAATTATTCCTATTCTAAGATATTTGTTGCACTTCAACTTGATGAATGTGATGATCTGTGACACTCATCATCATTCTCACCTATGAACGCGCGTGATTGACAACCACTTCCGTTCTACCTTAGGCCGGGCGCGTATCTCTTAGATTCCTTAAACAGAAACTTCGTGGTATAAGCTAGATTGA
Organism: Arachis hypogaea; assembly: GCF_003086295.3. Lineage (NCBI taxonomy): Eukaryota > Viridiplantae > Streptophyta > Magnoliopsida > Fabales > Fabaceae > Arachis > Arachis hypogaea. Next base: position 68,545,956 of record NC_092040.1, on the reverse strand, counting down.
TGGCGGCATCCATGGGAATCTGGAAAGTCTAAACCTTGTCTGTGGTATTCTGAGTAGGATTCTGGGATTGAATGACTGTGACGAGCTTCAAACTCCTGACGGCTGGGCGTTAGTGACAGACGCAAAAGAATCAAGGGATTCTACTCCAACCTGATTGAGAACCGACAGATGATTAGCCGTGCTGTGATAGAGCATTTGGACCTTTTTCACTGAGAGGATGGGATGTAGCCGTTGACAACAGTGATGCCCTACATACAGCTTGCCATGGAAAGGAGTAAGAAGGATTGGATGAAGCAGTAGGAAAGCAGAGATCAGGAGGAGCACAGTATCTCCATACACCTATTTGAATTTCCCATCATGGAAATACATGAGTAACTTTATCCTTATTTTATGTTTATTTACTATTAATTGATTTTCCAAATTCTATAATTTATTTAAATCCGCCTGACTGAAATTTACAAGATGACCATAGCTTGCTTCATACCAACAATCTCTGTGGGATCGACCCTTACTCACGTAAGGTTTATTACTTGGACGACCCAGTACACTTGCTGGTTAGTTGAACGGAGTTGTGACCACACATAGTAAAGAGCTATTGATGACAAGTCATCATATACCCATTTTTCAAGCTAATTTCACTTGTTTTGTTAGCATTTATGCACTTTCTTGCATCCTAAGTAAGTGATTTGGAGTGAAAATGCATAACTTCTCTAAATCAAGCAACCACCATGAAATTAATGATAAATCATGAGGTTTAAGCTAATTTTAATTGAACTTTAATTGATTTATAAGCCTCTTGAATTTAGTGATACTTGGAGTGTTGTTTTGGTTTATTATAGGTGAAGAAAAGAAAAGAAAAGGAAAAGCGTGGCCTAAGAAGTGTAGCCTAAGGAAGGGAAAGCGTGGCCAAATTAATAGAAAGCGTGCCGCATGCAATGGGGGAGGCAACATTGCCCTCCACAAGGGCAGACTGCCCTCTAGGAGGGCAACATAAGGAAACCAAACAATGAAGGCAACTCTGCCCTGCCCACTACAAGGGCAGAGCACAAAATGGTGCCTTAGAACCAAGAGGAAGAGAACATTGCCCTGCCCTTGTGGAGGGCAGAATCGGGCTCTCCAAGGAAGAAATTCAAGAGAAAAATGTCACCCATGCATGCCACAAGACTCGAACAAGGAACCATGAGGAAGCCAAGACTTAAGGATGAGTGCCGTGCCAAGAAGCCAAGGAAATTAAGTGAATTGGTGCGTCCTCCGTGTTTCGAACACGGGACAGCAAAGTGGCAACTCTGCCCTGCCCTTGGCGCGGGCATGGCAGCATTTTGTGTGTGGCGCACCAAGAAGCAAATTTGGCGCACCATGGGACGTTCCTGGCAGCATCTGACGCACCATGGGACGTTCCTGGCAGCATCTGGCGCACCACGATCCTCTCCTGGCAGCGCCACAATTTTCTGCCCTGCCCTTGGCGCGGGCAGGGCAGCGTTTTGCGTTCCTGGCGCACCACTCCTCAATCTGGCGCACCAATCTTCGACCCTGGCAGCACCATGCACGCATCTGGCAGCACCAACTTTTTCTGCCCTGCCCTTGGCGCGGGCAGGGCAGCATCTCACGCATCAGGGCGCGCCAGACTCGCACCACGCCGCACCAACTCGCACCACCATGCATCAATTTTCTGCCCTGCCCTCCACAAGGGCAGGGCAGGCTCCTGGGAGTGATTTTCATGGGCCGAAAATTCAAATTAAATTCCCATTTTAATTCATTTCTTCACCAATTCAAAAGCCCATCCAAATCCCAAAATCTAAGAATAGAAAGTGTATAAATAGAAGCTAGTTTGATGTAATTAGGACCTTTTTACCTTCTTTTGAATTTTTACTTTTTGACTCACTTTTATCTTAGCTTTTGAATTTGCACTTTCTTTGAGCTTTCTTGAGAGACTTGTCCGAGCACTAAGAGGATCAAGGGAGAATTGACTAATCTCCTTCCTCATCCTTACTTGGGCAATTCTACTCTTCTGTTTTTGAGTTTTGGGTGTGTGAAATTGAGAAAATTCTGTCTCAATTCCCATTCAAACTCTCTTCAATGTGTTTTCTGCATAATTCAATTTCAATTCTGTTCTTCTACTGCTTTCTCTTCTAATTCTTGTCAAGTGCTTTGTTAACTTGGATCTAGGAAGGCAAATAGAGATCTAGGCTCTGCTACCTAGTCTCTTGAGACCTGAGACCACAATTTACTTTTGGTTCTTCTGTGAACCCTTGCTGCATTTTATTTCCTTTCTGTTTGAATGCTTATTGCTTCTGATTCAATTTTTGCTCTCTTAATTCTTGCAATTTACTTTCTCTTGGTTTAGATTTTGCAATCCCATTCCTCAATTCCCTTTTATATTCAAGCCATTTATCTTTCTTGCCATTTAAGTTACTGCAATTTAAATTTCTTGCACTTTAAGTTTCAGTCATTTACTTTCTTGCTCTTTAAGATTCTGCAAATTTACAATTCTGTTCTTCAATTTACTGCACTTCTCCCTTCCCCCTTTACATTTACTGTCATTTATTTCTTGTTAAACACAATTCACTCAACCAAAACTTGATTCGCTTGACTAAATCACCCACTAAACTAAAATTGCTCAATCCTTCAATCCCTGTGGGATCGACCTCACTCATGTGAGTTATTATTACTTGATGCGACCCGGTACACTTGCCGGTGAGTTTTGTGTTGGATCGTTTTCCACACATCAAGTTTTTGGCGCCGTTGCCGGGGATTGAAATAGATTGACAATGATTAAGTGAAGTGGAGGTCTAGATTAAGCACTTTTTCCTTTCTGTTATTCTAATTCTTACTAACACACTAACTGTTTGAATTTTTGTTTAAACTAACTAAACCTTCATTCTAGCTATAGATTGAAGTTTCATTGGCTTTCTGGGTTTGTGTGTTTATTGTTGTGTGTTTGTATGTCAGGTATAGGAAGATCCTCCCCTATCATCTCTGAAATTGATCAAAGGACTCTTCGGAGAATAAGAAGAGCTGAAAGAGGGAAGAACATTGTTGGAGAAGAAGAATCTGAGGAGGAATTCCAAGACATGGAAGGAGATACCAATCAACCAGGAGAAGAAGCCAACAATAATCAACAATAGAGAAGAGTCTTGGCTTCATACACATTTGCAAATGCTAGGCATTGCGGGAGTAGCATTCTTCCTCCCAATGTCAATGCAAACAATTTTGAACTCAAGCCACAAGTCATCACTCTGGTTCAAAACAATTGTTCTTTTGGAGGAGGGCCTTTGGAGGATCCAAATCAACATTTGTCCACCTTCTTGAGAATCTGTGACACAGTGAAAACAAATGGTGTGCCCCCTGATAGCTACAAGTTGCTGCTCTTCCCATTCTCTCTCAGAGACAAAGCCACTCAATGGCTAGAGACCTTTCCAAAAGAAAGCATCAACACTTGGGATGACTTGGTGAGCAAGTTTCTTGCCAAATTCTATCCACCTCAAAGAATCCTAAGGTTGAAGACTGAGGTTCAAACATTCACTCAATTGGAGGCCGAGAACTTATATGAAGCATGGGAAAGATATAAGGCTCTATTGAGGAAATGTCCACCAGAAATGTTCACTGAGTGGGACAAGTTGCAAAACTTCTATGAAGGACTCACTCTTAAAGCTCAAGAAGCTCTTGATCACTCTGCCGGAGGCTCATTACAACTCATGAAAACCACAGAGGAAGCTCAAAACCTCATTGATATGGTGGCCAACAACCAGTATTTCTTTGCTCATCAAAGACAACGCCAACCATCACAGAGAAGAGGAGTAATGGAGTTGGAAGGAGTTGATTCAATTCTAGCTCAGAACAAGATGATGCAGCAACAGATTCAACAACAGTTTGAGCAAATGGCTAAGAGAATTGATGGCTTGCAAGTGGCAGCAGTGAGCACCACAAGCCAACCATCAACCACTTGGGTGCAAAATGAAGAAACTCAAGAGGAGCAACAACAAGAGCAAGTCCAATACATGCACAACCAAAATCCTGGAACAAATGAAGTCTATGGTGATACTTACAATCCATCTTGGAAGAACCATCCCAACCTCAGATGGGAAGACAACCATAATCAAAACCAACAACCATGGCAAAGAAACACAGGCCAGAACAATTGGAAAAACACAAACCATAACCCCCAGCCAAACACTAACCAAAATACATATAGAAAACCACAAAACAACTACCCAAATTCTAACCAATACCCACCCAATAACCAACCAATTAACCAAAACACTTATCATCATCCATCAACACCCCAAAATCAACCCATCTCACAAGACTCACAGAGAATCACCAATCTAGAGCTGCTCATGGAGAAACTGATGAAGAACCAAGAATTGACCACCAAGAATCAAGAAGCCTCCATGAAGAACCTAGAGAGGCAGATTGGACAAATCTCTAAGAAGATTTCTGTTGAAAAACCATCAAGTTCACTACCTAGTGACACCATTCCTAACCCAAAGGAAGAATGCAAGGTCGTGCAACTAAGAAGTGGAAAAGTGTTAGTGGATGGCAACCAAGGAGCAACCAAGCAGAATGACACTGAGCCAACAAAGAATGATGAATCCATCAACAAGGACACAACAACCAAGAATGCTCCAGGAAAACTCACAGAGGAAGACAACAAACCACAGAATCTTAAGAAAGGAAAGCAAATCATGGAAGAAGCAATTCCAAAATAGCATCAAGTGGAGAAGAGCCCAACACCACCACTACCTTATCCACAGAGATTTCACAAGGAAACAAAGGATCAGCACTTCCACAAATTTCTTGAGACTTTTAAGAAGTTGGAGATCAACATACCTTTGGCAGAAGCTTTGGAGCAAATGCCTTTATATGCCAAGTTCTTAAAGGAGCTCATCAACAAGAAAAGAGATTAGAATGAGAAGGAAACGGTGATGCTTAGTGAGGAATGTAGTGCCGTGCTCCAAAAGGGAATCCCACCAAAACGCAAGGATCCATGGAGTTTTGTAGTGTCATGCACTATAGGCAAACTATCCTTGGACAAAGCTCTTTGTGATCTTGGAGCTAGTATCAACTTAATGCCCTTGTCCATGATGAAAAAGCTTGCCATAGAAGAACTCAAACCCACCAAGATGTCATTAGTCATGGCAGACAGATCAATCAAGATACCAAATGGAATTGTGGAAAATTTGCTAGTAAAGGTTGGAAAGTTTATCTTCCCTGCAGACTTTGTAATCCTAGATACTGATGAGGAAGGCAACAATTCAATCATCTTGGGCAGACCATTTCTAGCAACTGCAAGAGCCATTATAGATGTGGAAAAAGGAGAAATGATTTTCAGAGTACACAATGAGCAGATGATCATCAATGTTTTTAAGTCAATGCAACACCCTCCAGAGCAGGAAGATCATTTGAGGGTAGATATGATAGAGAGCTTGGTGGAAGAAATGTTAGACATTGATCAGCATGAGCAAGAAAAGGACAATCAAGAAACAATAGAGGAACATGTGGCTGAGGCTTTCATAAACAAAGAAGTAGAACCAAGCAAGAAAGAAGAGGTGCAAAAGCAAGAACTGAAGCCATTACCTTCTCATCTCAAATATGCATTTCTTGGGACTTCAGAAAGCCTCCCGGTGATCATCAATTCATCCTTGACAAAGAAAGAAGAAGGAAAGCTTCTTGATGTCCTCAGAGCCCACAAGGATGCCTTAGGGTGGACCATTGATGACTTGAAAGGCATCAGCCCTACAGTATGCATGCATAAGATTCTTTTGGAGGACAATTCCAAAGCAGTAATTCAACCTCAGAGAAGACTAAATCCTGCAATGAAGGAAGTTGTCCAGAAGGAAGTGATGAAGTTATGGAATGCAGGAATCATATATCCTATTTCCGATAGCTCATGGATAAGCCCAGTCCAAGTGGTACCAAAGAAAGGAGGGATGACAGTCATTATTAATGAGAAGAATGAACTCATTCCCACCAGAATAGTGACAGGGTGGAGGATGTGTATTGACTACAGAAGATTGAATGATGCCACACGCAAAGATCACTTCCCACTTCCTTTCATTGATCAAATGCTTGAAAGGTTGGCTGGCCATGCTTATTATTGCTTCTTGGATGGCTATTCTGGGTATTATCAGATAGTGGTAGATCCAAAGGACCAAGAAAAGACTTCATTCACATGCCCAGTTGGAGTTTTTGCCTATAGAAGAATGCCATTCGGATTATGCAATGCCCCAGCCACTTTTCAAAGGTGTATGCTCTCCATTTTCTCAGATATGGTTGAAAAATTTTTAGAGGTTTTCATGGATGACTTTTCTGTTTTTGGTGACACTTTCAATACTTGCTTAAACCATCTAACTCTTGTCTTGAAACGGTGCCAAGAAACTAATTTGGTTTTGAACTGGGAGAAGTGCCATTTCATGGTACCTGAGGGGATTGTTCTTGGTCATAAAGTTTCAAGAAGAGGAATAGAGGTTGACAAGGCAAAAGTTGAAATAATAGAAAAACTCCCTCCACCAACTAATGTGAAATCTGTTAGAAGTTTCTTGGGGCATGCAGGATTTTATAGAAGGTTTATCAAAGATTTTTCTAAAATAGCCAAACCTTTGAGTAACCTTTTGATGATTGATCAACCTTTTGTTTTTTATAAGAATTGCCAGCATGCTTTTGAAACTTTAAAACATAAACTCACAACAGCACCAATTATCACACCCCCTGATTGGGACTTACCATTTGAACTCATGTGTGATGCAAGTGAAATTGCAATTGGTGTTGTACTTGGGCAGAAGAAGGGAAACTTGCATCATGTCATATATTATGCAAGTAAAGTATTGAATGAAGCTCAAAAAAATTACACTACAACAGAGAAGGAATTGCTAGCTGTAGTCTATGCATTTGATAAGTTTAGATCATATTTGATAGGATCTAAAATTGTGGTTTATACTGATCATGCTTCTCTCAAGTATTTGATGTCAAAACAGGATGCTAAACCAAGACTTATCAGATGGATTCTACTCTTACAAGAATTTGACATTGAGGTAAGGGACAGGAAAGGCACTGAAAATCTAGTTGCTGATCATTTGTCAAGACTGCCACCAGAAACAATTCAAAAGGCCTCATTACCTGTGAATGAAAGCTTCCCAGATGAACATCTCATGCAAATCCAACAAACACCATGGTTCGCTGATATAGCAAACTACAAAGTAGGGAGAAAGATACCACAAGAATTCACTAAGCAACAAGTGAGAAAACTAATCAATGAAGCAAAGAAGTTCTTATGGGATGAACCCTATTTGTTCAGAAGGTGTTCTGATGGAATAATCAGGAGATGTATTCCTGAAAGTGAAACAAGAGATGTATTATGGCATTGCCATGGCTCAGCTTATGGCGGACACTTTGGTCCAGAAAGAACAGCAGCAAAAATACTACAAAGTGGGTTCTATTGGCCAACCATCTTCAAAGATGCTAGGGAGTTTGTCCACCAATGTAATGAATGCCAAAGAGCAGGAGGATTAACAAGAAGGAACGAGATGCCACAGAATTTCATTTTAGAAGTAGAGTTATTTGATCTATGGGGAATTGATTTCATGGGACCCTTTCCTCCTTCTTATTCATTTAGATATATCTTGGTAGCAGTGGAATATGTTTCAAAATGGGTAGTGGCCATAGCCACAACTACCTGTGATGCACAAATTGTCCTTCAATTTCTAAAGAAGCACATCTTTACTAGATATGGAGTGCCCAAAGGTCTCATCAGTGATGGTGGTGGCCATTTTTGTAATACACAAATGGAAAAACTTCTCCACAAATATGGAGTTATTCATAAGGTAGCCACACCATATCATCCTCAAACTAATGGGCAAGCAGAATTAGCAAACAGGGAACTAAAAAAGATCCTGGAAAAAATAGTTGGTAGCACAAGAAAGGATTGGGCTAGGAAGTTGGAAGATGCACTTTGGGCATATAGAACAGCTTTTAAAACTCCTATTGGGAAGTCCCCATTTCAACTGTTATATGGCAAGTCTTGTCATCTCCCTGTAGAGCTTGAGCACAAAGCCTTTTGGGCCACTAAACTTCTAAATTTGGATTCTGAAGCAGCAGGAGAGAAAAGATTGTTGCAGCTGAATGAGCTAGATGAGTTTAGGCTAGAAGCCTATGAAAATACCAAGATATACAAGGAGAAAGCTAAGAGATGGCATGACAGGAAGATTTTGAAGAAAGAATTCAAACCTGGACAACAAGTACTCCTGTATAACTCACGGCTCAAGATATTCCCTGGCAAGCTTAAGTCTAAGTGGACTGGTCCATACTTGGTGACTAAGGTTTTTCCTTATGGGAGTATTGAATTGCTAGATGAAGCAACAAAGAGCCAGTTTACAGCAAATGGTTATAGAGCAAAACTGTATCTAGGGGGGCAATGGAATAAAGAAAAGGAGGTCCAGAACCTAAATCCCTCTTGAAGCAACAATGGAAGATGTCAAGCTAATGACAATAAAAGAGCGCTTGTTGGGAGGCAACCCAACCTGAGGTAATTTCTTTTCATAGCTTTTTCAATAAGAATGATGAGTAATTGGTGTGGATTGCAAGGAGCTAAGTTTGGTGTTGCACACCAAAATAATTTGAGGAAGAATGAAAATTTCTAAGTTTGGTGTTCCACCAAAAATATCATTTAAAAACACATTCTCACCTCTTGCATGATTCTAGCTCCAAGCAATCAAACACATTATTCAACTGTTGAATTGTTTTCTAGTTTTAATTTCATTAACCTTTAGCAAGGATACATGGTTTCAAATATGGTTGACTTGTTACATCTGAGGCAGTGGCAAATAATTAAGTTTGGGGTTCTCACACCAAAGTAAATCCAGGAGCCACACTCAGTTTATACACACTAACCATATAATTAAGGGCTTGAGAAGCAAGCAACTTTGAGGATTATGCAGAATATGAGTCAACAATTGAAGACATTATGCATCTTCACTCAAAAAGAACACAACAGAAGGAAGAATCAAAGGGTTGCAACTTCAAAGGTTGTATCTGAACTTAATCCTTGCTGCTGTGTATTATTTTGAATATGGGAACCATTGTATGTCTTGTTAGAATGTTCATCTAGTTGCAAGTGAAATTGTTTGCTAAAAATGCTAAATCTGCATAATGCTTGTCATCCATCACTTAGCTTGAAAATTGCTTTGTTTCCCATATGCTTAAATAAAAGAGTTTGGTTTGAATTGAAAAGTGAAATATCCAATGTTGCATAAGTATGAATGGAAGTTGGTGGTGATATATGTGTTTGATTAAATGCATGACTCGTGAAATAAGTGTTGCATAATATCATTCTCATCCAATTGTGAGTTAGCTTGCTGTTATAAAAACTCCTATCAATAATGAAACAACCTTGTTAACAAAAACAGAAAGAAAAGGAAGAAAGAAAAAGCCAAAATGGCAAGAAAAACAAAGAATAAAGGTTGGACACCAATAGCTTGAACCTTAGGACATATGCCTGTGGTGTTCTTGTACTAAGATCTGCTTGGATGAGTAAATTCTAAGGGGTATTTTGAAACCCGGTCACTTAGATCAACTGATTTGGGATGGCCAATTGAAAATCCACAATAAAGAGCAACTTAGATACAGAACATTTAGTTATCCTAAGAGATGCTGGGCATCAATGATCCTAGGAAGAATTAATGAGCCATGTGTCTGTGGTGGAAAGATATTGAGCAAAAAGAAAAGAAAATAAAGCCAAAGGCTATGCTGCAGCATTTGACACCCAACCTCAAAAAAAATAATAAGCTTGTTAAGCATTATAAGCCAAGAAAAGTTAGCAAGGGAGGAATCAAAAAGTGAGTCTTATAACAGCAAGTTTAGCAAACCTTTGATGCAAAATGTATATTATGTAACAAGAATAATAACTTGAGTTGTCATTGTCTGCATAAATGCCCCATAGATCAAGTTCTGCTATCTGCATAATAAGGATAAGTATCCTTTTCTTATTCATTCCATTTACTCTTAGTTTTGATGCTTGCTTGGGGACAAGCAAGATTTAAGTTTGGTGTTGTGATGACAAGTCATCATATACCCATTTTTCAAGCTAATTTCATTTGTTTTGTTAGCATTTATGCACTTTCTTGCATCCTAAGTAAGTGATTTGGAGTGAAAATGCATAACTTCTCTAAATCAAGCAACCACCATGAAATTAATGATAAATCATGAGGTTTAAGCTAATTTTAATTGAACTTTAATTGATTTATAAGCCTCTTGAATTTAGTGATACTTGGAGTGTTGTTTTGGTTTATTATAGGTGAAGAAAAGAAAAGAAAAGGAAAAGCGTGGCCTAAGAAGTGTAGCCTAAGGAAGGGAAAGCGTGGCCAAATTAATAGAAAGCGTGCCGCATGCAATGGGGGAGGCAACATTGCCCTCCACAAGGGCAGACTGCCCTCTAGGAGGGCAACATAAGGAAACCAAACAATGAAGGCAACTCTGCCCTGCCCACTACAAGGGCAGAGCACAAAATGGTGCCTTGGAACCAAGAGGAAGAGAACATTGCCCTGCCCTTGTGGAGGGCAGAATCGGGCTCTCCAAGGAAGAAATTCAAGAGAAAAATGTCACCCATGCATGCCACAAGACTCGAACAAGGAACCATGAGGAAGCCAAGACTTAAGGATGAGTGCCGTGCCAAGAAGCCAAGGAAATTAAATGAATTGGTGCATCCTCCGTGTTTTGAACACGGGACAGCAAAGTGGCAACTCTGCCCTGCCCTTGGCGCGGGCAGGGCAGCATTTTGTGTGTGGCGCACCAAGAAGCAAATTTGGCGCACCATGGGACGTTCCTGGCAGCATCTGGCGCACCATGGGACGTTCCTGGCAGCATCTGGCGCACCACGATCCTCTCCTGGCAGCGCCACAATTTTCTGCCCTGCCCTTGGCGCAGGCAGGGCAGCGTTTTGCGTTCCTGGCGCACCACTCCTCAATCTGGCGCACCAATCTTCAACCCTGGCAGCACCACGCACGCATCTGGCAGCACCAACTTTTTCTGCCCTGCCCTTGGCGCGGGCAGGGCAGCATCTCACGCATCAGGGCGCGCCAGACTCGCACCACGCCGCACCAACTCGCACCACCATGCATCAATTTTCTGCCCTGCCCTCCACAAGGGCAGGGCAGCCTCCTGGGAGTGATTTTCATGGGCCGAAAATTCAAATTAAATTCCCATTTTAATTCATTTCTTCACCAATTCAAAAGCCCATCCAAATCCCAAAATCCAAGAATAGAAAGTGTATAAATAGAAGCTAGTTTGATGTAATTAGGACCTTTTTACCTTCTTTTGAATTTTTACTTTTTGACTCACTTTTATCTTAGCTTTTGAATTTGCACTTTCTTTGAGCTTTCTTGAGAGACTTGTCCGAGCACTAAGAGGATCAAGGGAGAATTGACTAATCTCCTTCCTCATCCTTACTTGGGCAATTCTACTCTTCTGTTTTTGAGTTTTGGGTGTGTGAAATTGAGGAAATTCTGTCTCAATTCCCATTCAAACTCTCTTCAATTTGTTTTCTGCATAATTCAATTTCAATTCTGTTCTTCTACTGCTTTCTCTTCTAATTCTTGTCAAGTGCTTTGTTAACTTGGATCTAGGAAGGCAAATAGAGATCTAGGCTCTGCTACCTAGTCTCTTGAGACCTGAGACCACAATTTACTTTTGGTTCTTCTGTGAACCCTTGCTGCATTTTATTTCCTTTCTGTTTGAATGCTTATTGCTTCTGATTCAATTTTTGCTCTCTTAATTCTTGCAATTTACTTTCTCTTGGTTTAGATTTTGCAATCCCATTCCTCAATTCCCTTTTATATTCAAGCCATTTATCTTTCTTGCCATTTAAGTTACTGCAATTTAAATTTCTTGCACTTTAAGTTTCAGTCATTTACTTTCTTGCTCTTTAAGATTCTGCAAATTTACAATTCTGTTCTTCAATTTACTGCACTTCTCCCTTCCCCCTTTACATTTACTGTCATTTATTTCTTGTTAAACACAATTCACTCAACCAAAACTTGATTCGCTTGACTAAATCACCCACTAAACTAAAATTGCTCAATCCTTCAATCCCTGTGGGATCGACCTCACTCATGTGAGTTATTATTACTTGATGCGACCCGGTACACTTGCCGGTGAGTTTTGTGTTGGATCGTTTTCCACACATCAGCTATTATCTCGAATTAAATTTCATACAAGTACAAAGAGTACGAATCACAATTTCGTCCACCAGGTTTTTGGCGCCGTTGCCGGGGATTGTTCGAGTATGGACAACTGACGGTTCATCATGTTGCTCAGATTAGGTAATTTTCTTTTCAAAAAAATTTTCAAAAATCTTTCAAAAATATTTTTCTATTATTTTCGTTTTTTTTAATATAATTTTTGAAAAAAAATAATAAAAATACAAAAAAATCATAAAATCATAAAAAACCAAAAATATTTTGTGTTTCTTGTTTGAGTCTTGAGTCAATTTTTAAGTTTGGTGTCAATTGCATGCTTTAAAATTTTTTTCTTTTTTCTTGCATTTTTCGAAAATTCATGCATTTATAGTGTTCTTCATGATCTTTAAGTTGTTCTTGGTAAGTCTTCTTGTTTGATCTTGATGTTTTCTTGTGTTGTATCTTTTGTTGTTTTTCATATGCATTTTTTGTTTGTTAGAGTCCATGCATTAAAGATTTCTAAGTTTGGTGTCTTGCATGTTTTCTTTGCATCAAAAATTTTTCAAAATTATGTTCTTGATGTTCATCATGATCTTCAAAGTGTTCTTGGTGTTCATCTTGACATTCATAGTGTTCTTGCATGCATAATGTGTTTTGATCCAGAATTTTCATATTTTGGGTCATTTTTATGTTTTTCTCTCTCATCATCAAAAATTCAAAAATAAAAAAAATATCTTTTCTTTTTTTTTTCTCTCCTAATTTTCAAAATTTTGGGTTGATTTGGTCAAAAATTTTTAAAATTAGTTGTTTCTAACAAGTCAAGTCAAATTTTCAATTTTAAAAATCTTATCTTTCTAAAATCTTTTTCAAAAATCATATATTTTTCATTTTTTTTATTTTCGAAAAATTCCAAATAACTTTTTTAAAATATTTTCAAAATCTTTTTCTTATCTTTATGTCAAATTTTCGAAATTACACTAACAAGTAATATGATTGATTCAAAAATTTGAAGTTTGTTACTTTCTTGTTGAGAAAGGTTCAATCTTTAAATTCTAGAATCATATCTTTTAGTTTCTTGTTAGTTAAGTAATTAATTTTAATTTTAAAAAAAATTAAATCTTTTTCAATCCTATCTTTTTATCATATCCTCTTATCTTATCTTTTTATATGTTTTTCAAAATTTATCTTTTTCAAAAATTTAATTTCAAAATATCTTATCTAACTTCTTAACTTCTTATCTTTTCAAATTTGATTTTAATATCTTTTTCAACTAACTATTTGACTTTTTGTTTGTTTCTTATCTTTTTCAAAACCACCTAATTACTTTTCCCTCTCTAATTTTCGAAAATATCTCATCCCTTTTTCAATATTCTTTTTAAATTAACTAATTGTTTTAAATTTTAATTTTAATTATATCTTATCTTTAATTTTCGAAAATCACTAACCACTTTTTCAAAATTATTTTTGAAATTCTCTATCTCTCCTTCTTTTATTTATTTACTTATTTACTAACACTTCTCTTCACCTCTCTTCAACTCAAATCACTACCTCTACCCTTAACCATTCTTCTTCACTCTTCTTCCCTTCCCTCTTCTACTAACAACAAAGGATCCTCTTTACTGTGACATAGAGGATTCCTCTTTCTTTTCTTGTTCTCTTCTTCCTTATATGAGCAGGAACAAGGAAAAAGACACTCTTGTTGAAGCTGATCCAGAACCTGAAAGGACTCTGAAGAGGAAACTAAGAGAAGCTAAACTACAACAATCCAGAGGCAATCTTTCTGAAATTTTCGAACAAGAGAAGGAGATGGCAGCCGAACCCAACAACAATAATGCAAGGAGAATGCTTGGTGACTTCACAAAACCAACATCCAAATTTGATGGATAAAGCATCTCCATTCCTGCCATTGGAGCCAACAATTTTAAGCTTAAGCCTCAACTAGTTGCTTTAATGCAACAGAACTGCAAGTTTTATGGACTTCCATCTGAAGATCCTTACCAGTTTTTAACTGAGTTCTTGCAGATTTGTGAGACTGTTAAGACAAATGGAGTAGATCCTGAAGTCTACAGGCTCATGCTTTTCCCTTTTGCTGTAAGAGACAGAGCTAGAACATGGTTGGACTCACAACCTAAAGATAGCCTGGACTCTTGGGATAAGCTGGTCATGGCCTTCTTGGACAAATTCTTTCCTCTTCAAAAGCTGAGCAAGCTTAGAGTGGATGTTCATACCTTCAAGCAAAAAGATGGTGAATCCCTCTATGAAGCTTGGGAAAGATACAAGCAGATGACCAAAAAGTATCTTTCTGACATGTTTTCAGAATGGACCATATTAGACATATTCTATTATGGTCTATCTGAATTTTCAAAGATGTCATTGGACCATTCTGCAGGTGGATCTATTCACCTAAAGAAAATTCCTGAAGAGGCTCAAGAACTTATTGACATGGTTGCAAATAACCAATTCATATACACTTCTAAGAGGAATTCCGTGTATAGTGAGACGCCTCAGAGGAAGGGAGTTCTTGAAATTGATACTCTGAATGCCATATTGGCTCAGAGCAAAGTGTTGACTCAGCAAGTCAACATGATCTCTCAAAGTCTGAATGGATGGCAAAATGCATCCAACAGTACTAAAGAGGCAGCTTCTGAAGAAGCTTATGATCCTGAGAACCCTACAATGGCAGAGGTTAATTACATGGGTGAACCTTATGGAAACACCTATAACTCATCATGGAGAAATCATCCAAATTTCTCATGAAAGGATCAACAAAAGCCTCAACAAGGCTTTAACAATGGTGGAAGAAATAGGCTCAGTAATAACAAGCCTTTTCCATCATCTTCTCAGCAACAGACAGAAAATTCTGAACAGAGCCCCTCTAATTTAGCAAACTTAGTCTCTAATCTATCAAAAGCCACTTTAAATTTCATGAGTGAAACAAGATCCTCCATTAGAAATCTGGAGGCACAAGTGGGCCAGCTGAGTAAGAAAGTCATTGAAACTCCTCCCAGTATTCTCCCAAGCAATACGGAAGAGAATCCAAAAGGAGATTGCAAGGCCATTGAAGTAATCAATATGGCCGAATGCACAAGGGAGGAGAAGGACGAAAATCCTAGTGAGAAAGACATCCTGGGACGTCTCTCAAACAAGAAGAGGTTTCCCATTGAGGACCTAAAGGAATCTGAGGCTCATATAGAGACCATAGAGATTCCACTAAATCTCCTTCTGCCATTCATGAGCTCTAAAAACTATTCCTCCTCAGAAGAGGATGAAGATGTAACTGGAGAGCAAGTTGCTCAATATCTAGGAGCTATAATGAACCTGAATGCCAAGTTGTTTGGTAATGAGACTTGGGAAGGTGAATCCCCCTTGCTCATTAGTGAACTAGATACATGGATTCAGAAAACTCTACCTCAAAAGAGACAAGATCCTGGTAAATTCTTAATACCCTGTACCATAGGCACCATGACCTTTAACAAGGCTCTGTGTGACCTGGGGTCAGGCATAAATCTTATGCCACTCTCTGTAATGGAGAAACTGGGGATTATTGAGGTACAGCCTGCCTTATTCTCACTTCAATTGGCAGACAAGTCAGTAAGAAAAGCTTATGGATTAGTAGAGGACGTGTTAGTAAAGGTTGAAGGCCTTTACATCCCTGCTGATTTCATAATCTTAGACACTAGGAAGGAAGAAGATGAATGCATCATCCATGGAAGACCCTTCCTAGCCACAGTAGAAGCTGTGATTGATGTTAGCAGAGGAGAATTAGTCCTTCAATTGAATGGGGACTACCTTGTGTTTAAAGTTCAAGGACCTTCCTTTGCAACCATGGAGAGGAAGCATGAAAAGCTTCTCTCAGTACAGAGTCAAAAAGAGCCCTGATGACAAGTCATCATATACCCATTTTTCAAGCTAATTTCACTTGTTTTGTTAGCATTTATGCACTTTCTTGTATCCTAAGTAAGTGATTTGGAGTGAAAATGCATAACTTCTTTAAATCAAGCAACCACCATGAAATTAATGTTAATCTATGAGGTTTGAGCTAATTTTAATTGAATTTTAATTGATTTATAAGCCTCTTGAATTTAGTGATACTTGGAGTGGTTGTTTTGGTTTATTATAGGTGAAGAAAAGAAAAGAAAAGGAAAAGCGTGGCCTAAGAAGTGTAGCCCAAGGAAAGGAAAGCGTGGCCAAAGTAATAGGAAGCGTGCCGCATGCAAGGGGGAGGCAAACATTGCCCTCCACAAGGGCAGACTGCCCTCTAGGAGGGCAGCATAAGAGAACCAAGAAGAGAAGGCAACTCTGCCCTGCCCACTACAAGGGCAGAGCACAAAATGTGCCTTGGGACCAAGAGGAAGAGAACCTTGCCCTGCCCTCCACAAGGGCAGTATCGGGCTCACCAAGGAAAGAATTCAAAGGAAAAATGTCACCCATGCATGCCACAAGATTCGAACAAGGAACCATGAGGAAGCTAGGACTTAAGGTTGATTGCCGTGCCAAGAAACCAAGGAAATTAATTGAAAGTGTGCCACAGCCGTGTTTCGAACACGGGACAGCAAAGTGGAAACACTGCCCCGCCCTCCGCGAGGGCAGGGCAGCATTTGGGTTGGTGCACAAATCTGGCGCACCATGGCACGTTCCTGGCAGCATCTGGCGCACCATGGCACGTTCCTGGCAGCATCTGGCGCACCAAGCTCAATCCTGGCAGCACCAAACTTTCCTGCCCTGCCCTCCGCGAGGGCAGGGCAGCATCCTATGCACCAAGCTCAATTCTGGCGCACCAATTTTTTATTCTGGCGCACCAACTCCTGATTCTGGCAGCACCAAGGCAATTTCTGGCGCACCAACTTTTCCTGCCCTGCCCTTGGCGCGGGCAGGGCAGCATCTCACGCACCAAGGCCGCACCAAACTCGCACAAGGCTGCACCACGCCGCACCAATCGTCCGCACCATGCACCAATTTTCTGCCCTGCCCTCCACAAGGGCAGGGCAGCCTCCTGGGAGTCACAATTTTAGGCCGAAAAATTCAATTAAAAATCCATTTTAATTCATTTCTTCACCAAATCAAAAGCCCATCCAAATCCCAAAATCCAAGAATAGAAAGTGTATAAATAGAAGCTAGTTTGATGTAATTAGGACCTTTTACCACTTTTACCTTTACTTTTGAATTTTACTTTTGAGCTTTGGCAATTGTTCTTGGGTGACTTTACTGAGAATTCTAAGAATTGGGGAGGAGAATTGATCTCTCTTCTTCCTCATTCTTGCCTGAGCACTTCTAATCTTCTATTTCTGAGTTTTGGGTGTGAGAAATTAAGGAAATTCTGTCTCAATTCCCATTCAAATTCTCTTAAATTCTCTTTCTGCATAATTGAATCCATTTACATTTTCTTTACTGCTTTCTCTTCTAACTCTTGTCAATTGCTTTGTTAACTTGGATCTAGGAAGGCAAATAGAGATCTAGGCTCTGCTACCTAGTCTCTTGAGACCTGAGACCCAATTTTACTTTTGGTTCTTCTGTGAACCTTGCTGCATTTTATTTTAATTTCTGTTTAAGCTTTCATTGCTTCTAATTCAATTCCTGTTCTGTTAATTGTGTCAATTCAATTCTTCTTTGTTTATGTTTTGCAATCCCAGTCCTCAATTCCCTTTGATATTCAAGCCATTTATCTTTCTTGCCATTTAAGTTACTGCAATTTACTTTTCTTGCACTTTAAGTTTCAGTCATTTACTTTCTTGTTCTTTAAGATTCTGCAAATTTACTTTCCTGTTCTCTAATTTACTGCACTTTTCCCTTCCCCCTTTACATTTACTGTCATTTACTTCCAGTTAAACACAAATCACTCAACCAAAACTTGATTCGCTTGACTAAATCAACCACTAAACTAAAATTGCTCAATCCTTCAATCCCTGTGGGATCGACCTCACTCATGTGAGTTATTATTACTTGATGCGACCCGGTACACTTGCCGGTGAGTTTTGTGTTGGATCGTTTTCCACACATCAAGTTTTTGGCGCCGTTGCCGGGGATTGAAATAGATTGACAATGATTAAGTGAAGTGGAGGTCTAGATTAAGCACTTTTTCTTTTCTGTTATTCTAATTCTTACTAACACACTAACTGTTTGAATTTTTGCTTAAACTAACTAAAACTTCATTCTAGTTATAGAGTGAAGTTTCATTGGCTTTCTGAGTTTGTGTGATTATTGTTGTGTGTTTGTATGTCAGGTACAGGAAGATCTTCCCCTATCATCTCTGAAATTGATCAAAGAACCCTTCGGAGAATAAGAAGAGCTGAAAGAGGGAAGAACGTTATTGGAGAAGAAGAATCTGAGGAGGAATTCCAAGAGATGGAAGGAGATACCAATCAACCAGGAGAAGGAGCCAACAATAATCAACAACAGAGAAGAGTCTTGGCTTCATACACATTTGCAAATGCTAGGCATTGTGGGAGTAGCATTCTTCCTCCCAATGTCAATGCAAACAATTTTGAACTCAAGCCACAACTCATCACTCTGGTTCAAAACAATTGTTCTTTTGGAGGAGGGCCTTTGGAGGATCCAAATCAACATTTGTCTACTTTCTTGAGAATCTGTGACACAGTGAAAACCAATGGTGTACCTCCTGATAGCTACAAGTTGCTGCTCTTCCCATTTTCTCTTAGAGATAAAGCCACTCAATGGCTAGAGACCTTTCCAAAAGAAAGCATCAACACTTGGGATGACTTGGTGAGCAAGTTTCTTGCCAAATTCTATCCACCTCAAAGAATCCTAAGGTTGAAGACTGAGGTTCAAACGTTCACTCAATTGGAGGCCGAGAACTTATATGAAGCATGGGAAAGATATAAGGCTTTATTGAGGAAATGTCCACCAGAGATGTTCACTGAGTGGGACAAGTTACAAAACTTCTATGAAGGACTCACTCTTAAAGCTCAAGAAGCTCTTGATCACTCTACCGGAGGCTCATTACAACTCATGAAGACCACAGAGGAAGCTCAAAACCTCATTGATATGGTGGCCAACAACCAATATTTCTTTGCTCATCAAAGACAACGCCAACCATCACAGAGAAGAGGAGTAATGGAGTTGGAAGGAGTGGATTCAATTTTAGCTCAAAACAAGATGATGCAGCAGCAGATTCAACAACAGTTTGAGCAAATGGCCAAAAGAATTGATGGCTTGCAAGTGGCAGCAGTGAGCACCACAAGCCAACCACCAACCACTTGGGTGCAAAATGAAGAAACTCAAGAGGAGCAACAGCAAGAGCAAGTCCAATACATGCACAACCAAACTCCTGGAACAAATGAAGTCTATGGGGATACTTACAATCCATCTTGGAAGAACCATCCCAACCTCAGATGGGGAGACAACCATAATCAAAACCAACAACCATGGCAAAGAAACACAGGCCAGAACAATTGGAAAAACACAAACCATAACCCCCAGCCAAACACTAACCAAAATACATATAGAAAACCACAAAATAACTACCCCAACTCTAACCATTATCCACCCAACAACCACCCAACAAATCAAAACACCTATCATCATCCATCAATACCCCAAAACCAACCAATTACACAAGACTCACAGAGGATCACCAATCTAGAGCTGCTCATGGAGAAACTGATGAAGAACCAAGAATTGACAACAAAAAACCAAGAAGCCTCCATGAAGAACCTAGAGAGGCAGATTGGACAAATCTCCAAACAGATTTCTGTTGAGAAGCCATCAAGTTCACTACCTAGTGATACCATTCCCAACCCAAAGGAAGAATGCAAGGTCGTGCAACTAAGAAGTGGAAAGATGTTAGTGGATGGTAACCAAGGAGAAACAAAGAAGCTTATGGAGAATGACACTGAGCCAACAAAGAATGGTGAAGCCATCAACAAGGACATGATGACCAAGAATGTCCCAGGAAAACTTACAGAAGAAGACAATAAGCCACAGAATTTGAAGAAAGGAAAACAAATCATGGAAGAAGCAACCCCAAGACAACATCAAGTGGAGAAGAGCCCAACACCACCACTGCCTTATCCACAGAGATTTCACAAAGAGACTAAGGACCAGCATTTCCACAAATTTCTTGAGACTTTCAAGAAGCTGGAAATTAACATACCTTTGGCAGAGGCTCTGGAGCAAATGCCTTTATATGCAAAGTTCTTAAAAGAGCTCATTAACAAGAAGAGACAGTGGAATGAAAAGGAGACTGTAATGCTCAGTGAAGAATGCAGTGCACTCATTAAAAAGGGACTCCCTCCCAAGCTTGAAGACCCTGGAGGTTTCTTCCTACCATGCACTATTGGAAACCTGTTCATTAACAAGGGGATGTGCGATCTAGGAGCAAGCATAAATCTAATCCTATATTCTCTAGTGAAAAAGCTTGGCATAGAGGAGGTGAAACCAACACGGATGTCCTTGGAATTGGTGGACCAATCAATAGTATATCCTAAAGGGCTGATTGAGAACCTTTTAGTTAAGGTTGACAGGTTTATCTATCCAGCAGATTTTGTGATCCTGGATTCTTTAGAACATGGAAATGACTCCATAATACTTGGTCGACCATTTTTGGCCACTGCTAGAGCCATTGTGGATATAGAGCAAGGAGAGTTAACCCTCAGGATGCATGAGGAGAGCATCATCCTGAAAGTCTTTCCAGAATTACAAAGGGATGAAGAAACAAGCAAAATAAGTGATGATCTTCTTCCAAAGCAATCAACTGACAAGGAAGTAGAACAGAAAAACAAACAGATGCAAGAAGAAAAAGGGATTTACAAGGAAGCAGGGGTGATAAGCAAGAAGGAAGGTATTACAACCCAAGTAACTGTCAAGAAAGAAAGATCAACAAGAAAGAAAAAGATGAAGAGCAAGAAAAAGGCTCACAAAGGTTGGAAGAACAAGAAAATCCCAACTGAAGGATTTTCTAAAAGTGATAAAGTGCAACTAGTATATCAACAACAGGGAGCAGAAGATTATTACACTGTCAACCAAATACTTTCTCTTGAACATATGGAAATTGAGCATCAAAGCACACAGAGAAAGCTGACAGTGAGAGGTGACAAGTTGAGACATCACCAACATCAACCACCTTAGAGGGAGGTCAATGTCAAGCTAATGACAATAAAAGAGCGCTTCATGGGAGGCAACCCATGGTTTAAGATTTCTGTCTTCTCTTTTATTTAATAAGCTATGATTCCTCTGAATATGATTTTGAATTTTTATGCCTGGTAAATGCATATATCATTTTGAAGCACATGGCAAACTTCTAAGTTTGGTGTACCTTAAGGCACACCCAAGTTCATTGTTCAAAGAAGGGGATTGTCTTTTAGAGCATATGCATAAGTCTTTTGATAAAGCATGTGACCAAACACTAATTTTGGTGTCTGCATGTGCAACAATGATTCAGAAGATCATTTCCTAATCATGGACTCAAAACCATACAGACAAGGGATCATACATCAAATTTTTTTAAAAAAATGCATCAATTGTGAGAACGGTTTGCATTGTTAAGCCATCTCCTCAATAAAAGATAAGTTTGGTGTTCACCAACTTTTAACATTTTATTTAGGGACACAATTGATCACAAAAAAATTTTTAACTATTAAGCAAACCAAAACAATTTATTTTATTCTTGCAAATAGATTGCCAACGATTATATTTATGATCTAAGGCTGATTGCTTTGATTTATGCAGGAGAAAAAGGTTAAGACAAACGCAAGGAGGGGCCACGGCTAGGAGAAGCTATGTGAGGGAGGTCACATGTGCCTAGGAGAACGCGTTCATGGGGAACAAAATTTGCATGCATGCAACATTGAACACCTAAATGCATGCAGTCAATGGGAAGAGGATCCTCGTCAAGCCTCAACCATGCATGCAGACCGTCCATTCCATGAGTCCTTGAGATGACCAACTCAATCTCAGCCCTTCATGAACACTAACGGTTCCTTCTTCATTCATTCATTGTGGTTTTGTTGAAAAGCTTGAAAACTTGGCCTATTAATAGCCGTTGGCACCAACACGGTTTACACATTCCCATTCAAGCCACTTTCATATGAAAACCATACTCTATTCCACTTCCAAAACCAACATAATTCCCTTACCTCACACATCAAAACCGAACCAAAATTCACCCCAAACACAACACATATTTCTTCTACTCTCACTTCCTCTTTCTTTTCACTTCAATTTCAATGGCCTCCTCAAGCTCAAAAAGAAGGCCGGGAAAAGAACCTATGGTAACCGAACCTCCATCATTTGATGCAAGAAAGTTTAGATCCCAATTCCATGAAGGGAGATATCATAGGTTCATGGAGGCAAAGAATGTCATCTATGAGAAAGGCCTTGATTTAAGGGAAGGAGAATACCCCATCATGAGGCAAATTACTAGAGAAAGAAGGTGGGAACTCTTGTGTGCTCCTCTGACTGATATCAGTGCAGTAATGATCAGGGAGTTCTATGCAAATGCTGCAAAAGAAAACAAGAATAGTGCTCCCTACACAAGTTATGTCAGAGGGGTTGAAGTGAGTTTTAGCCCAGCTGCTATCACAAGAGCCCTCAAGTTGAGAACCATAACCTATGCAGAGCCTAGTTATGAGGCTAGATTGCAAATGAAAAATAATCCTGATGAGATCCTGCAGGGGTTATGCATGGAAAATACAGATTGGGAAAGAGATTCAAAGGGAATTCCAAGTCACATAAGGAGGATAAATCTTACTCCTGTGGCTAAGGGATGGTATGAAATAGTGAGGAGATCTATCCTTCCTACTGGAAACGCCTCTTGGGTCACAATCAAACGAGCACTCTTGACATACTGCATCTTGCATGGAGGTGAGATCAATCTTGCACAACTCATAGCCGACAGTATTCAAGAAATGGCCGATAGCACAAGCAAATCAAAAGGTCTTGGACATCCAAGCACCATCCAAAGGCTATGTGACAGAGCTAACGTACTCTTTGAAGATGAGGACACAACAAAAGTGAAGAAAGGGAAATGGATTACCAAGAAGAGCATGGAGGGAACGAATGAAGAAGAAGACCAAGAAGGGGTAGTAGCTCCTAGACAAAGGAGATCACAAAGAGAGGAAGGACGAAATCAAGCTTATGATGCCATAGACATGAGCCAATTGCAAAGATCAATTGAAGAACTATCTCAGCAACTCATGCAGGCTCAACAAGGTCAAAATCAACTCATGCAGGCCCAACAAGGCCAAAATCAGGAGGGCCAAGAGAGATATCTAGAGCCCCATCCTGAATTTATGGAGCAATTCTTGAAAGAAAAAGAGGAACGAGAGGCTTGGCAGCATCAAATGGAGGAGAAACAAGAGAGATGGCAACAACAAATGATGACTCAGCAGCAAGAATTTCAAGCACAGATTCTTGAAGGGCAAAAAGAGCAATACAAAGAATTCAAAGAATCATATGATAAGCTGTATTTTAGTCAAGCTAAAGCAGGGGAATATAGTCACAACCTGTATCAATGGAAGAATGTTCATCATACCATGGGAGAAGTTAGACACGTACACAGAATGGAATATGATGAAAACATACAAGCAAGGTTGGAGTACTTAACCCACAATCTGCCAACACTCAATACTGAGATCAAGCCATTTGAACAATGCCCTGAATTCTTAGCCAAGCAACAAGCAAAATCTCATCAATACACTGAGTCAACCTTTAAAAGATTGGAAGATTTTGGGCTCTCAGGACTCTTAGATTCTGTTTGGGGTAGAAGATGTCCTGGTGAAGAGATCCGAGATTATTCCAAGACAGGGAAGAGAAAGAAGAAGAAGGGAGAATCAAGCAGCAGCCATGATCATTAGAAGGTGGCAAAGCTCTTTCATATTTCCTCTTTTATGTCTTTAATAAGGAGATGCATGTCTGAAACATGATATGCCTCCATCAATTATTTCTTTTACTTTATGCAATTTCTGTTCTTTGCTTTTCATTTTAGTTAGTTAATAAATAGCTAGAAAAATGCTAAATCTGCATAATGCTTGTTATCCATCACTTAGCTTGAAAATTGTTTTGTTTCCCATATGCTTAAATAAAAGAGTTTGGTTTGAATTGAAAAGTGAAATATCCAATGTTGCATAAGTATGAATGGAAGTTGGTGGTGGTATATGTGTTTGATTAAATGCATAACTCATGAAATAATTGTTGCATAATATCATTCTCATTCAATTGTGAGTTAGCTTGCTGTTACAAAGACTCTTATCAATGATGAAAAAGCCCTTGGTAACAAAAACAGAAAGAAAAGGGAAAGAAAAAGCCAAAATGGCAAGAAAAACAAAGAATAAAGGTTGGACACCAATAGCTTGAACCTTAGGACATATGCCTGTGGTGTTCTTGTACTAAGATCTGCTTGGATGAGTAAATTCTAAGGGGTATTTTAAAACCCGGTCACTTAGATCAACTGATTTGGGATGGCCAATTGAAAATCCACAATAAAGAGCAACTTAGGTACAGAACATTTAGTTATCCAAAGAGATGCTGGGCATCAATGATCCTAGGAAGAATTAGTGAGCCAAGTGTCTGTGGTGGAGAGATGTTGAGTAAAAGAAAGAAAAAAATAAAGCCAAAGGCTATTACTGCAACATTTGACACCAAACCTCCAAAAGAATAATAAGCTTGTTAAGCATTATAAGCCAAGAAAAGTTAGCAAGGGAGGAATCAAAAAGTGAGTCTTATAACAGCAAGTTTAGCAAACCTTTGATGCAAAATGTATATCATGTAACAGCAACAATAATTGAGTTGTCATTTTCTGCATAAATGCCCCATAGATCAAGTTCTGCTATCTGCATAATAAGGATAAGTATCCTTTTCTTATTCATTCCATTTACTCTTAGTTTTGATGCTTGCTTGGGGACAAGCAAGATTTAAGTTTGGTGTTGTGATGACAAGTCATCATATACCCATTTTTCAAGCTAATTTCACTTGTTTTGTTAGCATTTATGCACTTTCTTGTATCCTAAGTAAGTGATTTGGAGTGAAAATGCATAACTTCTTTAAATCAAGCAACCACCATGAAATTAATGTTAATCCATGAGGTTTGAGCTAATTTTAATTGAATTTTAATTGATTTATAAGCCTCTTGAATTTAGTGATACTTGGAGTGGTTGTTTTGGTTTATTATAGGTGAAGAAAAGAAAAGAAAAGGAAAAGCGTGGCCTAAGAAGTGTAGCCCAAGGAAAGGAAAGCGTGGCCAAAGTAATAGGAAGCGTGCCGCATGCAAGGGGGAGGCAAACATTGCCCTCCACAAGGGCAGACTGCCCTCTAGGAGGGCAACATATGAGAACCAAGAAGAGAAGGCAACTCTGCCCTGCCCACTACAAGGGCAGAGCACAAAATGTGCCTTGGGACCAAGAGGAAGAGAACCTTGCCCTGCCCTCCACAAGGGCAGTATCGGGCTCACCAAGGAAAGAATTCAAAGGAAAAATGTCACCCATGCATGCCACAAGATTCGAACAAGGAACCATGAGGAAGCTAGGACTTAAGGTTGATTGCCGTGCCAAGAAACCAAGGAAATTAATTGAAAGTGTGCCACAGCCGTGTTTCGAACACGGGACAGCAAAGTGGAAACACTGCCCTGCCCTCCGCGACGGCAGGGCAGCATTTGGGTTGGTGCACAAATCTGGCGCACCATGGCACGTTCCTGGCAGCATCTGGCGCACCATGGCACGTTCCTGGCAGCATCCTATGCACCAAGCTCAATTCTGGCGCACCAATTTTTGATTCTGGCGCACCAACTCCTGATTCTGGCAGCACCAAGGCAATTTCTGGCGCACCAACTTTTCCTGCCCTGCCCTTGGCGCGGGCAGGGCAGCATCTCACGCACCAAGGCCGCACCAAACTCGCACAAGGCTGCACCACGCCGCACCAATCGTCCGCACCATGCACCAATTTTCTGCCCTGCCCTCCACAAAGGCAGGGCAGCCTCCTGGGAGTCACAATTTTGGGCCGAAAAATTCAATTAAAAATCCATTTTAATTCATTTCTTCACCAAATCAAAATCCCATCCAAATCCCAAAATCCAAGAATAGAAAGTGTATAAATAGAAGCTAGTTTGATGTAATTAGGACCTTTTACCACTTTTACCTTTACTTTTGAATTTTACTTTTGAGCTTTGGCAATTGTTCTTGGGTGACTTTACTGAGAATTCTAAGAATTGGGGAGGAGAATTGATCTCTCTTCTTCCTCATTCTTGCCTGAGCACTTCTAATCTTCTATTTCTGAGTTTTGGGTGTGAGAAATTGAGGAAATTCTGTCTCAATTCCCATTCAAATTCTCTTAAATTCTCTTTCTGCATAATTGAATCCATTTACATTTTCTTTACTGCTTTCTCTTCTAACTCTTGTCAATTGCTTTGTTAACTTGGATCTAGGAAGGCAAATAGAGATCTAGGCTCTGCTACCTAGTCTCTTGAGACCTGAGACCCAATTTTACTTTTGGTTCTTCTGTGAACCTTGCTGCATTTTATTTTAATTTCTGTTTAAGCTTTCATTGCTTCTAATTCAATTCCTGTTCTGTTAATTGTGTCAATTCAATTCTTCTTTGTTTATGTTTTGCAATCCCAGTCCTCAATTCCCTTTTATATTCAAGCCATTTATCTTTCTTGCCATTTAAGTTACTGCAATTTACTTTTCTTGCACTTTAAGTTTCAGTCATTTACTTTCTTGTTCTTTAAGATTCTGCAAATTTACTTTCCTGTTCTCTAATTTACTGCACTTTTCCCTTCCCCCTTTACATTTACTGTCATTTACTTCCAGTTAAACACAAATCACTCAACCAAAAATTGATTCGCTTGACTAAATCAACCACTAAACTAAAATTTCTCAATCCTTCAATCCCTGTGGGATCGACCTCACTCATGTGAGTTATTATTACTTGATGCGACCCGGTACACTTGCCGGTGAGTTTTGTGTTGGATCGTTTTCCACACATCAAGCCCCCACAGTCAAACTCTAAGTTTGGTGTTGGGAGGCCACAACCAAACTCTAAGTTTGATGTTGAGAAGCCCCCTCATTCAAACTCTAAGTTTGGTGTTGGGAGGCCCTCATCATGCTCTGAATATCTGTGAGGCTCCATGAGAACCCACTGTCAAGCTAATGACACTAAAAAAGCGCTTGTTGGGAGGCAACCCAATTTTTATATATCTAATTTTAATTTTATTTTATTGTTACTTTGTGTTTTTATTAGGTTCATGATCATGTGGAGCCACGAAAAAAAATACTAAAATTAAAAACAGAATCAAAAATAGCAGAAGAAAAATCACACCTTGGAGGAAGGACTTACTGGCGTTTAAACGCCAGTAAGGTGCATCTGGCTGGCGTTCAACGCCAAAACAGAGCGTGTTTCTGGCGCTGAACGCCAGAAACAAGCAACATCCTAGCGTTTGAACGCCAGGAATATGCCTTGAGGAAAGCTGGCGCTGAACGCCAGTAACAAGCATGGAACTGGCGTTCAATGCCAGAAACATGCTACACATGGGCGTTGAACGCTCAGAGTGTGCATCACTTCGGCGTTTAAACGCCAGAATGGTGTGCAAAGGCATTTTACAGCCTAATTGGTGCAGGGATGTAAATCCTTGACACCTCAGGATCTGTGGACCCCACAGGATCATCTCAGGATCTGTGGATCCCACAAGATCCCCACCTAACATATTATCCCCTCTTCTCAACATTCATTCTCTCTTCCCAAGTACCCCCTTCACCACTCACATCCTTCCACTCTTCCCCATAAACCCCACCCACCTTCAAAATTCAAAAATCTTTCCCACCCAAACCCACCCTAAATGACCGAAACTACACCCCCTCCCCTCCCTATATATACCCTTCCATTCTACTTCATTTTCACACAACACAAACCCCCTCTTCTACACCTTGACCGAAACACCTTCCCTCACTTTCCTCCATATTTTCTTCTTCTTCTTCTCTTCTTTCTTCTCTTGCTCGAGGGCGAGCAATATTTTAAGTTTAGTGTGGTCAAAGCATAATCTTTTTGTTTTTCCATTACCATCAATGGCACCTAAGGCTGGAGAATCCTCTAGAAAAGGAATAGGGAAGACAAAAGCTTCCACCTCCGAGTCATGGGAGATGGAAAGATTCATCTCCAAAAGCCATCAAGACCACTTCTATGAAGTTATGGCAAAGAAAAAGGTGATCCCTGAGGTCCCTTTCAAACTCAAGAAAAATGAGTATCCGGAGATCCGACATGAAATCTGAAGAAGAGGTTGGGAAGTCCTAACTAACCCCATGCAACAAGTCAGAATCTTAATGGTTCAAGAGTTTTATGCCAATGCATGGATCACTAGGAACCATGATCAAAGTGTGAATCCGAGTCCAAAGAATTATCTCACAATGGTTCGGGGGAAATACTTAGATTTTAGTCCGGAAAATGTGAGGTTGGCATTCCACTTGCCCATGATGCAAGGAGATGAACGCCCCTACACTAGAAGGGTCAACTTTAATCAAAGGTTGGACCAAGTCCTTATGGATATATGTATGGAAGGAGCTCAATGGAAAAGAGACTCCAAAGGCAAGCCGGTTCAACTAAGAAGACTGGACCTCAAGCCTGTGGCTAGAGGGTGGCTAGAGTTCATTCAACGCTCCATCATCCCCACTAGCAACCGATCTGAAGTTACTGTGGATCGGGCCATCATGATTCATAGCATCATGATTGGAGAGGAAGTAGAAGTTCATGAAGTCATCTCCCATGAATTCTACAAAATAGCCGAAAAGTCCTCCACCATGGCAAGGCTAGCTTTTCCTCATCTTATTTGCCATCTATGTTACTCAGCTGGAGTTATCATAGAAGGAGACATCCTCATTGAAGAGGATAAGCCCATCACCAAGAAGAGGATAGAGAAAGCAAGAGAGACCCTCCACGGATCTCAAGAGATGCATAAGGAAGCTCATCATCAAGAAATCCCTGAGATGCCTCAAGGGATGCACTTTCCTCCCAACAACTATTGGGAACAACTCAACACTTCCCTAGAAGATTTGAGCTACAATGTGGAACAATTAAGGGTGGAACATCATGAGCACTCCATCATTCTCCATGAAATAAGAGAAGATCAAAGAACAATGAGGGAGGAGCAACAAAGGCAAGGAAGGGACATAGAAGAGCTTAAGGACATTGTTGGTCCTTCAAGAAGATGACGCCACTAAGGTGGATTCATTCCTTGTTCTTACTTTTCTGCTGTTCGGTTTCTATATTATATGTTTATCTATGTTTTGTGTCTTGACAAACCCCAATTTGACGGTTTGTTGTGTATTGAATTTAGAGTATTTTGATAACCTTTTGCCACATTTAGCCTATGAATTAGCATGGTTTTGTTATCTCTCCCATATTCATGCTTAAATGTAAAAACATGCTTTTTAAGCCTTATTGTGATGAATTCTAATTTCTCTTTGATTCCATAAGATGCCTTGATGTGTTTGCTAGTAATCTCAGGATGTAATAGGCTAGACATGGATCAAAGGAAGCAAGGAAGGAAGCATGCAAGTGGAGAGAAGCACAAAAAGCCAAAGATCTGACCCAGGCCATGCACGCGTACGCGCACAAGGCGCTCGCGCGCACATTGCAAACAGGCCATCGACGCGCACGCGTACCATGCGCGCACGCGCCGATGATGGCACATGACTTCATTTATGTAGCACGTGCCTGGCGATTTTGGGAAGGTTTCAGCAACCAACTTTGGCGCCAAAATGCACTTAAAAGCCAAGGATTGAAGGGGATTGATACACACTAACACATACACACACACACACTCACTAGGATTAGTTTTAGTTTAGTTTTCTAGAGAGAGAAGCTCTCACTTCTCTCTAGAATTAGGATTAGGATTAGGTTTAGGTTAATCTCTCTTCTTAGATCTAGGTTTAATTCATACTTTGATTCAATTTTCCTTTAGTAATTCTCAATCTTCGCATCTCCCTCTTTCTAGTTATGTGTTTCTATAATTGTAATTCTTCATTTTGTTTTGGATAGATTGTTGTTCTTTTATTTTCCTTTCAATAATGCAATTTGAGGTAATTCATGATAATTGTGATTTCCTTGATTGTTGTTGTTAATTCTTTGCAATAATTGTTGTTAGATTCTATTCTTGTTGTCAATTTACTATGCTTTTCTTTTATGCCTTCCAAGTGTTTGATGAAATGCTTGTTTGGATTTTAGTGTAGATTTTGTCCCTCTTGGCCTAGGTAGAGTAATTAGTGACTCTTGAGTTATCTAATTCCTTTGTTGATTGATACTTAGAAGTTGCTAATTGATTTGAATGCCTCTAAAGCTAGTCCTTCCTTTAGGATACGATTAGGACTTGAGGAATCAAATTGACTCATCCACTTGACTTTCCTCCATGATTAGAGGTTAACTAAGTGGGAGTAATGGATAATTCTCATCACAATTGAGAAGGATAACTAGGATAGGACTTCTAGTTCTCATATCTTACCAAGAGCTTTTATAGTTGTTAGTTTACTTTCTTGCCATTTACTTTTCATGCTTCTTATCAAAAACCCCAAAATAACTCACAACCAATAACAAGACACTTCATTGTAATCCTAGGGAGAACGACCCGAGGTCCAATACTTCGGTTTATAAATTTGGGGGTTTGTACTAGTGACAAACAACTTTTTGTACGAAAGGATTATTGTTTGGTTTAGAAACTATACTTTACAACGAGATTTTATTTGAGAAATTCTAAACCGTCAAAAATCCAATCGTCATGTCTCTACTTCATGATCATTAGTGTTTAGTAACTGGTGCACGAAATTGCAATCACACTTTTGCAATCCCGCACAACTAACCAGCAAGTGCACTGGGTCGTCCAAGTAATACCTTACGTGAGTAAGGGTCGATCCCACGGAGATTGTCGGCTTGAAGCAAGCTATGGTTATCTTGTAAATCTTAGTCAGGATATCAGAAATTATCAGGATTGATTGTGAAAAGCAAAAGAACATGAAATGGTTACTTGTTTTGCAGTAATGGAGAATAGGTTGAGGTTTTGGAGATGCTCTGTCCTCTGAATCTCTGCTTTCCTACTGTCTTCTTCATCAAACACGCACGGTTCCTTCCATGGCAAGCTGTATGTAAGGTTTCACCGTTGTCAATGGCTACCTCCCATCCTCTCAGTGAAAATGTTCCTATGCTATGTCACAGCATGGCTAATCATCTGTCGGTTCTCGGTCAGGCCGGAATAGAATCCAATGATTCTTTTGCGTCTGTCACTAACACCCCGCCTGCTAGGAGTTTGAAGCACGTCACAGTCATCCAATCATTGAATCCTACTCAGAATACCACAGACAAGGTTTAGACCTTCCGGATTCTCTTG
This sequence comes from Arachis hypogaea, assembly GCF_003086295.3. NCBI lineage: Eukaryota > Viridiplantae > Streptophyta > Magnoliopsida > Fabales > Fabaceae > Arachis > Arachis hypogaea. Next base: position 68,514,474 of record NC_092040.1, on the reverse strand, counting down.
AATGCCGCCATCAGTTCTAGCTTATACCACGAAGATTCCGGTTAAAGAATCCAAGAGATAACTACTTAATCTAAGGTAGAACGGAGGTGGTTGTCAGGCACACGTTCATAGTTGAGAATGATGATGATTGTCACGGATCATCACATTCATCCGGGTTAAGAACAAGTATTATCTTAGAATGGAAGCAAGCATGATTGAATGAGAAACAGTAGTAATTGCATTAATCCATCAAGACACAGCAGAGCTCCTCACCCCCAACCATGGGGTTTAGAGACTCATGCCGTGGAATGTACACAAAGAAAACGTGTAAAGTGTCATGAGGTACCGATACAATGTCAAATGATCCTATTAATAGAAAACTAGTAGCCTCGGGTGTACAGAGATGAGTAAAAGACTTAAAAATCCACTTCCGGGCCCACTTGGTGTGTGCTTGGGTTGAGCAATGAAGCATTTTCGTGTAGAGACCTTTTCTGGAGTTAAATGCCAGCTTTCATGCCAGTTTGGGCGTTTAACTCCAAGTTTTATGCCAGTTCCGGCGTTTAACGCTGGAATTTCTGAGGCCGAATTGCTATGCCGGGTTGGGCCATCAAATCTTGGGCAAAGTATAGACTATCATATATTGCTGGAAAGCCCAGGATGTCTACTTTCCAATGCCGTTGAGAGCGCGCCAATTAGGCTTCTGTAGCTCCAGAAAATCCACTTCGAGTGCAGGGAGGTCAGAATCCAACAGCATATGCAGTCCATTTCAGTCTCTGAATCAGATTTTTGCTCAGAACCCTCAATTTCAGCCAGAAAATACCTGAAATCACAGAAAAATACACAAACTCATAGTAAAGTTCAGAAAAGTGAATTTTAGCTAAAAACTAATAAAAGTATACTAAAAACTAACTAGATTATACCAAAAACATACTAAAAACAATGCCAAAAAGCGTATAAATTATCCGCTCATCAGTAACTATGTCTTAAAGTTATGAATAATTCCATTAATCCTTCACCTTTCTTAAATGAAAAAATGTTTTTATTTCAAAAGAACAAATAAGTACATGAATTCCAAATTTATCCTTGAATTTAGTTTAATTATATTGATGTGGTGACAATACTTTTTGTTTTCTGAATGAATGCTTAAACAGTGCATATTTTTTATCTTGTTGTTTATGAATGTTAAAACTGTTGGCTCTTAAAAGAATGATGAACAAAGAGAAATGTTATTGATAATCTGAAAAATCATGAAATTGATTCTTGAAGCAAGAAAAAGCAGTGAAAAATAAAAGCTTGCGAAAAAAATAGAAAGAAAAAGAAAAAGCAAGCAGAAAAAGCCAATAGCCCTTAAAACCAAAAGGCAAGGGTAAAAAGGATCCAAGGCTTTGAGCATCAATGGATAGGAGGGCCCAAGGAAATAAAATCCAGGCCTAAGCGGCTAAACCAAGCTGTCCCTAACCATGTGCTTGTGTCATGAAGGCCCAAGTGAAAAGCTTGAGACCGAGTGGTTAAAGTCGTAATCCAAAGCAAAAGAGTGTGCTTAAGAGCCCTGGACACCTCTAACTGGGGACTCTAGCAAAGCTGAGTCACAATCTGAAAAGGTTCACCCAGTCATGTGTCTGTGGCATTTATGTATCCGGTGGTAATACTGGAAAACAAAGTGCTTAGGGCCACGGCCAAGACCCATAAGTAGCTGTGTTCAAGAATCAACATACTTAACTAGGAGAATCAATAACACCATCCGAAATTCTAAGTTCCTAGAGAAGCCAATCATTCCGAACTTCAAAGGAAAAAGTGAGATGCCAAAACTGTTCAGAAGCAAAAAGCTATAAGTCCCGCTCATTTAATTAGAATTAATATTCATTGATATTTTGGAATTTGTAGTATATTCTCTTCTTTTTATCCTATTTTATTTTTAGTTGCTTGGGGACAAGCAACAATTTAAGTTTGGTGTTGTGATGAGCGGATAATTTATACGCTTTTTGGCATTGTTTTTAGGTAGTTTTTAGTAAGTTCAAGCTACTATTAGGGATGTTTTCATTAGTTTTTATGTTAAATTCACATTTCTGGACTTTACTATGAGTTTGTGTGTTTTTCTGTGATTTCAGATAATTTCTGGCTAAAATTGAGGGACTTGAGCAAAACTCTGATAGGAGGCTGACAAAGGACTGCTGATGTTGTTGGAATCTGACCTCCCTGTACTCGAAATAGATTTTCTGGAGCTACGGAAACCCAAATGGCACGCTCTCAACGGCGTTGGAAAGTAGACATCCAGAGCTTTCCAGCAATATATAATAGTCCATACTTTATTCGAGAATTGACTACGTAAACTGGTGCTCAACGCCAGTTCCATGTTGCTGTCTAGAGTAAAACGCCAGAAACACGTCACGACCCGGAGTTGAACGCCCAAAACATGTTAAAACTTGGCGTTCAACTCCAAAAGAAGCCTCAGCTCGTGGATAGATCAAACTCATCCCAAACACACACCAAGTGGGCCCCGGAAGTGGATTTATACATCAATTACTTACTCATGTAAACCCTAGTAGCTAGTCTAGTATAAATAGGATAATTTACTATTGTATTAGACATCTTTGGTCTCAGTTTTATTTTATTATTCATCTAAGGAGACTATTGATCACGTTTTGGGGGCTGGCCATTTGGCCATGCCTGAACCTTTCACTTATGTATTTTCAACGGTGGAGTTTCAACACACCATAGATTAAGGGTGTGGAGCTCTGTTGTACCTCAAGTTTCAATGCAATTACTATTATTTTCTATCCAATTCAAATTATTCCTATTCTAAGATATTCGTTGCACTTCAACTTGATGAATGTGATGATTCGTGACACTCATCATCATTCTCACCTATGAACGCGCGTGATTGACAACCACTTCCGTTCAACCTTAGGCCAGGCGCGTATGTCTTAGATTCCTTAAACAGAATCTTCGTGGTATAAGCTAGATTGATGGCGGTATTCATGGGAATCTGGAAAGTCTAAACCTTGTCTGTGGTATTCCGATTAGGATTCTGGGATTGAATGACTGTGACGAGCTTCAAACTTCTGACGGTTGGGCGTTAGTGACAGACGCAAAAGAATCAAGGGATTCTACTCCAACCTGATTGAGAACCGACAGATGATTAGCCGTGCTGTGACAGAGCATTTGGACCTTTTTCATTGAGAGGATGGGATGTAGCCATTGACAACAGTGATGCCCTACATACAGCTTTCCATGGAAAGGAGTAAGAAGGATTGGATGAAGCAGTAGGAAAGCAGAGATTCATGAGGAGCACAGCATCTCCATACACCTATCTGAATTTCCCATCATGAAAATACATGAGTAACTTTATCCTTATTTTATGATTATTTACTATTATTTGATTTTCCAAATTCCATAACTTATTTAAATCCGCCTGACTGAGATTTGCAAGATGACCATAGATTGCTTCATACCAACAATCTCTGTGGGATCGACCCTTACTCACGTAAGGTTTATTACTTGAACGACCCAGTACACTTGCTGGTTAGTTGAACGGAGTTGTGACCACACATAGTAAAGAGTTATTATCTCGAATTAAATTTCATACAAGTACAAAGAGTACGAATCACAATTTCGTCCACCATATATCCATGCATGTTTTGTTGAATCTTTCCATGTAGTTGCGAAGACTCTCCCAATCTCCTTGCTTGATCCCTAGTAGGCTGGGTGCGTGTTTAGCTTTGTCCTTTTGTATGGAAAATCGGGCCAAGAACTTTTTGGCCAGGTCATCGAAACTCGAGATGGATTTTGGAGGTAGGTTGTCGAACCATCTAATGGCTGTCTTAGTAAGAGTTGTTGGAAAAGCTTTGCAGCGAACTGCGTCTGAGGCGTCAGTAAGGTACATTCTACTTCTGAAGTTGCTGAGATGGTGGTTGGGGTCCGAGGTGCCGTCATATAGAGTCATATCCGGAAGTTTAAAATCTTTTGGGATTTTGATCTTCATAATTTCCCTGGTTAATAGATCTTGATCTTTCTGAAAGCTATCCTCTGTGGAGGGTCGCGTAGCTTTAGTTTTGAGATCGGCTTTGAGTTTCATAAGCTTTTCTTCTAATTCTCAGTGCCGCCTTATCTCCCGACGTAGATCCTCTTCTTTTTCGCGTTGATGTTGGGCTTCTTTCTTAAGTTGCTTCAATCGATTTTGAAGTGCTTCTATCACCCCAGGATTTGATGAATTTTTTTCTCCATTGGATTCCGGAGTATCTTTAAGTATAGCATCCGTGTTTTTGTGTGGCATTCTATCTTCCAAACCTGAGTCGTGGTCGTTGTCATGGTTGTCCGCCATGGTGTTGGGATGACTTCCAGGTTCCCCGACAACGGTGCTAATGTTCCGAGGGTTACCTGAAACTATAGGTCGATCTCGATCGAGATCTTCTGTGTTGGTCGGAGCCGATGTGTCCGGCAGGTATGTAGCGGCCGGAGCTGGTGTGTCTGACTTGTAAGACTGAAAGTGCTGCTGATACTTCGTCCCCGGAGGGTGGGAGGTACCTGCAAGGGACTCCGATGCTTAAGTTAGCAAGGGTATTAAGCAGGTATTGAGTAGAATCAGAGTCTGAGTTATACCTGGGTGCTCCAGTGTATTTATAATGGTGAGATGTGGCCTTCTGTGGATAAGATAAGTTAGTTATCTTATCTTATCTTTTATCTTTAAGTGAGGTCATCTTATCTTTAAGGGAACCGCCCTTCTCTCTGTAGGCTTGGGCCACCTTAGGATTTGGGACGTGTTCCTCTATTTGGGCCCTTCCTTGGGCTTTCGTGGGGACTTGACCGAGATCTTTAGGAAGAGGTCGGGTTGTCCTGACCTGAAGAGGTCTGTCACTTTGTCTATCGAACATCCCGGGTTAGTCATCTCGACCTAGGGTATAAACAGATAGCCAAGCCCTTAAGCAATCTCCTTATGTCTGATACACCATTTGTCTTTGATGCGAAGTGCATGCTCGCATTTGAAAACTTAAAAAAGAAGCTATCTTCAGCTCCTATCATCACCCCACTTGATTGGAATTTGCCATTCGAACTGATGTGTGATGCATCTGATTTCGCAGTTGGGGCAGTATTAGGACAGAGAAAAGAAAATTTGGTGCATGTCATATACTATGTCAGCAAAGTCCTCAATGACACTCAACAAAATTATACCACCACCGAAAAGGAGTTGCTGACAATAGTTTTTACATTTGACAAATTTAGATCATACCTCATTGGTTCTAAAGTGATTGTTTTCACTGATCACACAGCACTTAAATATCTATTTGCCAAACAGGAATCAAAACCAAGACTAATCAGATGGAGCTTGTTGTTGCAGGAATTCAATATTGAGATTAGAGACAAAAAGGGCGTGGAGAACAAGGTAGAAGATCATCTATCCAGAATCCCTTGTGAGAAAGGTGCTACACATGATACAAGTGTGAACTAGTTCTTTCCAGATGAGCAGCTAATGTTGGTTCACAAGGCACCCTAGTTTGCAGATATTGCCAATTTTAAGGCAGCTAGTGACTTGCCTCCTGGAATCAACAAACACCAAAGAAGAAAACTCATCAATGATTCTAAATATTTCATTTGGGATGAGCCTTATCTTTTCAAGAAGTGCTCAGATGGAATCCTTAGGAGGTGCATTTCAGAAGAAGAGGGACGAGAGGTCCTGTGGAGTTGCCATAGTTCTAGCTATGGATGTCATTTTGGAGGAGAAAGAACCGCAGCAAACGTGTTGCAATGTTGGTTCTTCTGGCTCACTATCTTCAAGGATGCTAAGGAACTAGTGAGGAGCTGTGACGAATGCCAGAGGGCTGGAAACCTGCCCAGGAGAAATGAAATGCCACAACAATTCATCTTAGAGCTCGAACTGTTCGACGTATGGGGGATCGATTTCATGGGACCATTCCCAACCTTATATTCGAACAAATATATCTTGGTGGCAGTGGACTATGTATCTAAGTGGGTGGAGGCCGTGGCAACCCCAACAAATGACAACAAGGTGGTCATAAACTTTCTTAGAAAGAAAATCTTCAGCAGATTTAGAGTTCCACGAGCCCTCATCAGTGACGGAGGGAGTCATTTCTGTAACAGACCATTGGAAACCCTACTCCTAAGGTATGGGGTGAAGCATAAGGTTGTCACACCTTATCACCCCCAAACATGTGGGCAAACCGAGATATCCAACAGAGAATTAAAAAGGATCTTGGAAAAGACTGTGGGAGCATCAAGAAAGGATTGGGCAAATAAGCTAGATGATGGTCTTTGGGCGTACAGGACAGCCTTCAAAACACCAATTGGGATGTCCCCATATCAAGTGGTGTACGGAAAGGCCTGTCACTTACCATTAGAGTTGGAACACAAAGCCTTTTGGGCTCTCAAGATACTAAACCTCGACAGCACTACTGCTGGTGAAAAAAGGGTCTTGCAGCTGCAAGAACTGGAAGAGTTTAGGTCTCAAGCCTATGAAAACACCAAGATCTATAAAGAAAAAGCTAAAAGGAGACATGATCTCAACCTGGCACCAAGAAGTTTCGAAGAAGGACAACATGTACTCCTCTACAACTCCAAACTGAGACTCTTCCTTGAAAAACTCAAATCAAGGTGGTCCAGACCCTTTCTGGTCACAAAAGTCTCACCTTTTGGACACATAGAAATCATGGAAGAAAGCTCAAGGAGGACATTCACTGTGAATGGACAAAGACTCAAGCACTACTTGGCCAGCATGAGGGAAGACCCCAAACAGAAGTATAATTGATAAACCATTATTTTATGGTTTACAATGTGTTTAATTGTGTGGTTTTATTATGGTCTTTACCCACTTATTCATATAATTAACATGCATTTATATTTCCTTCCTAAAATTATTACATGATTGAAAGCATGCTTCTTTGGTCTTATTTTAGCTAATCTTAATCTTCTCTTATTACCATTCGATGCCTTGATCTGTGTGTTAAGTGTTTCAGGCTTCATAGGGCAGGAATGGCTTAGAGAATGAAGAGGAAGTGTGCAAAGATGGAAGGAATACAAGGAATTGAGGAGATGACCAGCGAAAAGTCAAGCGGTCGCCTGGCTCACGCGACTCGCAAAATGGAAGAAATCAGAGTGATGCGTTCGCGTGCCTGACGCGATCGCGCGGATTGGAAGCTGCACGAACGACGCTGGTGCACGAAATTGCAATCACACTTTTGCAACTCTGCACAACTAACCAGCAAGTGCACTGGGTCGTCCAAGTAATACCTTGCGTGAGCAAGGGTCGATCCCACGGAGATTGTCGGCTTGAAGCAAGCTATGGTTATCTTGTAAATCTTAGTCAGGATATCAGAAATTATCAGGATTGATTGTGAAAAACAAAAGAACATGAAATGATTACTTGTTTTGCAGTAATAGAGAATAGGTTGAGGTTTTGGAGATGCTCTATCTCCTGGATCTCTGCTTTCCTACTGTCTTCTTCATCAAACACGCAAGGCTCCTTCCATGGCAAGCTGTATGTAGGGTTTCACCGTTGTCAATGGCTACCTCCCATCCTCTCAGTGAAAATGTTCCTATGCTCTGTCACAGCATGGCTAATCATCTGTCAGTTCTCGGTCAGGCCGGAATAGAATCTAGTGATTCTTTTGCGTCTGTCACTAACGCCCCGCCTGCTAGGAGTTTGAAGCACGTCACAGTCATTCAATCATTGAATCCTACTCAGAATACCACAGACAAGGTTTAGACCTTCCGGATTCTCTTGAATGCCGCCATCAATTCTATCTTATACCACGAAGATTCCGATTAAAGAATCCAAGAGATAACTACTTAATCTAAGGTAGAACGGAGGTGGTTGTCAGGCACGCATTCATAGTTGAGAATGATGATGATTGTCACGGATCATCACATTCATCCGGGTTAAGAACAAGTATTATCTTAGAATGGAAGCAAGCATGATTGAATAAGAAACAGTAGTAATTGCATTAATCCATCAAGACACAGCAGAGCTCCTCACCCCCAACCATGGGGTTTAGAGACTCATGCCATGGAAAGTACACAAAGAAAACGTGTAAAGTGTCATGAGGTACAGATACAATGTCAAAAGATCCTATTAATAGTAAACTAGTAACCTAAGGTATACAGAAATGAGTAAATGACGTAAAAATCCAGTTCTGGGTCCACTTGGCGTGTGCTTGGGCTGAGCAATGAAGCATTTTCGTGTAGAGACCTTTTCTGGAGTTAAACGCCAGCTTTTATGCCAGTTTGGGCGTTTAACTCCATGTTTTATGCCAGTTCCAGCGTTAAACGCTGGAATTTCTGAGGCTGTTTTGCCACGCCGGTTTGGGCCATCAAATCTCGGGCAAAGTATGAACTATTATACATTGCTGGAAAGCCCAGGATGTCTACTTTCCAATGCCGTTGAGAGCGCGCCAATTGGGCTTCTGTAGCTCCAGAAAATCCACTTCGAGTGCAGGGAGGTCAGAATCCAACAGCATCTGCAATCCTTTTCAGTCTCTGAATCAGATTTTTGCTCAGGACCCTCAATTTCAGTCAGAAAATACCTGAAATCACAGAAAAACACACAAACTCATAGTAAAGTCCAGAAAAGTGAATTTTAACTAAAAACTAATAAAAATATACTAAAAACTAACTAAAATATACTAAAAACATACTAAAAACAATGCCAAAAAGCGTACAAATTATCCGCTCATCACAACACCAAACTTAAATTGTTGCTTGTCCCCAAGCAACTGAAAATCAAAATAGGATAAAAAGAAGAGAATATACTATAGACTCCAAAATATCAGGGAAACATAGCTCCAATTAGATGAGTGGGACCAGTAGCTTTTTGCTTCCGAACAGTTTTGGCATCTCACTCTATCCCTTGAAGTTCAGAATGATTGGCATCTATAAGAACTCAGAACTCAGATAGTGTTATTGATTCTCCTAGTTAAGTACAATGATTCTTGAACATAGCCAGTGTATGAGTCTTGGCTGTGGCCCAAAGCACTCTGTCTTCCAGTATTACCACCGGATACATACATGCCACAGACACATAATTGGGTGAACCTTTTCAGATTGTGACCCAGCTTTGCTAGAGTCCCCAATTAGAGGTGTCCAGGGTTCTTAAGCACACTCTTGTTGCCTTGGATCACAACTTTATTTCTTTCTTTTTCTTTTTCTTTTCTCTCCTTTTTTTTTCGAAAATATTTTTTTTCATTTTTCACTGCTTTTTCTTGCTTCAAGAATCACTTTGATGAATTTTTTAGATACTCAATAACAGTTCTCTTTTTCCTTCATTCTTTCAAGAGCCAACAATTTTAACATTTTTAAAACAACAAATTCAAGAGACATATGCACTGTTCAAGCATTCATTCAGAAAGCAAAAAGTATTGTCACCACATCAAACTAATTCAACTAGTTTCAATGATAAAATTCGAAATCCTGTACTTCTTGTTCTTTTGTGATTAAAGCATTTTTCATTTAAGAGAGGTGATGGATTCATAGGACATTCATAGCTTTAAGGCATAAAATTTCAATTTTATTAATTATGAATTAAGAGCAAGACTCAAAGATAGATATAAGATGAGACTAAAAAATAAAAATAGAAAACAAAACAAAAGAAAAAAATGCAAAAACATAGGCTCCTAATGATAGAGGTTTTCACAGAGTTAGGACTCAACAACCTTGATTTTGAGAAGTGGATGCTCCCTCAACTTGAGAGGAGAGCTTTTGGCGTTTCAGCTCTTGGAGTTCACGCCCCTGCTTCTCTTGTTCCTTCAGCAATTTGCAGAGCATGCAGTTCTGATTCTGCTGTTCTTCCTTCAGTTGCTCCATAGTCTCTTGCAACTTGGTGATAGATGCTTCTAGGCTGGTCCAGTAGTCAATTCTTGGGAATTCAGGGAGGAATTTCTGCGCCCTCCTCTTGATAGAGTTGTCTTACATTTGTCCTTCCATTGACTTCTTGGTGATTGGGTGTTCAATGGGTATGAACTCATCTACTCCCATCTTCACCCCAGCCTCTTTACAGAGCAAGGAGATCAAGCTTGGGTAAGCCAGTTTGGCTTCAGTGGAATTCTTATTTGCAATTGTGTAGATCTCACAAGCAATCACATGATGAACCTCCACTTCTTTTCCAAGCATAATGCAATGAATCATCACTGCTCTCTTGATGGTGACCTCAGAACGGTTGCTAGTGGGCAATATGGAACGCCCAATAAAGTCTAGCCAACCTCTTGCAATTGGCTTGAGGTCTCCCCTCTTGAGTTGGTTTGGGACACCCTTTGAATTGGTTATCCACTTAGTTTCAGGGAGGCATATGTCCTCTAGAACTTGATCCAACCCTTTATCTGCTCTCACCATCCTCCTATTAAAGGATTCAGGATCATCTTGCAGTTGAGGTAGTTTGAAGATTTCTCTTATTTTGTCCAGATGGAAGTACATAACTTTCCCTCTGACCATGGTTCTGTAGGTATGGTAAGCAGTTCCAGTCATTCTCTGCTTATCTGTTAGCCACAGATTTGAGTAGAATTCCTGAACCATGTTCCTTCCAACTTTTATTTCAGGATTGGTTAGAACTTCCCATCCTCTGTTTCGAATTTGCTCTTGGATCCCCGGATATTCATCTTCTTTCAGATCAAATGTTACTTCCGGGATCACTGACCTCAGACCCATTATTTTGTGATAATGGTCTTCATGTTCTTTGGTTAAGAACTTCTCTTGATTCCAAAGATTCTTTGGATTATTCTCTTTCTTTCCTCTTAAATTGGTTTGTCTTCCCTTAGGAGCCATGATCTTGATGAATCTTGGCTTAGTGATCACAGAAAAGCACACCAAACTTAGAGGTTTGCTTGTCCTCAAGCAAAAGAAAGGAAAGAAGAGAGAGAGAAAGAGGAAATTCGAATGGTGTGGGGAATGAGGGGGGTCAAACGTGTATTTATAAGGTGGGGAGGGGAGTTTTTTCGAAAAAAAAAGAGAACTTTGAAAGGAGATTTGAGAAGATATGGAAAGAAATTGAGGAAAGGGTGATTTTTTTGAACAAAATTTGAGAATGATTTGAGAGATTTGAAGAGTGATTTTAGATATTTGAAAATTTGAAAGTGAATGATGAGAGATTGAAATGTATTTTTGTAGAAAAATATGGGTAAGAAAAGGAAAGTTTGAAAAAATTTGATTTGAAAACAAAATTATGGTCCCCTCACCTTACTGGCGTTAAACGCCCAGAATGGCACCCATTATGGCGTTTAACGCCCATTTGGTGCCCCTTTTGGGCGTTTAACGCCCAGCCAGGTGCCCTGGCTGGCGTTAAACGCCAGAAATCCTTTATCACTGGGCGTTTTTCTGAACGCCCAGGATGCTGCACACCTGGCGTTAAACGCCCAGAATGGTGCCCATTCTGGCGTTTAACGCCCAAAATGGCACCATTCCTGGTGTTAAACGCCCAGAATGGTACCCATTCTGGCGTTTAACGCCCAAAATGCCCTTACTGGTGTTTTTTCGCCAGTAAGCTCTTTTTCTCTGCTTTTTGAGCTGAATCCTTCTGTAACTCTGTGAATTCCTTCATTTTTGATACTTGCCTCTGTAAGAACAAATCATATAACCTCCTAATGACTGGGTTGCCTCCCAGCAAGCGCTTCTTTACTGTCTTTAGCTGGACCTTTACTGAGAATCACTCAAGTTTCAGTTTTGAGCATTCCTACTCAGAATTCCCTTCAAGATAATGCTTGATTCTCTGTCCATTAACAATGAACTTTTTGTCAGAATCAGTATCCTGAAGCTCAACATATCCATATGGTGACACTCCTGTAATCACATACGGACCCCTCCACCGGGATTTGAGTTTTCCTGGGAACAGTCTGAGCCTAGAGTTGAAGAGCAGAACTTTTTGTCCTGGCTCAAAGACTCTGGTTGACAACTTCTTGTCATGCCATTTCTTTGCCTTTTCCTTATAAATTTTTGCATTTTCAAAGGCATTGAGTCTGAACTCCTCTAGCTCATTTAGCTGGAGCAATCTTTTTTCACCAGCTAACTGTGCATCCATGTTTAGGAATCTGGTTGCCCAGTAGGCTTTATGTTCCAGTTCCACGGGCAGATGACAAGCCTTCCCATACACCAGTTGGTATGGAGAGGTTCCTATAGGAGTCTTGAATGCTGTTCTGTATGCCCACAGAGCATCATCCAAGCTCTTTGCCCAATCCTTTCTTCGGGCCATCACAGTCCGTTCCATGATTCTTTTTAGCTCTCTGTTAGAGACTTCAGCTTGCCCATTTGTCTGTGGATGATATGGAGTTGCCACTTTGTGGCTAATTCCATATCTAACCATAGCAGAGTATAGCTGTCTGTTGCAGAAATGAGTGCCCCCGTCACTGATTAGTACTCTGGGAACACCAAATCTGCTGAAGATGTGTTTCTGGAGGAATTTCAGCACAGTTTTGGTATCATTAGTGGGTGTAGCAATTGCTTCTACCCACTTAGATACATAGTCCACTGCCACCAGAATGTAAGTGTTTGAGTATGATGGTGGGAATGGCCCCATGAAGTCAATTCCCCATACATCAAACAATTCTATCTCTAATATCCCTTGTTGAGGCATGGCATATCCGTGAGGCAAGTTACCAGCTCTTTGGCAACTGTCACAGTTACGCACAAACTCTCGGGAATCTTTATAGAGAGTAGGCCAGTAGAAGCCACATTGGAGGACTTTAGTGGCTGTTCGCTCACTTCCAAAATGTCCTCCATATTGTGATCCATGGCAATGCCATAGGATCCTTTGTGCTTCTTCTCTGGGTACACATCTGCGGATCACTCCGTCAGCACATCTCTTAAAGAGATATGGTTCATCCCAGAGGTAGTACTTGGCATCTGAAATTAATTTCTTCCTTTGCACGCTGCTGTACTCCTTGGGTATGAACCTTACAGCATTATAATTTGCAATATCTGCAAACCATGGAGCTTCCTAAATGGCAAATAGTTGCTCATCTGGGAAAGTCTCAGAGATCTCAGTAGAAGGGAGGGACGCCCCAGCTACTAGTTCTATCCGGGACAGATGATCAGCTACTTGGTTCTCTGTCCCTTTTCTGTCTCTTATTTCTATATCAAACTCTTGCAGAAGCAACACCCATCTGATAAGCCTGGGTTTTGAATCCTGCTTTGTGAGTAAGTATTTAAGAGCAGCATGGTCAGTGTACACAACCACTTTGGATCCCACTAGATAGGATCGAAACTTGTCAATGGCATAGACCACTGCAAGTAACTCTTTTTCTGTGGTTGTATAGTTCTTCTGTGCGTCATTTAGAACACGGCTAGCATAATAAATGACGTGCAGAAGCTTGTTATGCCTCTGTCCCAACACTGCACCAATGGCATGGTCACTGGCATCACACATTAGTTCAAATGGCAATGTCCAATCTGGTGCAGAGATGACTGGTGCTGTGACCAGCTTAGCTTTCAGGGTCTCAAATGCCTGCAGACACTGTGTGTCAAACACAAATGGTGTGTCAGCAGCTAACAGGTTACTCAGAGGTTTTGCAATTTTTGAAAAATCCTTTATAAACCTTCTGTAGAATCCTGCATGCCCCAGAAAGCTTCTGATTGCCTTAACATTGGCAGGTGGCTGAGCAATGAAGCATTTTCGTGTAGAGACCTTTTCTGGAGTTAAACGCCAGCTTTTATGCCAGTTTGGGCATTTAACTCCAAGTTTTATGCCAGTTCCAGCGTTAAACGCTGGAATTTCTGAGGCTGTTTTGCCACGCCGGTTTGGGCCATCAAATCTCGGGAAAAGTATGGACTATTATACATTGCTGGAAAGCCCAGGATGTCTACTTTCCAATGCCGTTGAGAGCGCGCCAATTGGGCTTCTGTAGCTCCAGAAAATCCACTTCGAGTGCAGGGAGGTCAGAATCCAACAGCATCTGCAGTCCTTTTCAGTCTCTGAATCAGATTTCTGCTCAGGACCCTCAATTTCAGTCAGAAAATACCTGAAATCACAGAAAAACACACAAACTCATAGTAAAGTCCAGAAAAGTGAATTTTAACTAAAAACTAATAAAAATATACTAAAAACTAACTAAAATATACTAAAAACATACTAAAAACAATGCCAAAAAGCGTACAAATTATCCGCTCATCAGACGCGAAAGCGTGGACGACGCGCACGCGTGGTACGAGAAATGCTAAGTAACGCGAATGCATGGGTGACGCGGACGCGTGACGTGCGCGATCTGCAGAATTACAAAAGTCACTGTCAGAGATTCTGGGCCGCATTTCAACCCAGTTTTCGGCCCAGAAACACAGATTAAAGTCAGGGAACATGCAGAGACTCAACAGGCTTTCATAACTCACAATTTTAGGTTTTAGATGTAGTTTTTAGAGAGAGATTTTCTCTCCTCTCTCTTAGGATTTAGGATTAGGATTAGGATTAGGATTTCAACTTCTTCATCACAGGTTCAATGTTCCTTTAATTTATTTTCTACTTTTATTTATTTCAGACCTATGATTATTTTTTCTAATTTATGTTATTGATGCTTGTGCTCTATCCAAATTATTTTCATTCAAGTAGATTTTATTCCCTTTTGGCTTTGGTTGATTAATTGGTAACGCTTGAGTTATCAAACTCATTATTGACTGAAAATTAGAATTCTTCAAGAATTAATTCGAGATCCAATAATTCTAACTTTTCCCAAGGAAAGACTGGAATTTGAAGATTCGAATTAATTCATCCACTTAACTTACCTTCATAGTTAGAGGTTAACAAAGTGGGAGAAAAATCCAATTCTCATCACAATTGATAAGGATAACTAGGATAGGACTTCTAATTTCTCATATCTTGCCAAGAGTTTATTTTATAGTTATTTATTTAGTTTTCTTATCATTTACCATACTTGTTCCTCACTTTCAAAACCCCAATTTACAAACTTATAACCAATAATAAGAACATACCTCCCTGCAATTCCTTCAGAAGATGACCCGAGGTTTAAATACTTCGGTTATCAATTTATTTAGGGGTTTGTTACTTGTGACAACCAAAACGTTTGTAAGAAAGGCTGATTGCTTGGTTTAGTAACTATATTTACAACGAGAGTTTACTATAACCTCTAAACCATCAATCTTCAGTTCTTCAATCTCAACTAGAGAAGACACCGTCAAGCTAGCGACGCTAAAAAAAGCGCTTTGTTAGGAGGCAACCCAACCTGAGGTAGTCTTTTGTTTTTCATTATTGTCTCAATAAAGGATTCAAGTAGAATTCTCAGTATTGTGAGGAGCTAAGTTTGGTGTTGTACACTAAAACCTTCCAAGGGTGAATGTGAAACTCTAAGTTTGGTGTTCCACCAAAGACTCACCCTGAAGTGTGCATTGTAACCCTTCATTGATAAAGCATCTACTCTAACAAACAGAGAAACTACTTGACAAATGTTTAATCTCTAATGCATAATTTGCTTTTCTAATTCATAATTGTTACTTAATAAAAGCACATGAGGTTTCTGCATGTATTCAATTTGTTGCATTAGGCAAAGAACTAAGTTTGGTGTTCACACACCAAATCAAGTTCTGAAATTCACAGGCATACATGCATGCTAACTATTTTCCAAGTGGTTGGGGAAACAAGCAACTTCCAATGGTTTTACAGAAACTCAATCAATCTCAGGAAGGAACCATACATCATCATCTAAGGAAGACATCTGATGGTGTTTTTGCGGAAAACAAATTTTCCAACACACAAATTCAACCGGCAAGTGTACCGGGTCGCATCAAGTAATAATAACTCACAAGAGTGAGGTCGATCCCACAGGGATTGATGGATCAAGCAATTTTAGTGGGTGATTAGTTTAGTTAAGCTAACATTGGTGAGTGAGAATTGTTGCAGCAGAAAGTAAATTGCAGGAATGATAAAGTTGCAGAATGTAAATGGCAGGAAACTTAAAGAACAAGAAAGTAAAATAGCTTAAACTTAAATTGCAAGAATTCTAAATTGCATCAAATGTAAAGGGGGCTGGGGTGCTGGAAATTAAATGAGAGCAGCACTTAGAATAATTGCAGAAAGCTTAACTTGCAGGAAAGTAAATTAGGATCATGAACAGAAATGTAAAATGAAGAACAAGTGCAGAAGAATTAAATTGCTTGAAAGTAAATTGAAAGCCAATGGAACAGTAAAAATAGAAGAGCAGCTAAGAACTCAACTCAATTGCAAAATAAAATTTAAGATCTCAGGGAATCAAAGAGACTAGAAAACAAGTCTAGATCTCACTCCCTTCCTTGATCCAACCAAGAACAATTGCAGATGGAAAGAAGATGAAAGCAGTAAAAAGAGTTTTGGTTCAAAACAAGAGAAATCCTTAATTCACTGAAATGTTGCAGAAGAATAACAAGAGAAATCTTAGACCAAGAGGGAAACAGAATTCCTTCACTCTCAATCCCAGATTTAAGACAGAAAAAAATAAAGGAAAAAGCTCTCCTACAAAGATGAAAATGATGCCTTTATATAGGCTTTACAAAGTGAAAAATGAAAATGAAATTAAAACAAATTAAAAATAAAAATCCTAATTTAATTGATTCATGTGCCTTTGAGTCATGTTGAGTGGGCTTTGCTTGCTTTGGATTTGAGGAGAAATGGGTTTGGTTGGCCTTGATTCAATTTGTTGAAGAATTGAATTAATGTGAATTTTGGTTGATTTTGGCCCATGTTGCTCCCAGGAGGCTGCCCTGCCCTTGTGGAGGGCAGGGCAGAAAATTGATGTTTGGTGCTGCCAGGGTGCGGGCGTGGTGCAGTCTGGTGCGGCCTTGGTGCGTCAAACGCTGCCCTGCCCGCGCCAAGGGCAGGGCAGGAAATGTTGGTGCGCCAGAAACTGCCTTGGTGCTGCCAGAATCAAGAATTGGTGCGCCAGAATCAGAAATTGGTGCGCCAGAAATTTCCTTGGTGCATAGGATGCTGCCCTGCCCTCGCGGAGGGCAGGGCAGAAAAATTTGGTGCTGCCAGGAGAGAATTGTGGTGCGCGCTGGTGCTGCCAGGAGAGAATTGGTGCGCCAGATTTGTGTGTGGTGCGCCAGATTTGTGCACCAATCCAAATGCTGCCCTGCCCTCGCGGAGGGCAGGGCAGTGTTTCCAAAATGAAGGCCTGTGTTCAAATCTGGGCAGAGACACACGCTTGATCATTTTCCTTGGTTTCCTTGTGTCTCCCTCTTCGAGCCTTGGTGGAAGCATTTTGGTTTATTTTCGCTTGTTTTTGGCCCTTAAAGATGCTTTCTGTTCCTGCCTCAATCGTACGCCAAATATGGATTGCTATATATCGTTGGAAAGCTCTGAATGTCAGCTTTCCAACGCAACTGGAAGCACATCAATTGGACGTATGTAGCTCAAGTTATAGCCCTTTGAAGGAGGCATGGTCATGCTGTGTGCGGCCAGATTTTAACTTAGCGAAAATTCTTGCTTCCAACCACACTTTGCATCACGATTCTGCCCTGCCCTTGGCAAGGGCAGGGCAGTGTGCGTGCTGGCTGCTTCCTTCCTTGATTTGGTCATGGGCCACGCTTTTAAAAGCGTGGCCTAAGGCTCCAAAGTGTACCCCAACTTCAAAGTGTACCCCAAAGCTCTTTTTTCTCCTTTTTTTGTGCTTCTTTGCTTCTTTTTCTTCTTATTTTCTACAAGATTTATAAAATTAAAATATCAAGAAAATATATCATTTAAGTACAAAAGCATTCAATATTTAAGCACAAATCATCAATTTCTTGTATGAAAAAGCATAGAAAATGGGTATATGATGACATGTCATCAACATCAAGAGGTTGTATTGAACTATCTCTGACTTACAGTGCTTTAATTGAAAGTATGATTGAATATTGTTCTCAGAGATATTCATATTCTGCTTGTTCTCTCTTTAGTCACATCTAAGTGTGTTGGTCCGAGTCCATGTCTTTCATTTTCATCATGCTTACATGTATGCTTGTCCCTTAAGTAAATTAAAAAGAAAATGTTATGAAAAACAAGAGTAGGGTTATCTTGTGAAGCAAATTCTGAATGTTTGTGGTAGGGTAATTGATTAGCTAAGTTGGTTCACCAACAAGGTGTATAGGCAACTATATGCTCCAATTCACATGCTTGGAACACATCCTATTGAGACAAACCAAACAATAAGATCCTAATAAGAAAAGAGAAAGAACAATAAGAGTTTGAAAAGGAAAGAAAAACAATAAGAAATAAGGCTAGGCACCAAGGGTTTGAATATTGAGGCATGTGTCTGTGGTGCTTCTGTGCAAGGAATATGCTTGGATGAATAAACTTCCAGGGGTGCTTTATCAATTGGTATCTTGGGTTAACTAACCCGGGATTATCAGCTGAAAGTCCACTATCAAGAGCAACCTTTGCTACAGAACACTTAGTAACCCAAAGAGGTGTTGGACACTAAGGTCTCAAGAAAGAAAATAACAAACCATATGCATGTGCTGTGTATGTATGGGGGAAATAGACTTGAGGGAGTAAGTCATTAGGGGTGTCTTAACACCTAGCACCTTGAACCAACTGGTTCGGGAGTGTTGGCTGAAAGCTTATCATAAAGAGTCGCCCTCTCAAAAAACACTTAGCCTAAAAAGAATGCAATAAAGCCTAGAAAAGAAGGGAGGATCAATGATTAAGAAGTCTCAAAGGATGCAATTGATAAACCCCATTTGTGGGGTTTATCTTGTATTGATTTTAGGAGATTTTAATATCTTTTACCTACAATTATTCAATAAAATAGCATGGTTTTGTGATTGTCTCCTTATTTGTGCTTAGATGTGAAAACATGCTTTTTTGGCCTTTAACTTGATGATTTTAATCCCCCTTTGATTCCACTAGATGCCTTGATGTGTTTGTTAGTGATCTTAGATTAAAAAGGCTAGGAATGGATCAAAGGAGTGAAGAGGAAAGCATGCAAAGTGGAGAAATCATGGAAAAAGCCAAAGAGTTGAACTCGCCCATGAACGCGCGCGCACAGGCGCTTACGCGCACCTTACGAAACGACTCATGGACGCGTACGCGTGCTATGCACGTAAGCGTCAGTGCTGATATATGATTTTTTAATGAATTCGCAAACAACGAATTCTGAGGAGTTGTGGGGCCCAATCCCAACCAACTTTGGCGCCTAAACTGCTATTTAAAGCCAAGGATTGAAGAGAAAAGGGCTTTTGATTTGAATAATTGTGTTTCTTTTTATTGTTGTTGTTAATTCATTACAATAATTGTTGTTAGATTCTATTCTTGTTGTCAATTTGCTTTGCTTTTCTTTTGTACCTTCCAAGTGTTTGATGAAATGCTTGGTTGGATTTTAGTATAGATTTTGTTCCTCTTGGCTTTGGTTGAGTAGTTAGTGACTCTTGAGTTATCTAATTCTTTTGTTGATTGATAATTAGAAGTTGCTAATTGATTTGAATGCCTCTAAAGCTACTCTTTCCTTTAGGAGTTGATTAGGACTTGAGGAATCAAATTGATTCATCCACTTGACTTTTCTCCATGGTTAGAGGTTGACTAGGTGGGAGCAATGGACAATTTGCTGTCACAATTGAGGAGGATAACTAGGATAGGATTTCTAGTTCTCATATCTTGCCATGTGCTTTGTTAGTTGTTAGTTTATTTTCTTTGCCATTTATAATTCTTGTCTAAAATCTTAAAATATCCCAAATATAACTCACAACCAATAACAAGACACTTCATTACAATTTCTAGGGAGAACGACCCGAGGTTCAATACTTTGGTTTATAAATTTAGGGGTTTGTTACTTGTGACAAACAATCTTTTGTATGAAAAGATTCTTTGTTGGTTTAGAAATTATACATTACAACAAGATTTCATTTATGAATTCTAAACCGTCAAAAATCTATTCATCAAAATGGCGCCGTTGCCGGGGAATTACAATGGTGTTATGTTATTGGTTATTGTACATATATGAATAGTGTGAATATCTTGCTTTTTGCTTTATTTTCTAGTTGTAGAATTTGGTTTCTCTTGTTTTCTATTATCTTTTGATTTTTGTTTTCTCTTTCCATTATGAATTCTCACTTTGGCAATGAGTGTGATTACAACTATGTTGTAGGTGATGAGAACCTCAATGAGAGTGTGTATCAAGGATGAGACAATCAAAGGTAGGAGGAGCCATATGCATATGATCAATCCTCTTGGCAACAACCTCCACCAATGCACTATGAAGAAGAGCCATTCTTTGATGCATACCAATCCAATGGCTATGGTGAATCTCCTTGTGACTTTCAAAAACCACCACTATATGCCTATGAACCATATCCACAACATGAACCTCAACCACACTCACAAGCCTATTTTCACCAAATACCTTCATGTGACCTTGATTCATATCCACCATACCTACCATTTCTTGAACCATATGAGCCATACATGGAACCACAATTTCAAGATTACTACTCCCAAGAACCACCTCAATACACACCACCACCTTACCAAGAAGAAACACCTTCCTATTATGAACCCTTTCTCCAAGACAATGAACTCTCCTATCCACCCCAATCCTCAATGGATGAAATCCTTAGCCTTATACTTCAAGGGCAAGGAGAAAATGCAAAGGGAGACACTAGAATTTGTAGCTACCTTAACCAAGGTAGTAAGCCTATTGGCCTATCAATGCTTGAGTACTCAAAGAACTCCCATGGTCACATGTGGAGAATCAATTGAAAAGTATAGCATGAAGGAGAGATTGGAAACTCCGGTGGAGAAGGAGGAATGCTATGTGGTATTAGAACAACTGGAGAAGCCTATTGGTGGACAAAATTGTGATCATTAACAATTGCTCCAAAGACTTGATGCTCTCAAACATGAATCACACTTTGTCACAACTCCGCACAACTAACCATCAAGTGTACTGGGTCGTCCAAGTAATACCTTATGTGAGTAAGGGTCGATCCCACAGAGATTGTTGGTATGAAGCAAGCTATGGTCACCTTGTAAATCTCAGTCAGGTGGATAATAATTGGTTATGGAGTTTCGAATATTAATAATAAATAAACAGCAAATAAAGATAGAGTTACTCATGTAATTCAATGGTGGAAATTTCAGATAAGTGTATGGAGGTGCTGTGTTCCTTCTGAATCTCTGCTTTCCTACTGCTTTTATCCAATCTTTGTCACTCATTTCTATGGCAAGCTGTATGTAGGGCATCACTGTTGTCAATGGCTACATCCCATCCTCTCAGTGAAAAAGGTTCAAATGCTCTATCATGGCACGGCTAATCATCTGTCGGTTCTCAATCATGTTGGAATAGAATCCATTGATTCTTTTGCATTTGTCATCACGCCCAACAATCGCAAGTTTGAAGCTCGTCACAGTCATTCAATCCCAGAATCCTACTCGGAATACCACAGACAAGGTTTAGACTTTCCGAATTCTCATGAATGCCGCCATCAATTCTAGCTTACACCACGAAGACTCTGATCTCACGGAATGGAAGGCTCGGTTGTTAGGCGAGGGGCAACCATGCGTCGTGCATCAGGAATCCAAGAGATACGCACTCTAGCTTTCTCTTATAGAACGGAAGTGGTTGTCAGACACGCGTTCATAAGGATGGATGATGATGAGTGTCACGGATCATCACATCCATCAGGTTGACGTACGAATGGTATCTTAGAACAGGAATAAATCGAATTGAATAGAAAATAGTAGTAATTACATTAAAACTTGAGGTACAGCAGAGCTCCACACCCTTAATCTATGGTGTGTAGAAACTCCACCGTTGAAAATACATAAATGATGAAGGTTCAGGCATGGCCGAATGGCCAGCCCTCAAAACGTGATCAATAGTCTCCTAAGATGAATAATGGAATAAAACCGAGACCAAAGATGTCTAATACACTAGTAAAAAGTTCTATTTATACTAAACTAGCTACTAGGGTTTACAGAAGTAAGTAATTGATGCATAAATCTACTTCCGGGGCCCACTTGGTGTATGTTTGGGCTGAGCTTGATCTTTACACGAGCTGAGGCTTCTTTTGGAGTTGAACGCCAAGTTGTAACGTGTTTTTGGCGTTCAACTCTGGTTCGTGACGAGTTTCTGGCGTTTGACTCCAGAATGCAACATGGAACTGGCGTTGAGCGCCAGTTTACGTTGTCAAATCTCGAATAAAGTGTGAACTATTATATATTGCTGGAAAGTCCTGGATGTCTACTTTCCAACGCCGTTGAGAGTGCACCATTTGAAGTTTTGTAGCTCCAGAAAATCCATTTCGAGTGCAGGGAGGTCAGATTCCAACAGCATCAGCAGTCCTTTGTCAGCATTTTATCAGAGTTTTGCTCAGGTCCCTCAATTTCAGCCAGAAAATACCTGAAATCACAGAAAAATACACAAACTCATAGTAAAGTCCAGAAATGTGAATTTAACATAAAAACCAATGAAAACATCCCTAAAAGTAGCTAGATCCTACTAAAAACTACCTAAAAATGATGCCAAAAAGCGTATAAATTATCCGCTCATCACCTATGATCATTGAAGACAAGGAAGAAGTGGTTGAAGACCTAGGAGATGCGAAACCTCCTTGGGAACTTAGAGTCGAAGAGAACCTTTCCAAGGCGATTGAATTTGATGTTGAGGAGGAAATTGCACAACCTCCAAAACAATTTTTGAATGAAGACTTGGAAGGAATGAAGCAAGAATTGAGTTCGCTTGGTGATGAGGATTAAGCATCAAACCTTCTTAGTGGTGAATCCTTTGAACTTAAAGAACCTTTTCCCAATGAGATAGAGAGCAATGTGGAGGTAGATTTCTCTCTTCCTCCCATTTATGACTTGAGTGATGGAGAAGAGTTAGAAGAAATTGATGAACAAAGGATTGAAGTTGAAGAAATTTGTGAAGAGGTGGAGGTAACCAAGGAAGAACACAAGGGAGTAAAGCTTGCTAGCACATTGGAGATACCTCTCTCCAAGCCACCACCATCCATTCAGTCATTCAAGTTGGTAAATTCCTTATACTTAAGCTTTATTATTCCTCTTGAATATGGTTTGCTTGAGACGGATGGTCAACTTAGAAAGATTAGTGGCTTTAATAGTAAAAGAGAGATGGTTAGTGGTTGGAAGCATCATTCTAGGTTCATTATGGTTGTATGCTCAAAGCTTAATTGCAAGGTTTGGTATAGAGCTAGATTGCTTGGGTCTAGGAGAAAGTTTGGTCGCCTACATGAAAATTCTAAGGCCATACCACCCGGATGGACTAACAATGATGATCAACCTCAAGACGGGTGTGAAAATAAAGTGTGGAATCCCGGATTACAAGAAGAGGATCAACATTGGGAGCCCATGGTTTGTGAAGAACTCCATCAAAGCTTGGAGATATTGATCTTGAATGATGGAGCTTATTGGAAGTCCAAGCATTGGTGGAAGTTCTAAGATGAGTACAAACACAAGCCACCTTGATGAGGAGCTCCCCATAAGTCCAACTTAAGGACAATAAACAAAAGTGCTAGGTGGGAGACACCCCACCATGGTAACTTCTTTTCATTTTCTCTTTTTGTACATATTGGTAAAAGTAGTTTAATTTCATGTTTTGATTAGTTTGTTGAGTCTAATTAGTATTTTATTATGTTAAATAAGGTTTTGGTAGCTGTTTGGAGGTTTGAAATGCTTGGATTGGTGCAAAAACATAGCAAAATTTTTGAAAAACCAGAGCCCCATCCACGCGTACGCGCACTGCACGCATACGCGTGCATCAAGCATTTTCGACCACCCACGCGGGCGCGCCATGCGTGCGTACACGTGGATTGAGAAATTTCACCTTCATACATTAACCCGAGAGTTAGGCCTGCACTGTGCGAAAATTGGGCCTAAGGCACAAACCAATTCGCGCGTACGCACACCTACGCGCCCTTTTGGCAACTTGCGGATTGACGTGCAAGCGCACCATGCGCGCGTGCGCCGATGGTGCCACCCGTCCTCCTGGTACATTTTCCAGAGAGTTATGTCCACGCTGCGCCAACGTTGTGCCTTTCGCACAAACCAACTCGCACGTACGCGCACATGACGCATACGCGTCACTCTCGAAATAAGCCATCGATGCGGACGCGCCATGTATGCATATGTGTCGCGTCCATTGCACCACGATTTGCCCGCGCGCGCTATGCGCGCATACGCGCGGACGCCCTTCCTTCAATCCACTACTTTTCTTCTCCTCTTTCCATTTCTTTCCTTCTCCTTTCTTCTTCCCTCCTTCTACCCCTCATCCAACACATCCAAACACCATTGATAACCATTTATTTTAGTTAGTTAATTAGTTAGTTGGTTAGTTAATTAGTTAGTTTTAGTTTAGTTTTCATTTTATTTTCTCTCTTTTCATTATAAGTGTTGGATTATTGACTTTGTTTACTATACATTGTTGCCCCTTATTGCCCAAATGCTATTTTAGCATGAATATTTTTAGATAATCTTTGTTGGATTCTATGATTGAGGTTATATTTTGCTACTTGGTTTTGAGTTTTTCATGTTTACCTTTTGAAAAATACCAAGTGATGAGAATTTCCTTCGATCTTGTAACTCTTTTGAATTGCATGTTGTAGCTAGCCATCATGTAATTAGAATCTTTTTCCTCTATTAGGCAATTTCTTGATGGATGTTGTGCATTTATCCTAATGCATTGTGTCGCATGATCATATGCATCCATATGCTTTTAGCTTGAATGCTTTCATGCCTCTTTAATGCTTGTTTTACCTTACAAGTCTACTTAAAGCATCTCAAGTACACTAGAATAAGTGAAGTGCATGCTTCTTTTGTGACATTGCTTTTTATGCTAATGTGTGTTCTAAAAGGAGCCTAATTTAGAACTCACATCCTTATCTTCACTAATGTCACACAAATTCACTCACTCATTCCTAGTGATTAGTACTTCATTCCAACAATGTATGCTCCCTTGCTTTTGTTTTCTCATCTTATGGTGTTATATTGTTGTTTTTCATGATGGATGCACCACAAGCAAAAACAGAAGCAGAAGAAAGAACACGCAGCAATCCAGAGAGTCGCCGTACCCCCTTGCTCATCTTTGAGTGCACCGAGGACGGTGCAAACTTTTAAGTGTGGAGAGGTCGTCCGACTGGTCGGCAATTTTGGGTGACAAATTTCTAATCCCAACACTTTTGCATTTTATTTTAGGTTTTTAGAATTTTTACTTGCATTTTCTTAATTTTTCATATGTATACACAATAAGCTTAGTCAAAATAATGAGATTCTTCAAGAATTCTATCTATAGGCACCTCAATTGATTTCAATGAAAACTTTTCATAGAACTTACTTGAATTACATATATATCTTGTGGATCATGTTTTTGAACTAAGAACACAAGCTTGTGAGATTTGAGCCTAATGGTGTGGTTACATCTTATAACCACTTATTTTACCTTCTTGTGTGCATTGTTCTCTTTCTATGATTATGATCTTTGATTTGTTTGATTCTTTATGTCCATTATTCCTTGTATTCATGCATTTATATGATTGAGGCCATCATTTCATTAGCTCACTTACCCATATGGCCTTACCTTTTATCTTCCTTTGTTAGCCAAATTTGAGC
The DNA here is from genome assembly GCF_003086295.3 of Arachis hypogaea. Classification (NCBI taxonomy): domain Eukaryota; kingdom Viridiplantae; phylum Streptophyta; class Magnoliopsida; order Fabales; family Fabaceae; genus Arachis; species Arachis hypogaea. The sequence goes on along the minus strand of NC_092040.1, from coordinate 68,488,985 downwards.
CTACGCTTAACCCACTTGTTCTTAATTTAGCACATTTCAAGCCTAAAGCGGAAAATAATAAATGTCCTTATTTGGATCTTTGATTAGCTTAGGCTAGTGTGGAAATCTTGGGACATTGGGTGAATAAAAGGGTATTTTTGTATTGTTATTGAAAATATTGAGAATTGGGTACATACTCATGTATTGATCAAATGTAAAACCTTATGCATTGATGTTCTTGTATATAGTTTGTAAGAAAAAAATTTGAGAAAAAAAAACAAAAGAAAAAGAAAAAGAAATAAAAAGAAGAGCATGGAAAAGAAAGAAAAAAAATAGAAAAATAAAGAAAAAGAAGAAAAAAAAGAAAGAAATAAAAAGGGGACAAAATGCCACAAAGCAAAGGAATGTTCAATAAAGATCAATGCATAAGTGTTGTGAAATGAAAAGGGATACATGAGTATGTGAAAAAGTGAAAAATGGGTAGTTAGGTTAGAACTTAATTGTATAGGATGTCATAGGTTAAGTGGGAAGTTTAAGCTTATCAAAGATTCAAATTGCAAGTCCACTTGACCAAATATGCACCCTACCTTGACCCTAACCCCATTACAACCTAAGGAAAAGACCTCATGATAGATGTATGCATGCATGAAATATATGTTGATTATGTTGATTGTTAGAAGAAGAACAAATCTTAGAAAGCATGATTAGGAGAGAATTGAGAGAATCAACCCTAAACACTTGAGCGAATAGAGTGCAAATACATCCGGTGAAGGTTTGATGCTCAATTACATGTTTCCATCTATAAATATCACTTTTCATGCAAGTTTGTAAAAATATTTAATAACCCAATTCAATTGTGGATTAGACTTGCTAGTCCTTAGCCCTTGTGCATATATGCTTCTTGGGAATTGATTTATTTTGACCAAGCAATTGCATTCATGCAGATAGTTACATTTAGATAGGTTGCATATAGTTTAGTTTCATTGAATAAATGCCATACCCTTACTTCATTCTTGGTTTAAGCATGAGGACATGCTTAGTTTAAGTGTGGGGAGGTTGATAAACCCCATTTGTAGGGTTTATCTTGTATTGATTTTAGGAGATTTTAATACCTTTTACCCACATTTATTCAATGAAATAGAATGGTTTTGTGATTATCTCCTTATTTGTGCTTAGATGTGAAAATATGCTTTTTTGTCCTTTAACTTGATGATTTTAATCCCCCTTTGATTACACTAGATGCCTTGATGTGTTTGTTAGTGATCTCAGATTAAAAATGCTAGGAATGGATCAAAGGAGTGAAGAGGAAAGCATGCAAAGTGGAGAAATCATGGAAAAAGCCAAAGAGTTGAACTCGCCCATGGGTGTGCGCGCGCACCTTGTGAAATGGCCCAGGGACGCGTACGCGTACTGTACGCGTACGCGTCGGTGCTGATATATGATTTTTTAATGAATTCGCAACCAACGAATTCTGAGGAGTTGTGGGGCCAATCCCAACCAACTTTGGCCCCTAAATTGCTATTTAAAGCCAAGGATTGAAGAGAAAAGGGCTTTTGATCATTCACACACATTAGGATTAGTTTAGAGTTAGTTTTAGAGAGAAAAGCTCTCACTTCTCTCTAGGATTAGGATTAGGATTAGGCTTAGTTCTTAGACCTAGATTTAGATTCATGCTTTCTTCTACTTCTTCTTCTTCTCAATTTCTTGTTGTTGCAATCATCATTCTTCTATTCTTTTGTTGTAATTCCTTTATGTTGTTCTTATACTTTGTTGTAGATCCACTCTTGCTTCTTCTACTTTTCTTTCAATTCAATTAGATGTAATTCATAATAATTGTATTTCTTTTTATTGTTGTTGTTAATTCATTGCAATAATTATTATTAGATTCTATTCTTGTTGTCAATTTACTTTGCTTTTCTTTTGTACCTTCCAAGTGTTTGATGAAATGCTTGGTTAGATTTTAGTATAGATTTTGTTTCTCTTGGCTTTGGTTGAGTAGTTAGTGACTCTTGAGTTATCTAATTCCTTTGTTGATTGATAATTAGAAGTTGCTAATTGATTTAAATGCCTCTAAAGCTACTCTTTCCTTTAGGAGTTGATTAGGACTTGAGGAATCAAATTGATTCATCCACTTGACTTTCCTCCATGGTTAGAGGTTGACTAGGTGGGAGCAATGGACAATTTGTTGTCACAATTAAGGAGGATAACTAGGATAGGACTTCTAGTTCTCATATCTTGCCAAGAGCTTTGTTAGTTGTTAGTTTATTTTCTTTGCCATTTATAATTCTTGTTTTAAATCTTAAAAACCCCAAATATAACTCACAACCAATAACAAGACACTTCATTACAATTCCTAGGGAGAACGACACGAGGTTCAATACTTCGGTTTATAAAGGTGAACTCTAACATGGGAAGGAGGGGCGTTTGGAGCGTTAGTGACAAAGGTAAGTGTCACTAACGCTCTCGAAGCTTAGACATGCCCACGTTAAGGGTCACGTTAGTTATATGATGAGCGGATAATTTATACGCTTTTTGGCATTATTTTTAGGTAGTTTTTAGTAAGTTTAAGCTACTTTTAGGGATGTTTTCATTAGTTTTTATGTTAAATTCATATTTCTTGACTTTCCTATGAGTTTGTGTGTTTTTCTATGATTTCAGGTAATTTCTAGCTGAAATTGAGGGATTTGAGCAAAACTCTGAAAAAGGCTGACAAAAGGACTGCTGATGTTGTTGGAATCTGACCTCCCTGCACTCGAAATGGATTTTCTGGAGCTACAGAACTCCAATTGGCGCGCTTTCAACGGCATTGGAAAGTAGACATTCAGAGCTTTTCAGCAATATATAATAGTCCATACTTTATTCAGAAATTGATGACGTAACTTGGCGTTGAACACCAAGTACATGCTGCTGTCTGGAGTTAAACGCCAGAAATACGTCATGATCCGGAGTTGAACGCCCAAAACACATTATAACTTGGAGTTCAACTCCAAGAGAAGCCTCAGCTCGTGGATAGACCAAGCTCAGCCCAAGCATACACCAAGTGGGCCCTGGAAGTGGATTTAAGCATCAATTACTTACTCATGTAAACCCTAGTAGCTAGTCTAGTATAAATAGGATAAGTAACTATTGTATTAGACATCTTTGGTCTCAGTTTTGTTTTATTCTTCATCTTAGGAGGCTATTGATCACATTCAGGGGGCTGGCCATTCGGCCATGCCTGAACCTTATACTTATGTATTTTCAACAGTGGAGTTTCTGCACACCATAGATTAAGGGTGTGGAGCTCTGCTGTACCTCAAGTTTCAATACAATTATTATTACTTTCTATTCAATTCTCTTCTATCCTTATTCCAAGATATACGTTATACTTAACTTTGATGAATGTGATGATCCGTGACACTCATCATCATTCTCACCTATGAACGCGCGTGACTGACAACCACTTCCGTTCTACTCTAGGCCGGGCGCATATCTCTTAGATTCCCCAACAGAATCTTCGTGGTATAAGCTAGATAGATGGTGGCATTCATGAGGATCCGGAAAGTCTAAACCTTGTCTATGGTATTCCGAGTAGGATTCTGGGATTGAATGACTGTGACGAGCTTCAAACTCCTGAAGGCTGGCGTGATGACAAGCGCAAAAGAATCAAGGGATTCTATTCCAACCTGATTGAGAACCGACAGATGATTAGCCGTGCTGTGACAGAGCATAGGAATGTTTTCACTGAGAGGATGGGATGTAGCCATTGACAACGGTGATGCCCTACATACAGCTTGCCATGGAAAGGAGTAGGAAGGATTGGATGAATGTAATAAGAAAATAGAGATACGAGAGGAGCACAGCATCTTCACACACTTATCTGAAATTCCCACTATTGCTTTACATAAGTATATCTATCCCTTTTATTTTCTATTTATTCCATTAATCAAATTTAAACCAATAATCTGCCTAACTGAGATTTACAAGGTGACCATAGCTTGCTTCATACCAACAATCTCTGTGGGATCGACCTTTACTCACGTAAGGTATTACTTGGATGACCCAGTACACTTGCTGGTTAAGTTGAACGTAGTTGTGATCACATATGCCAAAGAGCTATTAAATAAATCTCATGCAAATACAAAGAGTGCAATCACAATTTCGTCCACCAAGTTTTTGGCGCCGTTGCCGGGGATTGTTCGAGTATGGACAACTGACGGTTCATCTTGTTGCTTAGATTAGGTAATTTTCTTTTCAAAAATATTTTTCAAAATTTTTCTTTTCTTTTTCGTTTTTCTAACCATGTTTTTCGAAAAATGTAATAAAAATGCAAAAAAATTAGAAAATCATAAAAATCAAAAATATTTTGTGTTTCTTGTTTGAGTCTTGTGTTAATTTTTAAGTTTGGTGTCAATTGCATGCTTTTAAAATTTTTTCTTGCATTTTTCGAAATTCCATGCATTCATAGTGTTCTTCATGATCTTCAAGTTGTTCTTGACAAGTCTTCTTGTTTGATCTTGATGTTTTCTTGTTTTGTGTTGTTTGTTGTTTTTCATATGCATTTTTCGTTTGTTAGAATCCATCCATTAAAGATTTCTAAGTTTGGTGTCTTGCATGTTTTCTTTGCATAAAAAATTTTTCAAAAATATGTTCTTGATGTTCATCATGATCTTCAAAGTGTTCTTGGTGTTCATCTTGACATTCATAGTGTTCTTGCATGCATCTTGTGTTTTGATCCAAAATGTTCATGTTTTGGGTCATTTTTGTGTTTTCCTCTCTCATCATAAAAAAATTCAAAAATCAAAAAAATATATTTTCCTTTTTTATCTCCTAATTTTCGAAAATTTGAGTTGACTTAGTCAAAAATTTTCAAAATTAGTTGTTTCTTACAAGTCAAGTCAAATTTTCAATTTTAAAAATCTTATCTTTTCAAAATCTTTTTCAAAAATTATATCTTTTTCATTTTTTTCTATTTTTCGAAAAATTCTAAAAATATTTTTCAAAATATTTTCAAAATCTTTTTCTTATCTTTATATCATATTTTCAAAAATTCACTAATAATTAATGTGATTGATTCAAAAATTTGAAGTTTGTTACTTTCTTGTTAAGAAAGGTTCAATCTTTAAGTTCTAGAATCTTATCTTGTAGTTTCTTGTTAGTGAAGTAAGTAATTTTAAATTTAAAAATTAAATCTTTTTATCTTTTATCTTATCTTTTTCAAAAATTTTATCTTTTTCAAAATTTGATTTCAAAATATCTTATCTAACTTCTTATCTTCTTATCTTTTCAAAATTTGATTTTAATATCTTTTTCAACTAACTCTTTGACTTTTTGTTTGTCTCTTATCTTTTTCAAAACCACCTAACTACTTTTCCCTCTCTACTTTTCGAAAATATCTCATCTCTTTTTCAAAAATTCTTTTGTTTTAAATTTTAATTTTAATATTATCTTATCTCAAATTTTCGAAAATTACTAACCTCTTTTTCAAAATTGTTTTCGAAATTCTCCCTCTCTATTCTTATTCTATTTAATTATTTAATTACTAACACTTCTCTTCACCCCTCTCCACCTAACATCCGAATCCCCTCTTCTACTTTCTTCTCTCTTTTCTTTTTCTACTAACATAAAGGAATCTCTATACTGTGACATAGAGGATTCTTCTTTCTTTTCTTGTTTTCTTCTCTTTCATATGAGTAGGAACAAGGATAAAGGCACTCTTGTTGAAATTGATCCAGAACCTGAAAGGACTCTGAAGAGAAAATTAAGAGAAGCTAAATTACAACAATCCAGAAGTAACCTTTCAGAAAATTTCGAACAAGAGAAGGAGATGGCAGCCGAAAATAATAATAATGCAAGGAGAATGCTTGGTGACTTCACAAAGCCAACGTCCAAGTTTGATGGGAGAAGCATCTCCATTCCTACCATTGGAGCCAATAATTTTGAGCTGAAACCTCAGCTAGTTGCCTTAATACAACAAAACTGCATGTTTTATGGACTTCCATCTAAAGATCCTTATCAGTTTTAACTGTGTTCTTGCAGATCTGTGAGACTGTGAAGACGAATGGAGTTGATCCTGAAGTCTACAGACTCATGCTTTTTCCTTTTGCTGTAAGAGACAGAGCTAGAATATGGTTGAATTCACAACCCAAAGATAGCCTGGACTCTTAGGATAAGCTAGTCACTGCCTTCTTGGATAAATTCTTTCCTCCTCAAAAGCTGAGCAAGCTGAGAGTGGATGTTCAAACCTTCAAACAAAAAGATGGTGAATCCCTCTATGAAGCTTGGGAAAGATACAAGCAGCTGACCAAAAGATGTCCATCTGACATGTTTTCAGAATGGACCATATTAGATATATTCTATTATGGTCTATCTGAATTTTCGAAAATGTCATTGGACCATTCTGCAGGTGGATCTATTCACCTAAAGAAAACGCCTGAAGAGGCTCAAGAACTCATTGACATGGTTGCAAACAACCAATTCATGTACACTTCTGAGAGGAATTCTATGAATAATGGGATATCTCAGAAGAAAGGAGTTCTTGAAATTGATGCTCTAAATGCCATATTGGCTCAGAACAAAGTGTTGACTCAACAGGTCAACATGATCTCTCAAAGTCTGAATGGATGGCAAAATGCATCCAACAGTACTAAAGAGGCAGCTTCTGAAGAAGCTTATGATCCTGAGAACCCTGCCATGGCAGAGGTTAATTACATGGGTGAACCTTATGGAAACACCTATAACTCATCATGGAGAAATCATCCAAATTTCTCATGGAAGGATCAACAAAAGCCTCAACAAGGCTTTAACAATGGTGGACGCAATAGGCTGAGCAATAGCAAGCCATATCCATCATCTTCTCAGCAACAGACAGAGAATTCTGAACAAAACACTTCTAATTTAGCCAATATAGTCTCTGATCTGTCACAAAGGCCACTTTCAGTTTCATGAATGAAACAAGATCCTCCATCAGAAATCTGGAGGCACAAGTGGGCCAGCTGAGTAAGAAAGTCATTGAAACTTCTTCCAGTATTCTCCCAAGCAATACAGAAGAGAATCCAAAAGGAGAGTGCAAGGCCATTAATATGATCAATGTGGCTGAATGCACAAGGGAGGAGGAGGACGAAAATCCTAGTGAGGAAGACCTCCTGGGACGTCCTTCAAGCAAGAAGGAGTTTCCTATAAAGGATCCAAAGGAATCTGAGGCTCATATAGAGACCATAGAGATTCCATTAAATCTCCTTCTGCCATTCATGAGCTCTGAAGACTATTCTTCCTCTGAGGAGGATGAAGATGTGACTGGAGAGCAAGTTGCTCAATATTTAGGAGCTATCATGAAGCTGAATGCCAAGTTGTTTGGTAATGAGACTTGGGAAAGTGAACCTCCCTTGCTCATTAATGACCTAGATACCTGGATTCAGCAAACTCTACCTCAAAAGAAACAAGATCCTGGCAAGTTCTTAATACCTTGTACCGTAGGCACCATGACCTTTGAAAAGGCTCTATGTGATCTGGGGTCAGGGATAAATCTTATGCCACTCTCTGTAATGGAGAAGCTGGGGATCATTGAGGTACAACCTGCCTTGTTCTCATTACAATTGGCAGACAAGTCATTGAGACAAGCTTATGGAATAGTGGAGGACGTGTTAGTAAAGGTTGAAGGCCTTCACATCCCTGCTGATTTCATAATCTTAGACACTAGGAAGGAAGAGGATGAATACATCATCCTTGGAAGACCTTTCCTAGCCACAGCAGGAGCTGTGATAGATGTCAATAGAGGTGAATTAGTCCTTCAATTGAATGGGGACTACCTTGTGTTTAAGGCACATGGCAATCCCTCTGTGACAAAAGAGAGTAAGCATGAAGAGCTTCTCTCAGTTCAGAGTCAAGAAGAGCCCCCACAGTCAAACTCTAAGTTTGGTGTTGTGAGGCCTCAACCAAACTCTAAGTTTGGTGTTAAGATCCCATATCCAAACTCTAAGTTTGGTGTTGGGACTATACAACATTGACCTGATCACCTTTGTGGCTCCATGAGAGCTACTGTCAAGCTATTGACATTAAAGAAGCGCTTGTTGGGAGGCAACCCAATTTTATTTATCTAATTTTTATTTTATTGTTATTTTGTGTTTTATTAGGTACATGATCATGAGGAGTCACGAAAAAATCATAATAATTAAAAACAGAATCAAAAACAGCAGAAGAAAAAAATCACACCCTGGAGGAAGCACAGGCTGGCGTTCAACGCCAGTAAGATGCATCTGGCCGGCGTTCAACGCCAGAACAGAGCATCATTCTGGCGCTGAACGCCAGAAACAAGCAACATTCTGGCGCTGAACGCCAGGAATGTGCCTAGAGAAGAAAAGCTGGCGCTGAACGCCAGTAACAAGCATGAAACTGGCGTTCAACGCCAGAAATATGCTTTACATGGGCGTTGAACGCCCAGAACGTGCACCAATGGGCGTTTAAACGCCAGAATGGTGTGCAAAGGCATTTTACATGCCTATTTGGTGCAGGGATGGAATTCCTTAACACCTCAGGATCTGTGGACCCCACAGGATCACCTCATGATCTGTAGACCCCACAGGATCCCCACCTACTATACTCCTACCTTACCTCCTAATCCTATTTTTGTGATTTGTATTCCCCATGTCACACTTCCCAACACTCTTCACCAATCACCTCAATTCCTCTTCCCAATCACCCCCTTCACCACTCAAATCCATCCATTCTTCCCCACAAACCCCACCTACCTTCCAAAATTCAAAACCATTTTCCCACCCATTCCCACCCTAAATGGCCGAATACACACTAACCCCTCTCCCTATATATACCCTTCCATTCTACTTCATTTTCACATAACACAACCCCTCCTTCTTCACCTAGGCCGAACCTACATCTCTTCCTCTCTACCATATTTTCTTCTTCTTCTTCTTCTTCTCTTCTTTCTTCTATTGCTCGAGGACGAGCAATATTTTAAGTTTGGTGTGTGGTCAAAGCACAATCTTTTTTGTTTTCCACTACCATCAATGGCACCTAAGGCCGAAAAAGGAAAAGGGAAGACAAAAGCTTCCACCTCCGAGTCATGGGAGATGGAAAGATTCATCTCCAAAAGCCATCAAGACCACTTCTATGATGTTGTGGCAAAGAAGAAGGTGATCCCTGAGGTCCCTTTCAAGCTCAAGAAGAATGAGTATCCGAAGATCCAACATGAGATCCGAAGAAGAGGTTGGGAAGTCTTAACCAACCCCATGCAACAAGTCGGAATCTTAATGGTTCAAGAGTTCTATGCCAATGCATGGATCACTAGGAACCATGATCAAAGTATGAACCCGAATCCAAAGAATTATCTCACAATGGTTCGGGGGAAATACTTAGATTTTAGTCCGAAAAATGTGAGGTTGGCGTTTCACTTGCCCATGATGCAAGGAGATGAACGCCCCTACACTAGAAGGGTCAACTTTAATCAAAGGTTGGACCAAGTTCTAATGGACATATGTTTGGAAGGAGCTCAATGGAGAATAGACTCCAAAGGCAAGCCAGTTCAACTAAGAAGACTGGACCTCAAGCCTGTGGCTAGAGGATGGTTGGAGTTCATTCAACACTCCATCATTCCCACTAGCAACCGATCTGAAGTTACTGTGGATCGGGCCATCATGATTCATAGCATCATGATTGGAGAGGAAGTAGAAGTTCATGAGGTCATCTCCAATGAACTCTACAAAATAGCCGACAAGTCCTCCACCATGGCAAGGCTAGCTTTTCCTCACCTTATTTGCCATCTGTGTTACTCAGCTGGAGTTATCATAGAAGGAGATATCTCCATTGAAGAGGATAAGCCCATCACCAAGAAGAGGATGGAGCAAGCAAGAAAGACCATTCACGGCTCTCAAGAGATGCATGAGGAAGCTCATCATCAAGAAATCCCTGAGATGCCTCAAGGGATGCACTTTCCTCCTAACAACTATTGGGAGCAACTCAACACCTCCTTAGAAGATTTGAGCCACAATGTTGAACAATTAAGGGTGGAACATCATGAGCACTCCATCATTCTCCATGAAATAAGAGAAGATCAAAGAGCAATGAGGGAGGAGCAACAAAGGCAAGGAAGGGACATAGAAGAGCTTAAGGACATTGTTGGTCCTTCAAGAAGAAGACGCCACTAAAGGTGGATTCATTCCTTGTTCTTATTTCTTTCTGCTTTTCGGTTTTTAATGTTGTGTTTATTTATGTTTTGTGTCTCTACTTCATGATCATTAGTATGTAGTAACCATGTCTTAAAGCTATGAATAAAATCCATTAATCCTTCACCTCTCTTAAATGAAAAATGTTTTAATTCAAAAGAACAAGAAGTACATGAATTTCGAATTTATCATTGAATTTAATTTAATTATATTGATGTGGTGACAATACTTTTTGTTTTCTGAATGAATGCTTGAACAGTGCATATTTTTGATCTTGTTGTTTACGAATGTTAAAATTGTTTCAATACAATTATTATTACTTTCTATTCAATTCTCTTCTATCCTTATTCCAAGATATACGTTATACTTAACTTTGATGAATGTGATGATCCGTGACACTCATCATCATTCTCACCTATGAACGCGCGTGACTGACAACCACTTCCGTTCTACTCTAGGCCGGGCGCATATCTCTTAGATTCCCCAACAGAATCTTCATGGTATAAGCTAGATAGATGGCGGCATTCATGAGGATCCGGAAAGTCTAAACCCTGTCTATGGTATTCTGAGTAGGATTCTGGGATTGAATGACTGTGACAAGCTTCAAACTCCTGAAAGCTGGTGTGATGACAAGCGCAAAAGAATCAAGGGATTCTATTCCAACCTGATTGAGAACCGACAGATGATTAGCCGTGCTGTGACAGAGCATAGGAACGTTTTCACTGAGAGGATGGGATGTAGCCATTGACAACGGTGATGCCCTACATACAGCTTGCCATGGAAAGGAGTAGGAAGGATTGGATGAATGTAATAAGAAAATAGAGATACGAGAGGAGCACAGCATCTTCACACACTTATCTGAAATTTCCACTATTGCTTTACATAAGTATTTCTATCCCTTTTATTTTCTATTTATTCCATTAATCAAATTTAAACCAATAATCTGCCTAACTGAGATTTACAAGGTGACCATAGCTTGCTTCATACCAACAATCTCTGTGGGATCGACCTTTACTCACGTAAGGTATTACTTGGATGACCCAGTACACTTGCTGGTTAAGTTGAACGTAGTTGTGATCACATATGCCAAAGAGCTATTAAATAAATCTCATGCAAATACAAAGAGGGCAATCACAATTTCGTCCACCATTATACTAACGTGAACTCTAACGTGGGGAAAGGGGGCAAAAAGCAACGTTGTTGGAAAAGGTGAGTGCCAATAACGTTTGCGAAGGACCAAGAGGCAACGTTAGTGGTCGCGTTAGTGCCACTAACGTTGAAATTAACGTGGATCATTTTGGGTTGGACCGTTAATGAAAAAGGTGATCGTCACTAACGTTCTCGAACCCACATTTTCACTTAACGTTAACACCACTAACGTCCTAACTAACGTCAATGCCTAACTCACACTTTTCTGCAAACAAAGCTGAGCCCACTGAAGATTGTAACTGCTTCAACTCAAGATCAAAGGCTCATATCCAAGACTTGAAGAACTAACTAGAAGATCAAGAAGAGTAGTATATATAGAAGTAGTTTTGAACTAGAGAGAGCTTTGCACTTTTGGAGAATTACACTTTGTATATTTACTTTCTGCATTTTCTAGTTTTGTGAAGAAAGTACTCTTCTCTACCATTTTCCATTTCCAGAGCTATGAACAACTAAACCCCCTTTTATTGGGTTAGGGAGCTCTGTTGTAATTTGATGGATCAATTATAGTTTTCATTCTTCTTCCTCTTTCTTTTCTCTTGATTTACTAGAAAGCTTTCAATCTCAATTCAATTGGTTAGTTGTCTTCAAAAAGAAAATCTCCATAATTGGATCTCCTTTGAGCCTTGGAAAAGGGATGAGGAGATCATGCTAGAAATGCTTTCTCATGTTGGACCAAATTGGGGTTTGGACGGATATAGTGACATGTAATCCTCCCAACACTTTGATTTGGAAATACATGTGGTATAATCAGTGACCATACTTCATCTCTTCTCATGAGAAATTAAATCAAGGAATTGGGCAATTGTTCATGCTTAGAGAGATTGGGTTGCCAAGGAATTGGGATCCAATCATCTAAGATTGCCAAGGAGATCAATGAATGCATTGATTGAGGAAGAGATGAGAATGAAATTGATCCGGAGAATGCAACATCTCCTAAGCCCAATGAATCCCCCATTTCTGATCTTACCCATTCTCTTTACTTTTTGCCATTTATCTTTATGCTCATCTCCCCAAATCTCCATTTAAGATTCTGCACTTTACTTTCCCGCCATTTAATTTTCTGTAATTCTCAACTCAATTTCTGTTTAGCTCAACTAGCACATTCTTCCAACTAAAGTTGCTTGACCAATCAATCCCTGTGAGATTCGACCTCACTCTATTGTGAGTTTTTACTTGACGACAATTCGGTATACTTGCCGACGGAAAATTTGTTGAGAGACAAGTTTTCGTGCATCATTAACCAGCAAAAATCCACTTGTCAATTTAGAAAAGTGTTGTCATAAATTTTAGAAATAAAATACTGGGAGTATGAGTCCCAGGTCGTCTCCCAACAAGTTGCAAGTAGATATGCTATTTTACTAATCAGAGGTTTTCGAAAATGGTTTTGGGTTTGATAAACAGGAAATTAAATTAGAGAATTTATGTAATTTAAATAAAATCTTAACCGGGAGAAGATTAATCGGAAGTTCTATCCTTGTTGGAATTTTCTCAAGAATAATTAATAATTAGTAGTTGTTTCCACTTAGTTAACCCTCAACGAATAAGGAAAAGCAAGTTAAAAGTCAACTTCTATTCACAAGTCCTAATCCTCTCCCTTGCGAAGGATTATAGTTAGTGACTAACAATCCAACCAACAACGAACCAATTATAATTGAACTCTTGAGTATTCTAACTCAAGGTTCTCCTTTTAATAAACTCCCAGTCAAGTTGGAAAACTACTCCATTATCATAAATGTAGACTTTACAAAATAAAAAGGGGAAATAAAAAGAGACATGATAAACTATAATCAAAGAGATCAGTTAAAAATAAAAATAGTCTTGTATTAATGAACTCTAAAAATAATCCAATGTTAACTCTGGACAAATTAAGAATATGAAAGAGTAAGTAAAACGTAGGTAAACAAACTAGAATGACCAAGTCTGGAGGTAGACTCTTCTCAATAACCAAAGCTAAAATCTTCAAATCCTAAATTATGAGTATATAGAAAAACCTAGAGGGAGAGTGAAATTAGATCTAAAACTAAAAATTATGCAGAAGGAATGTTGTCATTTGTCTCTGCATGTTTCCTGGCTCTAATCTGCGTTTCTGGGCCAAAAACTGGGTTAGAACGCGGCCCAGAATTCACGCTAGCAACTTCTGTAAATTCTATAGATCGCGCACGTCACGTGACCGCGTCGTCCACGCGTTCGCGTCATCCAGCATTTTTCCGTTCCACGCGTGCACGTCGTTCATGCATTCGCGTCACTTGTGCAGCTTCCAACCCATGCGGTCGCGTCAGGCACGCGAGCGCGTCATTGCGATTTCCTCCATTTCGCGCGGTCGCGTGAGCCATGCGCCCGCGTCACTTCTCGCTGGTCATCTCCTCAATTTCTTGTGTTCCTTCCATCTTTGCAAGCTTCCTCTCCATTCTCTAAGCCATTCCTGCCCTATGAAGCGTGAAACACTTAACACACAGATCACGACATCGAATGGTATAAAGGAGGATAAAAAATATACAATTAAAAGATCTTTAGAAAGCAAGTTTTCAATCATAGAATATTTTTAGGAAGGAATTGTAAATACATGCAAATCATATGAATAAGTGGGTGAAGACTTGATAAAACCACACAATTAAACATAATATAAATCATAAAATAATGGTTTATCACCGAAATCAGGAAATTGTCAAATGTGAAGTCCCTGAGCGGCACCGAGTCACCGAATCTGGCCTCAACCAGATACGGGACGATGGCGTCCGGTGGAGGAAGGGTATGACTAACTCGCTGGGGCAGTAGAAGGTGAGGCCTCTGCGGAATGAAAAATAAATTTTTAACCTATAAAGAGATAATATTACATTTTTCTACTCTACTTAAGAACAAAGTACTACTACTACTTAGGAACATACTACTATGTGTCTATTCTACATCTGTCTCTAAATTACTTATGTCGGTAAGCAAATCTTAATTAAGTCATACAAATCTTACACAAGCAAATATTGTTCTAAATTCATCATACAGTTCAACCCCTAAAGCATTTTACTCAGTGCTTGTCACTACGAGACTATCCTAACAATGTCCACATACTTAGATTAACCGAATATAACGCAACTTACCTCAAAGTCGGCCGCCCCGACATAATGTGACGTCTCGTTTAATCTGTTGATGTCCCCGTCATTCCCCGCCTGGCGTGCCATCACCGTATCGGACTCAAATATAGTATGAAACGGTTAAAAGATGGGAGAAAGAGTTTGACTAGGTCAAAGTGAGGTCTAAGAATAGGCTGTAAACGACTTATACTTATAAGCGCCGTTTGGTCTTATCTTATTCACAGTGTAAACGAGATAGCCACGACGCATCTGATGTGTCATATATCGTTTACACTGTAACGAGATATAAACGAGATACGATTAAAAAACTCAAATCGATAAATATTTTTAAAATTATTTATTTCGGTAATTAATACTTTTATTTTATTTATTTAAATAAAAAATCGTCTCAAACACGAGCTTTTGATCTCCGAAAACACGAGGTGCGGCTCTTTCAAAACTCTACCAAATCAAGCCTAAAGCAAAACAAAGTCAAAGTCACTTGTAAGATTACAAAACAACTTTCCAAGTCCAAGGTGTGAAGTGAAGTTATCAAGGCATGAAGAAGAAGGAGGTCTGAAAGTAGGGGATCTGCGGCTATGACAGCACTATCCAACTCCAACGATACGGCCATAACCTTGGAAGAATGGAATGGCTCTTCCACCTTCAAGCTCTCTAAGACTTTCACCATCCAAGCTTCCTCTTCCTCTGTCTCCTTTAAAAGGTACTCTCTTTCTCGACCATCATAATTCACCTCTTTCCTCTTTTATTCTTATTCTTTGTGCTTTTCTCTCATTCACGCAGATCCGGTGCCCGTTTCACCCATCTTTGGAGACGATTATTGCAGGCATTAGTTCCTGAGGCAGGCCTTTTCTATTCCTAATATCTCAATAAAATAAAATAAAATAAAATAAAAAAAGCGGAAACCTGATATTTTGTAATTAATTGTTTGTTCTTCATGGCATACAGGGTTTTCCTAGCAGTGTGACTGCAAATTATGTTCCCTTTCAAATATGGGATACATTGCAGGTAAACTATGCAATGCAGAAAACAGTGTTATTGAGGAATGTTCTTGTTTTGGATTTAACAATTGATTGATTGTGGCAGGGTCTTTCAACTTATACAAGGACCATGCTGTCTACCCAGGTAGATCATTTTTCGTTGTGTTTATGTAGTAATCATTGTTTTGTGAATATCTAGGGTTTACCAGTGTTCAATATTATCCCTTTCAGGCTCTCCTTAGTGCTATTGGGGTTGGCGAGAAATCAGCTACTGTGATTGGTGCCACTTTTCAGGTATCAACTATTTGTGTTGTGTCTGATTGGTGAATGAGTGAACCCTAATTGTAAAATGGCGTATGGGAGATAAGAAGATTTTGATTGTTGAAACTATTTACAGTGGTTTTTGAGGGATCTAACCGGCATGCTTGGAGGTATCTTATTCACATTCTACCAGGTATGCATCTCATGTAATTTATTCAAGCGTATGAATTTGAAAATGAAATTTCTGAAAATAACTTCATGTGAAGTATCTTGCACTTTGGCTAACAATATTTCTGTTTAACTCACATGATGCAGGGATCAAATCTTGATAATAATGCCAAAATGTGGCGTTTGGTTGCAGATCTTATGAATGGTCTTGGTAGATTCTTTCACCATTTTTTTTTATTTAAATTTTCATGCAACCATTTTCTTTGCACATTTCTGAGATGTGCAGAAATAAGCCAATACTAATTATGTAAATTTGAGCACTGATGCGATAGTGATTCCTGGACTGAGATTGCAAATTGGTAGAGTGATGGGGAAAAGAGTAGAATTTTTCGATTATTCAGAAATACTTCGGTGCCATTTTAGATTGACATGACATAAGAATTTGCAGAACGGAATTATTCTTTTCTCGGTGGAGACTCGAGCAAGAGAGGTGCTCCCGTATGTTCTGCTTATCGTTAGAATTCAATTTTACAAAATTAAACACAAGTGAAAAAAGGGAGAATAGAAAGCATATACCTTTCAACAACACAATTTAAGAATATCAGAGGAGGACATATTCTACACAGAATCCTTTACTTGGCAACTACTGCCTAAGCCTTTTATTCATTTATTGGAAGTAAAAATTATAGCACCAAAAAAGTGTAAACCTTTGCTGGTGCCAATCAGTGTTAAATAACATATTTCTTATTGCACACTTCATATGTCAAATTAAATTTTATGCTCCTCTTTGATTGCAGGAATGCTAATGGACCTTATTTCGCCACTGTTTCTGTCAGCTTTTGTGATTATTGTTTGCTAGGAAGCATATCAAGATCATTCAGTAAGTTCCATCACTTGTTAAAGTTGAAATATAGATTAGTAATGTGATTACATGTTAGTTGTTAGCTGTAGGTCTCTTACCTCCTTATTCCAAATTTCCAATATGTAAATTTGTAAGACATCTGATGCAGCGTCACATTAGGTTATGTGATATTTATCAACAAATATAGTTGTTTGGCAGAAAGTTTGCATCTGAAGAACTATCCAAGATTAGTCTCCCCCCCCCCCCCCTATTTTCTTCCTTTTTAGCCCCAAAATAAAAAATCTAATTGCTACTGTATTGATATCCAAATTTCTTAATTTAGTCTCTAAATATACTTGAAATTTGAATTAGCTGGTGTTGCAAGTGGAGCCACTAGAGCCGCTTTGACTCAGCATTTTGCTCTTCAGGATAATGTCGGAGATATATCTGCTAAGGTACAAGTTACATTTAATGTTACATAAAAATTAAATTTTCAAAATGCAAAAACAAGGGAGGATGAGACCTAAGGGAGGATGAGACCTAAGTCTTCCACTTTCTTAGAAAAAAAAAAAAAACTATTTACTGCTATTATCTCTCTCTTGTTTACTCTTATTAACAAGCAATGGCAGCAGTATATAAGACAATCGCTAGGTGTAGTCACAATAGTAGCAGTTTTTATGTCTGTTACCTTTACCTTTTCTTTTAAAAGTTTGTATGTGCATAGTTTTTTCTTTCTTTTTTAGGGTAAATCACCAAAAATGCACCCAAATTATTTTGGTGCTAACAAAAATGCTCCCGAATTTTTGTTATCGACAAAAATGTCCTCAAATTATTTAAAAATGTGACAAAAATGCCCAAAATGAATATTATTTTTTATGTAAGTTGGAAATGACTTTTTTATTGGACAAACTACATATGCATTTGATCCAAAATTTTATAGTAATATTTAGATAACTATTTAGAAAATACACAGAAAAATGGATAAAAATTTTGACTTTTAAATTTTTTTCATTTTTTAAAAGTATTATTGGTTATTGACAAAAAAGTCACCAAAAAATATATATACTTAGCGAAAAATCACAATTTTAAGGATAAACATTTCTCATTTTTCTAATCATGCTTGCAAAAAACCGCATCAAAATTCAATCTCTAAAATATTTTTTGAGAATATATATTTAATGTTGGACATTTTTGTCACGTTTTTAAATAATTTGAGGACATTTTTGTCGATAACACAATTCGGGAGCATTTTTGTCAACACGAAAATAATTTGGGTGCATTTTTGGTAGTTTACCCTCATTTTTAATCATATTTTGATGTATTAACATCCATTTCTATAGGAAGGGAGTCAAGAAACAGTGGCCACAATGATTGGCATGGCATTGGGCATGCTTGTTGCTCGCATCACCATAGGACACCCACTAGCCATTTGGGTTTGTTTTTTGTCCCTAACCCTGTTCCATATGTGTGGTATGTCCTACACATTTTTATCTTTAATGTATATTTGATACACTTGTCTCTTGCATAGTTCTTGTGTTGCACAATCAACGAGAGGGAAAAAAAAAAGAAAGGAACACATTGGGCTTATGGACCTTATCAAGTAATAACTGCTGTTAGAGATTGATAGTAACTTGATGACAGTGCTGTAGTTGGTCAGAGTTCAAGTTTCTAATATCAACGTGTTTGGGGAAAATTAGCACTCCAATCTTTTCAGAAAAGAAAAAAAAAATTGGACACTATTTTCTTTTTTACACCAGAAATAATTTTATTCTTACAAATATTAGTGGCGGTTTGAGATAGAATGTAAAAGGAATAGGATTTTGATCGCGTTAAAATCTTAAATTAATCCATGACATTGAGATCTTAGGATATCACTTTCTAAAACAGTTGAAAATATTCAACTTAATGGTTCCAAATAGTCTGAAGGTAGATAAATACCGTTTCCATGCCTAGCTTCTTTGTGAAGAGGTATTTCCTCACTAAATACATGTCCTAAATCATTGATGGAAACCTGATGCCCCAAATCTTGTCTCTTTTCATAGCAAACTACAAAGCTGTGCGGTGCCTAGCGTTGACCTCATTAAATCCTGAAAGAACCACTATTCATTTGCAGCATTTCATGAAGACAGGCCAAGGTATTATCTTCTTTCATTTTATCTTACTTCATGGTAACTACAACTTATCTTTGATGTCAAGCTATTTATACAGAAAATTTGTTTATTTATTTATTGAATCTTAGCATTAAATTTACTACTCATACTTATTAATTATTAATCTGTATTTCATTTTTCTTATGTATATTAATCCATGTTTCTAATCCTTTTGCAGTTCTGTCACCTGAACAAGTCTCTGCAAAGGAACATGTTTTACCTCTTAAGCTCACTGTATGGAGCTCAAAGAATGCTGATTTGCTGTATACAAAAGTACATTTAGGTACAAGGGTTTCATCATTAGATAACATGGAAATGTGAGTGGCTTCCTTATCCTTTGAGAAAATTTGTTTCTTAATCCATGAATAATACTTTAACAACCTTCTGGGTTCTGCCTTAACATATGATCACTGCTTTATTATTTATTTCAAGATAATGGTTCACTTTTCTGTTACCTCTAATGGCCAAAAATCATGGCATTGTAAACTCATGCCATGTTAACCTCTAACTTTTTGAACATGTTAAGCAGTTTCTTTTGGACTTGAAACCTTGACAATATACAAGTTCATCGAACTTTGTGAAGAAATGTAGTTTTTATTTTCAAGTATGGTGCAGCAAGAATTGAATTTAAACCTTTTCGTTATAAAAGCTCTACTATATGATCCTTCTCTCCTGTAAGTTTATGCTGTTGGGTGGCGATACATGAGTGGCTTTACATTTAACTAAGTTGAAAGCAATTGTCAATTCTTGCTCAGCATGTGTTATCATTTATCAGTACTACGTCTAAACTTAAGTTGCATGTTTGTTCTCGATTATTGTTAGAAATAGCAGTAAAACTTCATTAATAAACCTTACTTGGAATTTTCTTTCTGTTAAATGATGACAGTAAGGAGCATTTGCTTTCTGCAGCATCTTACTATGCAAAAGGTTGAGCTCTCTTCATAATGTTTATCTACTAACTTTCACCTTTCCATTTGATGTCTTAAACCTTAGTTCATTTTTTGTTATTTTCACTTATAGCCAAGTACTTACTAGTTGAAAGGAACGGAACTGTTAATGTTATTGTGCATAAAGATTCAAATGCTGCTGACGTTCTGAAATCATTTGTTCATGCTCTCATTCTTGCAACGAATGTCTCTGAGAGCAAATCTTTGCATTCAGACAGCCAAATGTGGATCGATAAGCACTACGACGTGTTTATTCACAAGGTATTCAAGCTTCTGGTCAAATTCTATTTAGCTTCTTAGTTTTGTTCTCTTAGTTTTGAAAGTGCGACTGGATATATTAACATTGGTGCATGCTATGGTGGCTTTGGTGGCTTCGGTGTCTTAAAAGGTGTTGCTAAAATTAAAGTAATGCTGTTTTACTATTTAACAACGCTTTTAATTAAAAAAAAAGTATTATCAAAATTAAAAAAAAAAAGGTGACTTCAATTTTAACATTTGTATAGTCATTGTAGCCACTATAGTCACCGTAACCATAGGTACCACAGACTTCACCATTAACATTTACCACTAATGACACGGGAATTAAACTAAATTGATTTCGGGCAGCTCAAGTCATTAGGCTGGAAAACAGAACGGCTTCTATCACCTATAATATGGAGGGCAAACTGGATCTATAAAGCATCTGAAAAGAAAGCCGATTAGGTTTCAGTACATGAATATTGTTCTAGAGAAGGCGACTAGCAGCACCTTCGAAATGGAGAGTTGCTTGAAGTGGAGTTGAATTATGGTTCACAACGTTAGCATGATCTTTTATAAGTTATTTATGATTTCGCTGTGATGCTATGAAGATAAAGAAAGCTTGACTAGTTGGTTGCATTGCACTTCCACCCAACCTAATGATCTGTGTATTCATTTTGGCTCCGAGCTAATACACTCTTCCATCATTACATATGGTGTTTGACGCATCTAACGCGGATGATACATTCCAGATGTATATGTCAGCACAGTGTACGAGCAAGAAGATAGAACAAATAAAGCATCCTTTTAATGGATGAATATTTATGTACAGAGCTTTTGCTTTATGGAAAATGCATGTTTCCGTAGGCTGCATTTTTTTTTGACAGGATAGAATATGATACTAAGATGGAGACAATAGAATAAAAATATTAAAAATTATTCTGTGTATTGTGTTTGAATATAATGTACAAGACACTAATGTAATATCCTGAATTATGTTTGGATAGATATAAACAAGACAAAAATATTATACAAAATGACTAAAATAGTTATGTCATCCCAAGCTCTCATACCCTCCTCTCCTGTCTCTCACTCAGTTCCTGAAGTTGTAAAATATAACTTAAGTCATGTGTTAAAAAATAGAATTAATATTTATTATTAATTTGATTATATGTATTGTGTATATTAGGAATTAAACATTTATAGAAATTAATCATAACTCAACTAAACATGTGTCTCAAGTATGACTCAACTGCGGTATGATATTTTATTTTGTGCCTCGATTATTCACAATTGTAGATTTTAGTCATTCAAAGATGCTTAGCAATTAGCATCGAGTAATAAGCAAGTACATTTTTTGTTATTGTCTGTGTCACATGTAGTTTGTCACTAATTTTTTATATCAATTTTTCTGCATCAAGTAAAAACTAATTTAGTTCAAAAGTATGCACTAACATAAACAAAATTTTGCACTAACATAAACCAAATTCTGCATCAAACTTTTCTACACTAATTTGTATAAAAATTTCTGCACTAATTAAACACAAAACAAATAGAATTTACAATTTTTTCAACATATTAAAATCTAAAACAATTTTTTCATTCATTTATTCACAGTATCATTGTAAAAATTTAAAATTCTGTCAAAAGAAAAAATGGTAGATCTTATTCTTATGTAATTTTTAGATTGACAAATCATATAAAACAATAAAAACGAAAAAAATAGAGACAAAGAGGAATAAAATTCTGTTTAATAAAAAAATAAAAAAAATAAAGCAACAAAAGGAAAGGCAGAATAATACCTAATTATATGACCAAGAAAAAAAAATAGAGACAGAGAGAAAAAAAAGACATTACTTGAAAAAGAAGTGAAAAATAAGAGAACGAGAAAGAGAAATCAAGAAGAGAATACCTGGGGAAAAGAGAAAAAAAGAAAGTAGAGATAGGAAAGAAAAGGGAGAAGAGAGTACTTTTCAATGAGCTCAAATTAGGATTTTTTTTTGTAAAAAAATAAGAAGTGGTAATAGTGGAATAATAAAAATTATCTATAGACAAAAAGAAAAAAATTTTTACAAAAAAATCTGTATCTACCTTTTCAAATTCTATGTCTATTATTGTCTTTTGTTTAAAAGTGGACACAAAAAAAATAATCTTAAAGATTCTGCATCTAATATCCAATGTCCATATCTCTCCGTTCAAACATCTTTTAAATATTTACTGTCCACAAGAAGCTTGACATGTGTCCACTTGTGTCCCTAGATTGGCCCCAAAGTCAAAGCTTGCTTTCGCTTATTGATTGGGAAATGATTCCATACTAGCTTATTAATTTGCACCAACTTTGGTACACAAATACATTGATAGGTTAATTAAAAGATAATTAATTATATTTAGTTTTAAAATTGACCTAATTTTACTATTTATTTATTTTTTAAAAAATATTAAATCAAATTGTTATGTTAAAAATATTTTTATATTTTAATAAATTAGGGTTAATGGTCCTTGTTATATAAATAAAAGTTCAATTATATAAAATCGATGATTCCCACGTAACCAAATGGAAGCATAAATCTTATATAACTAAAGTTTATTTATGACCCTAATCTGTTAAAAAAAGAAGAAAAAAATGAAGATTTAAGGGTAATTTTGTATAATAATTTAGATCAATGTTTATAAAAAAATAAATATAACTAAATAAGAATACTTGGATCTATTTTTCTTTGAGTTAATAGTCAAAATCATCCCTAAAAGATACTTCGATCTCCATATTAGTCCCCGAAAGATAAAGTTAATCAAAATCGTCCCCAAAAGATGACGGGCATGACCACGTTCGTCCTTCTGTCATCTCCGTCGGTGAGCTTGGTAACGTTGGGTGACGTGTTCTGTTAACTGCCCGCGTGGCACAGTAACAAAATGACGCCATTTTGATTCAATGGCCTCCAGGTCTTGATGCAATGTCGTTTAGTGTCCAGGAGAGATTCAAAACGTTGCAAAGCATCACCCCATCTATTAACAAGCATCTCACTCTATTTCGCTCCAAAATGTTTCGTCTACCTTAAGCTATGGTCTAAGCCTTTGACCCAACATTTGAACCACACCGTCAACCTTCGTCAGTGTTGGAAGACGAGTAAAACAAAAGAGGTATCGGTACTGGATACAGAGGTGATCGTCTCCTGGAGTAACATTGATAGTAGAGGAATTCATCACGAGGGTTATATAGGTAAGGATGAAACCTTTTTTCTTGTTTTTTGAGTTATTGTGTGGCGTGATGTCTTCCTAATGGCGTGACTCATAGGTTCCTCTAATTCTGGGTAAGGTTTAGGGTGACTAAGCGTTTGTATGACTGTTCTTATATGATATGAGTGGGTTAGAATGCTTTGCTGTTACTGGCTTTGTGATGATTTTTTAGGTAGGGGTGTTTCATTTTAGTGATGGTTCTATTTGTTTGTTGCATGTTCATTTTGGGTTTAGAGTATGTTTTGGTACGTTTTCCTATGTTTGTTAATGGGATTTTTGTCTCTATTGTTATAGATGGAGGGTCCTTCCATGACTTTTGTGTTTCACCATGGTGGAATGTTTAAAAACTATGTTGACGGAGACATGATATATGAACCCACAATACAGAAGTCTTGATGGGTGTTGATGGAGACACACTTGATGTGTTCTTTGTAAGGGGCTACTATAAGGAGTTGGGATACATTGAAGCTGGAAACTGTTGGTGGAAAGCTCCTGAAGTACCCCTTTCATCTGGGTTGAGAAGCTTAGTCACAGATGCAAATTTGGTTGTGATGTGTAAAGATTGTAGGAGAAACCAACATGTGATCAATATTTACCTTGAGCACTGTATTTCACAGCCATGTAGAGTAGACAACATGGTTGAAGATGTTGTCAATGTGGAAGCAGAAAGTAGCAAGCAGAAGAACTCTTCCCAAGCTAAGAAGCGCCATTCGGAACCTGCCAAGATGTTTACTACTAGACACACTGAGTCCAACAAACAAACCCCTCAGTCCACTAAGCCAATTTCACAGCTGGTGGACGAAATTGTGATTCCTATTTTCTTGTAATTGGATTTTAGAAATTGGCACGAGTGGACACAACTCCGTTCAACTAACCAGCAAGTGTACTGGGTCGTCCAAGTAATAAACCTTACGTGAGTAAGGGTCGAATCCACAGAGATTGTTGGTATGAAGCAAGCTATGGTCACCTTGCAAATCTCAGTTAGGCAGATTAAAAATGGTTTATGGGTTTTCGAATAATTAATAATAAAAAGAAGAAATAATAAAAGGGATAGAACACTTATGCAGATTCATTGGTGGGAATTTCAGATAAGCGGATGGAGATGCTGCAGAGCTCTCGGACGCCTGCTCTCCTACTCCTTCTACTCAATCCTTCTTACTCCTTTCCATGGCAAGCTTTGTATAGGGGTTCACCATCAACTGTGGCTACTTTCATTCCTCACGGGGAAATATCCTGTGCGGCTGTCACTCGCACAGCTAACCAGTCTGGAGGCATCACCCATGGCTGATGGCTACATCCCATCCTCGCAGTGAAAACTATGCTAACGCACTCTGTCACAGTACGGCTAATCACCGGTTGGTTCCCGCTCCTACTGGAATAGAATCCCTCTTTTGCGTCTGTCACTAACGCCCAGCAGGTTAAAGTTTGAAGCACGTCACAGTCATTCATTACCGGAATCCTACTCGGAACACCACAGACAAGGTTGGACTTTCCGGATTCCCAGGATCCTACTCGGAATACCACAGACAAGGTGAGACTTTCCGGATCCTCATAAATGCCGCCATCTATCTAGCTTATACCACGAAGATTCTGTTGGGGAATCTAAGAGATACGCATTCAAGCTCTGTTGCATGTAGAACGGAAGTGGTTGTCAATCACGCGCGTTCATAAGTGAGAATGATAATGAGGGTAATCTGACTCATAACATTCATCATGTTCTTGGGTATGAATGAATATCTTGGAATAAGAATAAAAGAGATTTGAATAAAAGAAGATAGAATTTCATTAATACTTGAGGTGCAGCAGAGCTCCACACCCTTAATCTATGGTGTGCAGAAACTCCACCGTTGAAAATACATAAGCAAAGAGTTTAGGCATGGCCGAATGGCCAGCCCCCTCTAACGTGATCAATGATCCCCTAAGATGAAGAATAAAACAAAACTGAGATCAAAGATGAGATCAAAGATGTCTAATACAATAGATAAATGTCCTATATATACTAGACTAGCTACTAGGGTTTACATGAGTAAGTAATTGATGCATAAATTCACTTCCGGGGCCCACTTGGTGTATGCTTGGGCTGAGCTTGATGAATTCACGTGCTAAGGCATTTCTTGGCGTCAAACTCCAGGTTATGACGTGTTTTGGGCGTTCAACTCCGGATCATGACGTTTCTCTGGCGTTTAACTTCAGACAGCAGCGTGTACTTGGCGTTCAACGCCACGTTACATCGTCATTCTTCGAGTAAAGTATAGACTGTTATATATTGCTGGAAAGCCCTGGATGTCTACTTTCCAACGCCGTTGAGAGCGCGCCAATTGGAGTTCTGTATCTCCAGAAAATCCATTTCGAGTGCAGGGAGGTCAGAATCCAACAGCATCAGCAGTCCTTTTGTCAGCCTTCTTCAGAGTTTTGCTCAAATCCCTCAATTTCAGTCAGAATTTACCTGAAATCACAGAAAAACACACAAACTCATAGTAAAGTCCAGAAATGTGAATTTAACATAAAAACTAATGAAAACATCCCTAAAAGTAGCTTAAACTTACTAAAAACTATATAAAAACAATGCCAAAAAGCGTATAAATTATCCGCTCATCACAACACCAAACTTAAATTGTTGCTTGTCCCCAAGCAACTGAAAATCAAATAGGATAAAAAGAAGAGAATATACTATAAAGTCCAAAATATCAATGAATATTGATTTAATTAGATGAGCGGGGCTTGTAGCTTTTTGCTTCTGAACAGTTTTGGCATCTCACTTTTTCCTTTGAAGTTTAGAGTGATTGGCTTCTCTAGGAACTTAGAATTTCAGATAGTGTTATTGACTTTCCTAGTTAGGCATGTTGATTCTTGAACACAGCTACTTTATGAGTCTTGGCTGTGGCCCTAAGCACTTTGTCTTCCAGTATTACCACCGGATACACAAATGCCACAGACACATAACTGGGTGAACCTTTTCAGATTGTGACTCAGCTTTGCTAAAGTCCCCAGTTAGTGGTGTCCAGAGCTCTTAAGCACACTCTTTAGCTTTGGATCACGACTTTAACCATTCAGTCTCAAGCTTTTCACTTGGACCTTCATGACACAAGCACATGGTTAGGGACAGCTTGATTTTAGCCGCTTAGGCCTGGATTTTTAATTTCCTTGGGCCCTCCTATCCATTAATGCTCAAAGCCTTGGATCCTTGCCTTAAAATTTTCGCCACTTTTTCTCTTTTTTTTTCACTGCTTTTTCTTGCTTCAAGAATCAATTTCATGATGTTTTTCAGATCATCAATAACATTTCTCTTTGTTCATCATTCTTTCAAGAGCCAACAATTTTAACACTCATAGACAACAAGATCAAAAATATGCACTGTTCATTCATTCATTCAGAAAACAAAAATTATTGCCACCACATCAATGTAATTAAATTAAATTCACTAATAATTTCGAAAATTATGTACTTCTTGTTCTTTTGAATTAAAACATTTTTCTTTTAAGAGAGGTGAAAGACTAATGGATTTTATTCATAGCTTTAAGGCATGGTTACACACTAATGATCATGAAGTAGAGACACAAAAACATAGATAAACATAACACTTAAAAACCGAAAACAGAAAGAAAATAAAGAACAAGGAATGAATCCACCTCTAGTGGCGTCTTCTTCTTGAAGGACCAATGATGTTCTTCAACTCTTCTATGTCCCTTCCTTGCCTTTGTTGCTCCTCCCTCATAGCTCTTTGATCTTCTCTTATTTCTTGGAGAGTGAGGGCGTGTTCATGGTGTTCCACCCTTAGTTGTTCCACATTATGGCTCAAGTCTTCTAAGGAGGTACTGAGTTGCTCCCAATAGTTGTTGGGAGGAAAGTGCATTCCATGAGGCATTTGTTGATGATGAACTTCCTCATGTTCTCCTTGCGGGCCGTGAGGAACTTCCCTTGTTTGCTCTATCCTTTTCTTGGTGATGGGCTTGTCTTCTTCAATGGAGACATCTCCATCTATGATAACTCCGGCTGAATAACATAGATGGCATATGAGGTGGGGGAAGGCTAGCCGTGCCAAGTATGAAGGCTTGTCAGCTATTTTGTAGAGTTCATTAGAGATGACTTCATGAACTTCCACTTCTTCTCCAATCATGATGCTATGAATCATGATGGCCCGATCCACAGTAACTTCAGATCGGTTGCTTGTAGGGATGATGGTTCTTTGGATGAACTCCAACCATCCTCTAGCTACAGGCTTGAGGTCCAGTCTTCTTAGTTGGACCGGTTTGCCTTTGGAGTCTACTCTCCATTGTGCGCCTTTCACACAAATGTCCATTAGGACTTGGTCCAACCTTTGATTGAAGTTGACCCTTCTTGTGTAGGGGCGTTCATCACCTTGCATCATGGGTAGATGAAACGCCAACCTCACATTTTCAGGACTGAAATCTAAGTATTTCCCCCGAACCATTGTAAGATAGTTCTTTGGATTCGGGTTCATACTTTGATCATGGTTCCTTGTGATCCATGCATTAGCATAGAACTCTTGAACCATCAATATTCCGACTTGTTGCATGGGGTTGGTTATGACTTCCCACCCTCTTCTTTGAATTTCATATCGGATTTCCGGATACTCATTCTTTTTGAGCTTGAAAGGGACCTCGGGGATCACCTTCTTTTTTTTGCCACAACATCATAGAAGTGGTCTTGGTGGCTCTTGGAGATGAATCTCTCCTTCTCCCATGACTCAGAAGTGGAAGCTTTTGCCTTCCCTTTTCCTTTTCTTGAGGAAACTCCGGTCTTGGGTGCCATTGATGGTGAATGAAAAATAAAAAGCTAGGCTTTTTACCACACCAAACTTAAAATTTGCTCGTCCTCGAGCAAAAAAGAAAAGAAGAGTAGAAGAAGAAGAAGAGAATTTGGGTAGAGAAGGAGAAGAGGGGGTTCGGCTATTTAGAGAAGAAAGGGTTAGTGTTGTGTGAAAATGAGGAAGAAAGGAGAGGTATTTATAGGGAGGGGGGAGGGTAGGTTTCGGCCATTTTGGGTGGGAAAGGGTGGGAAATTGAATTTGAATGTAGTGGGGGTAGGTGGGGTTTATGGGGAAGAGGAGGTTGATGTGAATGGTGCATGGGGTAATTGGGAAGAGGAATTGAGGTGATTGGTGAAGGGTATTGGGAATTGTGACATGGATATTCAAATCACAAAAATAGGATTAAGAGGGAAGGTGAGAATAGGGTAGGTGGGGATCCTGTGGGGTCCACAGATCCTGAGGTGGGGATCCTGTGGGGTCCACAGATCCTGTGGTGAAAAGAAATACCATTCCTTCACCCTATAGGCGTGTAAATTGCCTTCATGCACCATTCTGGCGTTCAAACGCCCATTGGTGCATGTTCTGGGCGTTAAACGCCCATGTGATGCTTGTTTCTGGCGTTGAACGCCAGTTTCAAGCTTGTTTCTGGCGTTCAGCGCCAGATTGTCCTCTGTGTGCGCATCCTGGCGTTAAACGCCAGGATGTAGCTTGTTTTGGGCGTTCAGCGCCAGAAAGATGCTCTGTTCTGGCGTTGAACACCAGCCAGATGCATCTTCTGGGCGTTGAACGCCGGCCCGTGCGTCCTCCAGGGTGAAAAATTTTTTTCTTCTGTTTTTGACTCTGTTTTTAATTTTTTTGATTTTTTCGTGACTCCTCATGATCATGTACCTAATTCAACACAAAAATAACACCAAAACAAAATAAAATAAAATTAGATAAATAAAATTGGGTTGCCTCCCAACAAGCGCTTCTTTAATGTCAATAGCTTGACAGTGGCTCTCATGGAGCCACAGAGCAATCAAGTCAATGTTGTCTAGTCCCAACACCAAACTTAGAGTTTGGATATGGGGTTTGAACACCAAACTTAGAGTTTGGTTGTGGCTTCACAACACCAAACTTAGAGTCTGATTGTGTGGGCTCTTCTTGACCTTGAACTGAGAGAAGCTCTTCATGCTTACTCTCTTTTGTCACAGAGGGATGGCCATGTGCTTGAAACACAAGATATTCTCCATTCAATTGAAGGACTAACTCTCCTCTGTTGACATCTATCACAGCTTCTGCTGTGGCTAGGAAAGGTCTTCTTAGGATGATGCATTCATCATCTTCCTTCCTAGTGTCTAGGATAATGAAATCAGTAGGAATGTAAAGGCCTTCAACCTTTACTAGTACGTCCTCTACCATTCCATAAGCTTGTCTTATGGATTTGTCTGCCAGTTGTAATGAGAACAAGGCAGGTTGTACCTCAATGATTCCCAGCTTCTCCATTACAGAGAGTGGCATAAGGTTTATTCCTGACCCAAGATCACATAGAGCTTTTTCAAAGCTCATGGTGCCAATGGTGCAAGGTATTAAGAACTTGCCAGGATCTTGTTTCTTTTGAGGTAGAGTTTTCTGAATCCAAGTATCTAAGTCACTAATGAGCAAGGGAGGTTCACTTTCCCAAGTCTCATTACCAAATAGCTTGGCATTCAGCTTCATGATAGCTCCTAAATATTGAGCAACTTGCTCTCCAGTCACATCTTCATCCTCTTCAGAGGATGAATAATAGTCAGAGCTCATGAATGGCAGAAGGAGATTTAATGGAATCTCTATGGTCTCTGTATGAGCCTCAGATTCCTCAGGATCCTTAATAG
The DNA here is from genome assembly GCF_003086295.3 of Arachis hypogaea. Taxonomy (NCBI): domain Eukaryota; kingdom Viridiplantae; phylum Streptophyta; class Magnoliopsida; order Fabales; family Fabaceae; genus Arachis; species Arachis hypogaea. The sequence continues at coordinate 68,459,112 of NC_092040.1, read as the reverse complement.
GAAGCTCCTTCTTGCTTGAAGGACGTCCCAGGAGGTCTTCCTTACTGGGATTTTCGTCCTCCTCCTCCTTGATGCATTCGGCCATGTTGACTAAGTCAATGGCTTTGCACTCTCCTTTTGGATTCTCTTCTGTATTGCTTGGGAGAGTACTGGGAGGAGTTTCAATAACTTTCTTACTCAGCTGGCCTACTTGTGCCTCCAAATTTCTAATGGAGGATCTGGTTTCATTCATGAAACTGAAAGTGGCCTTTGACAAATCAGAGACTATATTAGCTAAATTAGAATTATTTTGTTCAGCATTCTCTGTCTGTTGCTGAGAAGATGATGGATATGGCTTATTATTATTCAGCCTATTGCGTCCACCATTATTAAAGCCTTGTTGAGGCTTTTGTTGATCCTTCCAGGAGAAATTTGGGTGATTTCTCCATGATGGGTTATAAGTGTTTCCATAAGGTTCACCCAAATAATTAACCTCTGCCATGGCAGGGTTCTCAGGATCATAAGCTTCTTCAGAAGCTGCCTCTCTAGTAATGTTGGATGCATGTTGCAATCCATTCAGATTTTGAGAGATTATGTTGACCTGTTGAGTCAACATTTTGTTCTGAGCCAATATGGCATTCAGAGCATCAATTTCAAGAACTCCTTTCTTCTGAGGTATCCCATTATTCACAGAATTCCTCTCAGAGGTATACATGAACTGGTTGTTAGCAACCATGTCAATGAGTTCTTGAGCCTCTTCAGGCGTTTTCTTCAGGTGAATAGATCCACCTGCAGAATGATCCAGTGACATTTTCGAAAATTCAGAGAGACCATAATAGAATATATCTAATAGGGTCCATTCTGAAAACATGTCAGATGGACATCTCTTGGTCAGCTGCTTGTATCTTTCCCAAGCTTCATAGAGGGATTCACCATCTTTTTGTTTGAAGGTTTGAACATCCACTCTTAGCTTGCTCAGCTTTTGAGGAGGAAAGAACTTATCTAAGAAGGCGGTGACCAGCTTGTCCCATGAGTTCAGGCTATCCTTAGGTTGTGAATCCAACCATATTCTAGCTCTGTCTCTTACAGCAAAAGGGAAAAGCATGAGTCTGTAGACTTCAGGATCAACTCCATTAGTCTTTACAGTCTCACAGATCTGCAAGAACTCAGTTAAGAACTGATAAGGATCTTCAGATGGAAGTCCATAAAACTTGCAGTTTTGTTGCATTAGTGCAACTAGTTGAGGCTTAAGCTCAAAGTTATTGGCTCCAATGGCAGGAATAGAGATGCTTCTTCCATCAAACTTGGATGTTGGCTTTGTGAAGTCACCAAGCATTCTCCTTGCATTATTATTATTATTATTATTTTCGGCTGCCATCTCCTTCTCCTGTTTGAAAATTTCTGAAAGGTTATTTCTGGATTGTTGTAATTTAGCTTCTCTTAATTTTCTCTTCAGAGTCCTTTCAGGTTCTGGATCAGCTTCAACAAGAGTGCCTTTATCCTTGTTCCTGCTCATATGAAAGAGAAGAGAACAAGAAAAGAAAGAGGAATCCTCTATGTCACAGTATAGAGATTCCTTTATGTTAGTAGAAGAAGAAGGGGGTAGAAGAATGAAGAAGGAGGTTCGGATTTTTGGATGAAGAGAGGTGAAGAGAAGTGTTAGTAATTAAATAATTAAATAGAAGAAGAGAGGAGAAGAGAATTTTCGAAAATAAATTTTGAAAAAGAGGTTAGTGTTTTCGAAAATTAAAGATGAAATATAATTAAAATTAAAACTTAAAACAAAAAGAATTTTTTTTTTGAAAAAGAGAGGGAGAATTTTCGAAAATTAGAGAGGGAAAAGTAGTTAGGTGGTTTTGAAAAAGATAAGAAATAAACAAAAAGTTAGTTAGTTGATTGAAAAAGATTTGAAATCAAATTTTGAAAAAGATAAGAAGATAAGAAGTTAGATAAAAGATTTTGAAATCAAATTTTGAAAAAGATAAAATTTTTGAAAAAGATAAGATAAAAGATAAAAAGATTAAATTTTGAAAAAGATATTTGAAAAAGATTTAATTTTTTTAAAAATTACTTAACTAACAAGAAACTACAAGATAAGATTCTAGAACTTAAAGATTGAACCTTTCTTAACAAGAAAGTAACAAACTTCAAATTTTTGAACCAATCACATTAATTGTTAGCTAATTTTCAAAAATTTGATAAAAAGATAAGAAAAAGATTTTGAAAATATTTTGAAAAATAATTTTTGAAATTTTCGAAAATTATATAAAAATGAAAAAGATATGATTTTTGAAAAAGATTTTAAAAGATAAGATTTTTAAAATTGAAATTTTGACTTGACTTGTAATAAACAACTAATTTTGAAAATTTTTGACCAAGTCAATCCCAAAATTTCGAAATTTTTAGAGGGAAATAAGGAAAAGATATTTTTGAAATCAAATTTTGAATGAAAAACACAAAAATGACCCAAAACATGAAAATTTTGGATCAAGACACAAGATGCATGCAAGAATGCTATGAATGTCAAGATGAACACCAAGAACACTTTGAAGATCATGATGAACATCAAAAACATTATTTTGAAAAATTTTTGATGCAAAGAAAACATGCAAGACACCAAACTTAGAAATTTTTAATGCATGGAAAATATGAATGCAAAAATGCACATGAAAAACAACAAACAACACCAAACAAGAAATCATCAAGATCAAACAAGAAGACTTGTCAAGAACAACTTGAAGATCATGAAGAACACTATGAATGCATGGGATTTTCGAAAAATGCAAGAAAAATTTTAAAAAACATGCAATTGACACCAAACTTAAAAATTAACACAAGATTCAAACAAGAAACACAAAATAATTTTTTTTTTTTGGTTTTTATGGTTTTCTAAAATTTTTTTTTTTGATTTTTTCGAAAATATAGTTTTGAAAAACGAAAAATAAAAAGAAAAATTTTGAAAAAGATTTTTGAAAAGAAAAGTACCTAATCTGAGCAACAAGATGAACCGTCAGTTGTCCATACTCGAACAATCCCCGACAACGGCGCCAAAAACTTGGTGGACGAAATTGTGATTCCTATTTTCTTGTAATTGGATTTTAGAAATTGGCACGAGTGGACACAACTCCGTTCAACTAACCAGCAAGTATACTGGGTCGTCCAAGTAATAAACCTTACGTGAGTAAGGGTCGAATCCACAGAGATTGTTGGTATGAAGCAAGCTATGGTCACCTTGCAAATCTCAGTTAGGCAGATTAAAAATGGTTTATGGGTTTTCGAATAATTAATAATAAAAAGAAGAAATAATAAAAGGGATAGAACACTTATGCAGATTCATTGGTGGGAATTTCAGATAAGCGGATGGAGATGCTGCAGAGCTCTCGGACGCCTGCTCTCCTACTCCTTCTACTCAATCCTTCTTACTCCTTTCCATGGCAAGCTTTGTATAGGGGTTCACCATCAACTGTGGCTACTTTCATTCCTCACGGGGAAATATCCTGTGCGGCTGTCACTCGCATAGCTAACCAGTCTGGAGGCATCACCCATGGCTGATGGCTACATCCCATCCTCGCAGTGAAAACTATGCTAACGCACTCTGTCACAGTACGGCTAATCACCGGTTGGTTCCCGCTCCTACTGGAATAGAATCCCTCTTTTGCGTCTGTCACTAACGCCCAGCAGGTTAAAGTTTGAAGCACGTCACAGTCATTCATTACCGGAATCCTACTCGGAACACCACAGACAAGGTTGGACTTTCCGGATTCCCAGGATCCTACTCGGAATACCACAGACAAGGTGAGACTTTCCGGATCCTCATAAATGCCGCCATCTATCTAGCTTATACCACGAAGATTCTGTTGGGGAATCTAAGAGATACGCATTCAAGCTCTGTTGCATGTAGAACGGAAGTGGTTGTCAATCACGCGCGTTCATAAGTGAGAATGATAATGAGGGTAATCTGACTCATAACATTCATCATGTTCTTGGGTACGAATGAATATCTTGGAATAAGAATAAAAGAGATTTGAATAAAAGAAGATAGAATTTCATTAATACTTGAGGTGCAGCAGAGCTCCACACCCTTAATCTATGGTGTGCAGAAACTCCACCGTTGAAAATACATAAGCAAAGAGTTCAGGCATGGCCGAATGGCCAGCCCCCTCTAACGTGATCAATGATCCCCTAAGATGAAGAATAAAACAAAACTGAGATCAAAGATGAGATCAAAGATGTCTAATACAATAGATAAATGTCCTATATATACTAGACTAGCTACTAGGGTTTACATGAGTAAGTAATTGATGCATAAATTCACTTCCGGGGCCCACTTGGTGTATGCTTGGGCTGAGCTTGATGAATTCACGTGCTAAGGCATTTCTTGGCGTCAAACTCCAGGTTATGACGTGTTTTGGGCGTTCAACTCCGGATCATGACGTTTCTCTGGCGTTTAACTTCAGACAGCAGCGTGTACTTGGCGTTCAACGCCAAGTTACGTCGTCATTCTTCGAATAAAGTATGGAGTATTATATATTGCTGGAAAGCCCTGGATGTCTACTTTCCAACGCCGTTGAGAGCGCGCCAATTGGAGTTCTGTAGCTCCAGAAAATCCATTTCGAGTGTAGGGAGGTCAGAATCCAACAGCATCAGCAGTCCTTTTGTCAGCCTTCTTCAGAGTTTTGCTCAAATCCCTCAATTTCAGTCAGAATTTACCTGAAATCACAGAAAAACACACAAACTCATAGTAAAGTCCAGAAATGTGAATTTAACATAAAAACTAATGAAAACATCCCTAAAAGTAGCTTAAACTTACTAAAAACTATATAAAAACAATGCCAAAAAGCGTATAAATTATCCGCTCATCAACAGCCCAGTTCTCAGCCCAACAAACCAACTATGAAGCCCAACTCTCATCCCAAGAAACCAGCCATGAAGCCCAATTCTCAGCCCACTAAACCAGCCTACAAGCTCAGCCAGGCTACAACTCAGTCCATGAAGACTCCTTCGCGGCCCATCAAACCCCACCCTTAGCCCAAGAGAGTCACCCATTAGGGTAATATAGTTCCACCTCAATCTAATACACCATCTCAAACAGCCAAGAACTCACAAGGTAATGGTAATAAGAACAAAGATAGTGGCAGTGGTTGCAGACTGACCAGATCTGGAAGACATGTGAAACAAGCTCCCATCTAGGAAGAAGACTATGATTCTCATGAATCATATGAGAGTACTGAAGATGAATTGTATAAGCCTTCTAAAGTTGTAGGAGACAATTTATATAGCAGTGACAGTGATAGTGAGACTGACAATAGGAAAAGTGGTGCAAGAAAGGACATCAAATCTGAGGCCAGAAAGAAGCATAAACCTCCTAAGACCAGATTAGGGGACAAAGAAATAGAAACTGATGACTCTAGCTATGAGGGTTCTGAAGATGAACAAAACTCTTACTCTAGTATGTTTACTTCCTTAGGGTTATTGGTTAATTAATTTATTTGGCAACTGATTAGGTTAGCTAATGTGTTGAATTTTTTCTTGGCAGATTTAGATGAGGATGATGATAACCTTGAAGGTGACTCAGATGCTGACTCATAGCATTCAAAAGATTCTGCTAAATAGTTGGACTCTGATGAGGAATCACCAACGGTATACCCTCAATTTAATGAGAAAACTAAGTTTGGGCTGTTGAAATTTGAGGTTAGTATGATATTTAAGTCAAAGGCCGAATATATGCAAGCTACTAGGGATTACACAATTCAGTGGGGTAGAAATATTTTATTCATAAAGATTGATAAAGTTAGAGTTAGAGCTGTTTGTAAGACTGAAGATTGTCCATGGGTTGTATATTATGCATGTAACAAACAAGATGGGTCTTGGCAAATTAAAACTCTAGTTGATAGTCACACCTGTCCAAGAAAGAGGAAGAATAGAGCTGCCACCCAAACCTAGACACTTAGTAAATTAGTACCTAAGCTTAGGAAGCATCCCACTATGAAGCACCGAGAGGTTTATGACTGGTTTGTAAGAAAGTGTAATGTGTATTTGAATAGCACATGTATTACTAGAGCCTTGAAAGCTGCTAGAAAGGTTGTAGAGGGTAATAAAATAGCACAGTATGGATTGGTGTGGGACTGCTAATGAACTACTGACTAGCAACCCCGGATCCACAATACAAGTTGGTGTCATCCCCATGCCCGAGCGTCCTCCCCTGTTTGAACGATTCTATGTCTGTCTTGATGCTTGTAAGAGGGGGTTTAAGGCAGGTTGTAGACCTTTGATAGGACTGGATGGAGCATTTCTGAAGACATTGCATGGGAGTCAAATCCTCACAGCATGTGGAGCTACTTCACAAGGATTTGGGAGACTACAGGGAGAACAAATGGTGCTTCATCTCGGATATGCAGAAGGTAAGGATGATATTGATATACGATAATACGTTTTAGGGACTGTTTTGATTTAATGAAAAGGTTTGAGGGACTGTTTTGATTTAATAAAATTTATTAAGGGACTAACTCGATTAAGTATCTTTTTGTGTGTTGTCTTCTCCTTAGGGTTTAATCCCTGCTGTTCAGGAGGTGTTTCCAAGAATCCATCATCGATTCTATGTGTGGCATTTTTGGTGCAATTTCTCAAAGCAGTGGTGATGCAATTGCATATTTGTTATATTAGCTAGTTAGTTTAGTTGGTTTTAGCCTAATTTCACTTATTTTCTCTAAATAAACAAGTCCTTTTATGAGTTTTGTCTTCATGCATGAGAATACCAAGGAACATGTTGATTCTAGCCAAATTCATGCAAAATGATTTAAGGAATACATACATGAATGAGTATGAATGAATTTCATGAAATATATTGCATGAATTGGTAAGACTTTGAAGCTATTTTCTTTGTTGATGATAGGTGATGAAACAAGAAAGCATGGGAGCAAGAATGATGCAAGCTGGGCAAGAAGAAGAAAAGATGTTGGCGTTGCCAACTTGAAGAAAAGGGTGCGTGTTTGAAGGCAACGCCAGGCAGCCCTGGAGAAGCACATTTGGGCGTTGCCAACTTGAAGAAAAGGGTGCGTGTTTGAAGGCAACGCCAGGCAGCCCTGGAGAAGCAAATGTTGGGCGTTGCCAACTTGAAGAAAAGGGTGCATGTTTGAAGGCAACGCCAGGCAGCCCTGGAGAAGCAAATGTTGGCGTTGCCAACTTGGAGAAAGGAGTGAGTGTTTGATGGCAACGCAGGCAAGCAAAGAGCTGAGCCAAGGAGAGCTCGAGGGCGATGCCAACGTGGGAATGAAGAAGCGTTATTCAAGGCAACGCACACAAGCAAGGCTTGGCCCAGGAGGAGATTAAGCTGGCGTTGCCAACGCCAGGAACAAGGGAAGTGTTCCTTGACAACGCACACAAGCAAACTTGGCCCAAGAGGAGGAGAAGCTGGCGTTGCCAACGCCAAGAACCATAGGCGTTATTCAGAGCAACGCCAAGCAATCTTGGAGAGCTAGTTTAGAGCCTCGAGCACGTTGCTGGCCTAGAGATGAGGGGCGTGTTTGAGGACAACGCAGGCAAACAACGCTGAATGGAAAACGTGGCCCAGGAAAAGGAGATGCACGTTGCCAACGCCAAGTTATGAAGGCGTGTTCCTTGGCAACGTAGCAAGCAACTTTGGCACCAAAGGGGAGCTCGAGCACGTTGTTGAGCTAGGAACCATGGGCGTTTTCCTTGGCAACGCATGCAAGCTAGGAGTATGGGCACACGAGAGCGTTGCTAACTTGGAAATGAACTGGCGTGTTCTTCAATAACGCCAGGAGCAAGATCTTGGGCCAGCAAATAGAAGCACGTTGCCAACGCCACTTGCATTGGCGTGTTCTAAGGCAACGCCAGGAATGGTTGCTTGGCTAGGCACCAAGTCTTGGGTGCCAACCAAGTTGCCAACGCCAGGAAGGGTGCCAACCACGTTGCCAACGCCAGGAAGGGTGCCAACCACATTGCCAACGCCAGGAAGGGCGCCAACCACGTTGCCAACGCCATGAAGCATAGGCGTGTTCAAGGACAACGCCAAGCAACAAGCATAGAGCCTTGAGGAAGGCTCGAGCACGTTGCCAACGCCAGCTTCTAAAGGCGTTCTCTAAGGCAACGTGACAAGCAAAATTTGAAGGCTAGAGATGAGCCCTGGAAGGAGCACGGGCACGTTGCCAACGTGCTAGCAAGGAGGCGTGCTTGGTGACAACGCCAGCCTCATGTCCCTGCCTTGGGAGGCTAGGCACGGGCACGTTGCCAACGTGGGAGAATGGGTGCGTTTTTGGCAACAACTTGGCAGCTTGACCTTACCTTCTTTGAGGAAGCATAACTTGAGCTAGGAAAGTCCAAATGAGGTGATTCTAGTGGCATTGGAAAGAAGACATCAAGAGCTTTCCAATGATGTATAATAGTCCATATTGAAGCAGAGGATTGACACTCAAATTCTGGGCAACATTAGACATGAGAGAAGAGTCAAGAAGAAGAAAAGCAAGTTGTTGGCAATAACTTGGGCCAGCAACGCCCAAGTCTGAAACCTCACTTCCAGGAAAACACCATGCACGTTGCCAACGTGCATTAAGCCTAGAGTTGTTGCCAATAACGCCCCTCAATGGGCCAGAATTGTTGCCAACTTGCTCTGCTTCCTCTATTCCTCACAAAGGCTAGCAACTTCTTGAATTGAACCAGAAATTCAACAAAGAGAAAGCCCACATTGCTAGCCCAATTGAAGATCTTTGAAGGAGTTTTAGGACTAATATAAATAGAGATTGAGTTTGTACTTGGAAGGAACTTTTTGACACTTAGACTTTTTAGACTCTTAGCACTTTTATTTTGAGAACTCTCTAGCACTTCCGGGAGGATACCGGGGAGAGCTATTTTGGTTCTTCTTGGAACTTCTCTTCTTGACTTTGAAGCTTTAAGCATTTCCTTATTCTTCTTCATCTTTCTTTACACTTAGTTTAATTTTGGTTTATGGCAATTGTTATTGAAATTGGAGCTATGACTCACTAAACCCCACTTTCATTAGGGGGAAGAGCTCTGCTTGTTTGAATGTATTGATGAACTCATCTTTTCCTCCTCAATTCTAGTGGTTAATCTAAAGAGGGAACTCTTGTTCTTCAAAGATTCAACCACCATCGAGAGAGGGGTTAATCTATATGAATTATGTGGTGAATTTGAGGAATGAGCCACATAATTCAGTTTAGAGTTCATCCTTTCATGATTTCCTTAATCAATACACCTTGGTTGGTATGTGAGATGTAACTTTCCTTGGTTGAGATTATGGGAGTTGTGTGGCTGGATTAGAATTGAGCTTCATCTCTTCTCATGAACAACTAGATCACGAGAGTGGCAATTGGTTATGTTGAGAGAAATTGAATCACCAAGAGATTGGGATTCAATTACCCACTTGCCATGGATCTATACCCATGATTGAGAAGGACTTGACTAACATCAATTCATGAAAACTTGCATCTCTGATCCCTAATGATCCTCTCCACCATTAATTCTTATTTCTTTTGCTTCTAGTTGTTTGACTACCCATAACCCAATTCCCTTCTACATTCTGTCAATTTACTATTCTTGTTATCTACATTCTGTTCCTTTAGTTCTTGCTATTTACTCTTATGTTCTTTAAATTTCTGCAACCTTTAATTCCTTGCAATTTAACTTTGATGTCATTTAAGTTTCTTGCATTTTAAGTTTCCGTTATTTACTTTCACTTTATTTCTCTCTTCTAGTTCTTTACATCCTTTGCCATTTAAATTCTTGCAATTATGTTCAAAAATCAAAATGCTAATGAAATCAAAACTATGTTTGCTTGACTAAATCTACCATTTAACTAAAGTTGCTTAATCTACCAATCTCCGTGGGATCGACCTCACTCTTTGTGAGTTTTATTACTTGATACGACCCGGTATACTTGCCGGTTATACGTGAAATTTCATTTTTATGCATCAAGTGGTCAAGCTGTGAGCTAAAAGATTTGGTGTGGGAATGCACAAGGTCGAGGGCAACAAATGAGTTTAATAGAAACATGAACAGAGTTAAGTTGATAAATGAGAAAGCTTGGGGGTATCTTGACAAGTGGCCAAAAGATGCATAGACTAAGCATTTCAGTGAGGTTCCAAAGGTGATAACATATGCATTAACGCATGTGAGTCGTTCAATGCCAAAATCAAGCACGAAAGGAGCAAGCCCATCCTGACTTTAGCTGAGGAAGTTAGAAGGATCATCATCAAGAGCATGATTGAAAATAGGAAGAAGTTACAGAACTATCAATGAATTTTTCCCCTTGTTCAACAAAGTAGACTTGAAGCAATGACAATCTTGTCTAGCCATTGGGCTCCTCAGTGGTGTAGTGATGAAAAAGAAGAATTGTACGAAGTGCATAACTGGCCAACCAATATGGTTGTTGACCTGAGAAAGCGCAATGCACTTGTAGGTTTTGGCAACTCACAGGTAACAATTTTAACACTTAGATAAGTTATCTTCAGTCATGTTACACATTTTAATTAATAATTTAATTTGTTTGAAAAGGTATGTCGTGTATGCATGCAATATCAGCCATACAGGATAAGAATGACAAAAGGGCTGAAGAGTACTGTCATGACTGGTTGAAGATGGAGGCATATATGAGGACTTATTGTTTCAATGTCAATCTGGTTAAAGGACAAGATCTATGGGAAAAAACACCACATCCTACTTCAGTCACACCCCCATTTAAACCCAAACCTGGAAGACTGATGAAAAAAAGAAGAAGAGAGAATGATGAACAGCCAATTGGGTCAAAGACAAAGATGAAAAGAAAGTACAACCCAATCAGATGCATGTACTATGGTGAGATTGGCCACAACAAAAGAGGCTATGCAAAGAAGAAAGCCTTGGATGCTGAGAAAAATGCTAGGCAGATGCAACTGCAACTGGCAGTTGTTGCTCTTGTTGCAGATGGTGCTGACCCTGAAGTGAATACTGTCCCTGTAGAACATGATAATGCTTCAGAAGCAAGAGCACCATTGCCTTCACTTCCATCACTCATCCAGCCCCCTACAGAGATTGACATCAGGTAATCTGAAAGCATTCTACCAACCCAAGCTACACAACATGTTGTATAATCACTACTCAATTATTAGAAAAATATCACCTTTATTTTATAAGCTAACAAGTGCTTTTGGTATTGGCTTATGTAGGATGAAGTTGTAGCTAGGCCACCTAAATTACAGGTGATCAAAGCGAAAGCAAGAGCTAGATCCCCCATAAACCTACTGTAGCTGCACCAGTGGCTATCTCGGTTGAGACCATCAAAGGGACAAGTTCTGCAATTGCTAAGAAGCTGACCAACTTTATGACTTTTGTGCCTACTCTAAGCTTCAAGCACCCAAGGAAGAATGATAAACCACTTTGATTAGAAAACAATGTATGGGGCTACTTTAGTTTTTTTGCATAGGGCAAATGAAAAACCATTCTAAACATTATGGTTATGTGTAATCTAAAAGTTGTATCTACCCTTCTCTTTTGGTGTAGCCTTCATTTTTAGGATTGGATACCTTATGAATTTGTTGTGGTACTTATCTTTAAGACAATGTGACAATTAGCATTGAATGGCAGCACAATATTATGACTGCTTACTTTTATTATTTACTTCGTTTAGCAACAGTGATATTGATTAATTTGCAATATTCTATACATACAGTAATTGAGAGTTTGGAGTTAATCTTAAACAACACTAATCAAATATCTATTCTCATTCAAACCATCCAACTAAATACACCATTACATTTCAACAGAATTGTGTTTACTTGGAAGTACATATCAAACAACAAAGGATCACATTAATTACAACTATCACAAATATCCAGATTATTAGCAGTTTCAAAGATCTAACTTCAGCTTCCAAGTTACCCAATCTCCATGCCACCTTCACCCTCCATTCATCATAGTCACTTTCAACCTGCAATTTAGAATCTTCCTTTGCACCACCTTCAACCACTGCTTGATAGTCATCATCATCAACCCACTTAAAGTAATTACAGTGACTACCCTTCTGCAAATTCATAAATCAGAGAAGAAAATAATGAAAAACACCTAATAACACAGAACAAGATGAAAAACCTTCAACTTTTTCAACACCACTCACCCGGTACCTTGGACATGCATGGAATAATCTATTTGAGTTCTCTGCTGTTCCAGATTTTTTTATCACAACCTTCAACCCACAGAAACACGATTCCTCATGAGTCTTCATCCTCATTCACATTGAAGCACTGGAACCGTTACTGTCATGCGACTGAAAAGACACACCACCACTACGACCTCCATTTCCCATTTCCATCTTCCTGGTGACCCAATAATTCCAAGTTCTACCCAACTCTATGGCCATATGATTCTTGACCGCGACTTATTTATCATCGAATTTATGATTAGGGTTCATCATCCAAGGGATTGATTTGAATTGTTTTAACATACTTACCTTGTCAGCAACCCCAGCGTACATGTAGGCGTCGTCCACATGGGCAGTTAATGGACCACGTCACCCAACCTTAGCCAGCTAAGCGACGGAGATGACGGAAGGACGAACGTGGTCATACCCGTCATTTTTCGGGGAGGATTTTGATTAACTTTATATTTCGGGGACTAATATAGAGATCGATGTAACTTTTAGGGACGATTTTGACTATTAACTCATTTTTCTTTCATCCAATCATCAATTTGTTTGTGCATCAACATTAGTATAAAACAATCAAGCACCAAAGAACTATTCACCTTAGATTGTTTAGTTTATCAAATAGGTTCGTTTGATACTTTGATGATTTGATCAACTAACCGACGTCGATTCTGAGCAGCAACATCCCCAACCCCAAGTCCTAACTAAAAACTGTACTATTTGCTGATTAGTCCTAACTGAAAACTCGTACTATTTGCTGATTAAAAAGTATAATGGAGAGTGTTATGGCATCTTTGTTCCAAATATTCCTCTTCAAAATCATTATTCTAGCAAATCTCTCTCCTTGCCAACTCAGCTCAAATTGGCAGGTACGATGATTGCTAGTTTGCTACCGCTAATTTTTTTAGTTATAGAAATTTGAAATGTGTTATACTTAATTATAAAAAATAGTGTATTTTTTATGAATATGGAGATAAATTTTGTTTTAATCGGAATTCACAAATCGGAGGCTAAATTTTGTTTCTAAACAAAACTTAGGTCCAATTTGAGGTAATAGAGACCTCAGATTTGTGTGAGGTGAAAACTTTTTTAAAAGATAAGCAAATTGGTGGGTCAGTATTGTGAAAAAAAAATTATAACCCACAAATCTGACCGTCAGATTTGTTTTTTTTTTTGAGTATATACCTATTTTGGTCCTCAAAGAATTTCAAACTAGACATTTTAGTCCCCAACTAAAATTAATTACTCGATTAGTCCCTAACAATTAATTCCGTCAGTCACTTAGGTCCTTTGCTCCATCAACTCTAATGGAAGATAAAATGGTCCCTGGAAACTCTAACATGGGACAAAATGATCCTTGATAACTCTAACAAGGGACAAAATGATCTCTGACCCCTTTATTCGAAAACGACACTGTTCTTCCTCAATTTTTATCGTATCTCGCATAACTCTAACATTCATACTCTTCTTCTTCACCTTCACAATCTTCTTTTCCATCTTTTCCTTCCTCCTCTTTAGCTCCAAGATTAAACCATGGTGTAATTGTCACACGTGTCGCACCTACCTCAACATGTCATGGACCACACACTTCCTAAATCTTTGTGACTGGTACATCCACCTCCTCTGCACTTCACCGACCAAAGGCATCCACTTCCACGTCTTCAATAATATCACCTCCAACCCCGACAACGTCCACTACATCCTCAAGACAAAGTTCCATAACTACTCCAAGGGCACGTCTTTCTCCACTCTCTGGAAAGTAATATAGATTGTTTGATATTAGGACATCATGAGAAGATTCTTCTTCGACATCACATGCAAATTCTCATTTGAAATAGACACCGAGTGCTTCATTCCTTCTTTCCCGGAGTCCAAGTTGGCAGACAATTTTGACCTTGCATCTGATGATTAGATTTTTGACGGTTTAGAATTTCACTAATGAAATCTTGTTGTAAAGTATAGTTTCTAAACCAAGCAATAATCCTTTCATACAAAAATTTGTTTGTCACAAGTACAAACCCCTAAAATCTATAAACTGAAGTATTTAAACCTCGGGTCGTCTCTCAAAGGACTTGCAGGGTAGTGTTCGTGTTATTGGTTATGGATTTATTCATTTTGGGGTTTTAGATGAGAAACATGAATAGTAAATGATAATGGAATTTTATTAACAAAACAGTCTTGGCAAAGTTTGATGGTCAAGGACCTATATCATTATCACTAACCACAATTATGATAGTTGCAAGGATCAATCTCACTAAGTCATCCTCTAACTAATAGCAAAGGAAAGTCAAGTGAGTTATATCAATCCAAGTCCATAAATCTTAGTTCCAAATTAATGAAAGCTATAGTCAATGGCTATCAACTATCAATCACTTGGATATTAGTAACTCAAGAGCTCCTAAGTTATCTTCCCAAGCCAATAACATAAAATTCTATTCTAACATCCTCCCAAGCATTTCATCAAACACTTGGAAAGTACAAAAGAAAAGTATAGTAAATCACTGGTGGACGAAATTGTTATCACTGTTCTTTGCACTTGTATGGATTTATTCAATAATTGTCTTTATTTGAATTCACAACTCCGTTCAACTAACCAGCAAGTGTACTGGGTCGTCCAAGTAATAAACCTTACGTGAGTAAGGGTCGATCCCACAGAGATTGTTGGTATGAAGCAAGCTATGGTTACCTTGTAAATCTCAGTTAGGCAGATTAAAATGGTTTATGGGTTTTCGAAAATAGAAATAAGAGAATAGATTATAAAAAGGGATAGAAAACTTATGCAGATTCATTGGTAGGAATTTCAGATAAGCGAATGGAGATGCTGTATGGCTCAAGAACGCCTGCTCTCCTACTGCTTCTACTCAATCCTTCTTACTCCTTTCCATGGCAAGCTGTGTATAGGGGTTCACCATCAGCGGTGGCTACTTTCAATCCTCTTGGGAAAATGATCCTATGCGGCTGTCACTCGCACGGCTAATCGTCTGGAGGCATCACCCATGGTTGATGGCTACATCCCATCCTCGCAGTGAAAACTATGCTCACGCACTCTGTCACAGTACGGCTAATCACTGGTTGGTTCCTGCGCCTACTAGAATAGAATCCCTTGATTCTTTTGCGTCTGTCACTAACGCCCAGCACTTGCAAGTTTGAAGCACGTCACAGTCATTCATTACCGGAATCCTACTCGGAATACCACAGACAAGGTGAGACTTTCCGGATCCTCATAAATGCCGCCATCTATCTAGCTTATACCACGAAGATTCTATTGGGGAATCTAAGAGATACGCATTCAAGCTCTGTTGCATGTAGAACGGAAATGGTTGTCAATCACGTGCGTTCATGAGTGAGAATGATAATGAGGGTTACTTATCATCACATTCATCATGTTCTTGGGTACGAATGAATATCTTGGAACAAGAATAAGAGAGATTTGAATAAAAGAAAATAGAATTTCATTAATACTTGAGGTACAGCAGAGCTCCACACCCTTAATCTATGGTGTGCAGAAACTCCACCGTTGAAAATACATAAGCAAAGGATTCAGGCATGGCCGAATGGCCAGCCCTCTCCATGATCAAGTGACCGAATGATTAAAGACTTAAAGTGGTCAAAAGATGTCTAACACAATAGATAAATGTCCTATATATACTAGACTAGCTACTAGGGTTTACATGAGTAAGTAATTGATGCATAAATCCACTTCCGGGGCCCACTTGGTGTGTGCCTGGGCTGAGCTTGATCATTCCACGAGCTGAGGCTTTTCTTGGAGTTGAACTCTGAGTTATGACGTGTTTTGGGCGTTCAACTCCGGATCATGACGTTTTTCTGGCGTTTAACTCCAGACAGAAGCATGAACTTGGCGTTCAACGCCAAGTTACGTCGTCATTCTTCGAATAAAGTATGGACTATTATATATTGCTGGAAAGCCCTGGATGTCTACTTTC
The DNA here is from genome assembly GCF_003086295.3 of Arachis hypogaea. Lineage (NCBI taxonomy): Eukaryota > Viridiplantae > Streptophyta > Magnoliopsida > Fabales > Fabaceae > Arachis > Arachis hypogaea. Next base: position 68,443,035 of record NC_092040.1, on the reverse strand, counting down.
CAACGCCGTTGAGAGCGCGCCGATTGGAGTTCTGTAGCTCCAGAAAATCCATTTCGAGTGCAGGGAGGTCAGATTCCAACAGCATCAGCAGTCCTTTTGTCAGCCTTCTTCAGAGTTTTGCTCAAATCCCTCAATTTCAGTCAGAATTTACCTGAAATCACAGAAAAACACACAAACTCATAGTAAAGTCCAGAAATGTGAATTTAACATAAAAACTAATGAAAACATCCCTAAAAGTAGCTCAAACTTACTAAAAATTACCTAAAAACAATGCCAAAAAGCGTATAAATTATCCGCTCATCACAACACCAAACTTAAGTTGTTGCTTGTCCCCAAGCAACTGAAAATCAAATAGGATAAAAAGAAGAGAATATACTATAAATTCCAGAATATCAATGAATATTAATTTAATTAGATGAGCGGGACTTGTAGCTTTTTGCTTCTGAACAGTTTTGGCATCTCACTTTTTCCTTTGAAGTTCAGAGTGATTGGCGTCTCTGGGAACTTAGAATTTCGGATAGTGTTATTGACTTTCCTAGTTAAGCATGTTGATTCTTGAACACAGCTACTTATGAGTCTTAGCCGTGGCCCTAAGCACTTTGTTTTCCAGTATTACCACCGGATACACAAATGCCACAGACACATAACTGGGTGAACCTTTTCAGATTGTGACTCAGCTTTGCTAGAGTCCCCAGTTAGTGGTGTCCAGAGCTCTTAAGCACACTCTTTTGCTTAGGATCACGACTTTAACCACTCAGTCTCAAGCTTTTCACTTGGACCTTCATGACACAAGCACATGGTTAGGGACAGCTTGATTTAGCCGCTTAGGCCTGGATTTTATTTCCTTGGGCCCTCCTATCCATTGATGCTCAAAGCCTTGGATCCTTTTTACCCTTGCCTTTTGGTTTTAAGGGCTATTGGCTTTTTCTACTGCTTCTTCTTTTTCTTTCTATTTTTTTTTCGCCACTTTTTTTTTTTCGAATGCTTCTTCTTTTTCACTGCTTTTTCTTGCTTCAAGAATCAATTCATGATTTTTCAGATCACCAATAACATTTCTCTTTGTTCATCATTCTTTCAAGAGCCAACAATTTTAACACTCATAAACAACAAGATCAAAAATATGCACTGTTCAAGCATTCATTCAGAAAACAAAAAGTATTGCCACCACATCAATATAATTAAATTAAATTCAAGGATAAATTCGAAATTCATGTACTTCTTGTTCTTTTGAATTAAAACATTTTTCATTTAAGAGAGGTGAAGGATTAATGGATTTTATTCATAGCTTTAAGGCATGGTTACATACTAATGATCATGAAATAAAGACACAAAACATAAATAAACACAATACTAAAAACCGAAAACAGAAAGAAATAAAGAACAAGAAATGAATCCACCTCTAGTGGCGTCTTCTTCTTGAAGGTCCAACAATGTCCTTAAGCTCTTCTATGTCCCTTCCTTGCCTTTGTTGCTCCTCCCTCATTGCTCTTTGATCTTCTCTTATTTCTTGGAGAATAATGGAGTGCTCATGATGTTCCACCCTTAATTGTTCCACATTATGGCTCAAATCTTCTAAGGAGGTATTGAGTTGTTCCCAATAGTTGTTGGGAGGAAAGTGCATTCCTTGAGGCATCTCAGGAATTTGTTGATGATGAACTTCTTCATGTTCTTCTTGAGGGCCGTGAGGAGCTTCTCTTGTTTGCTCCATCCTTTTCTTGGTGATGGGCTTGTCTTCTTCAATGGAGACATCTCCATCTATGATAACTCCAGCTGAGTAGCATAGATGGCATATAAGGTGAGGGAAGGCTAGCCGTGCCATGGGTGAGGACTTGTCGGCTATTTTGTAGAGTTCATTGGAGATGACCTCATGAACTTCTACTTCCTCTCCAATCATGATGCTGTGAATCATGATGGCCCGATCCACAGTAACTTCAGATCGGTTGCTAGTAGGAATGATGGATCTTTGGATGAACTCCAACCATCCTCTAGCCACGGGCTTGAGATCCAGTCTTCTTAGTTGAACTGGCTTGCCTTTGGAGTCTATTCTTCACTGAGCTCCTTCCACACATATGTCCATAAGGACTTGGTCCAACCTTTGATTAAAGTTGACCCTTCTAGTGTAGGGGCGTTCATCTCCTTGCATCATAGGCAAGTGAAATGCCACCCTCACATTTTCCGGACTAAAATCTAAGTATTTCCCTCGAACCATTGTGATATAGTTCTTTGGATTCGGGTTCATACTTTGATCATGGTTCCTAGTGATCCATGCATTGGCATAGAACTCTTGAACCATCAATATTCCGACTTGTTGCATGGGGTTGGCTAGGACTTCCCAACCTCTTCTTTGGATTTCATGTCGGATTTCCGGATACTCATTCTTTTTGAGCTTGAAAGGGACCTCGGGGATCACCTTCTTTTTTGCCACAACATCATAGAAGTGATCTTGATGGCTCTTGGAGATGAATCTCTCCTTCTCCCATGACTCGGAGGTGGAAGCTTTTGTCTTCCCTTTCCCTTTTCTAGAGGATACTCCGGCCTTAGGTGCCATTGATGGTAATGGAAAAACAAAAAGCTTATGCTTTTACCACACCAAACTTAAAATTTTGCTCGCCCTCGAGCAAGAAAGAAAAGAAAAGTAGAAGAAGAAGAAGAGAATAGGGAAGAGAGGGAGAAGAGATGGTTCGGCTATGTGGGAGAATGTGGGTTTGTGATGTGTGAAAACGAAGAAGAGTGGAAGGGTATTTATAGGGAGAGGGGAGGGTATAGGTTCGGCCAATTTGGGTGGGATTGGTGACAAACCCCAATTTGACGGTTTGTTGTGTATTGAATTTAGAGTATTTTGATAACCGTTTGTCACATTTAGCCTATGAATTAGCATGGTTTTGTTATCTCTCCCATATTTGTGCTTAAGTGTAAAAACATGCTTTTTAAGCCTTATTATTGATGAATTCTAATTTCTCTTTGATTCCATAAGATGCCTTGATGTGTTTGCTAGTAATCTCAGGATGAAATAGGCTAGACATGGATCAAAGGAAGCAAGGAAGGAAGCATGCAAGTGGAGAGAAGCACTAAAAGCCAAAGAGCTGATCCAGGCCGTGCACGCGTACGCGCACAAGGCGCTCGCGCGCACATTGCGAAACAGTCCAAGGACGCGCACGCGTACCATGCGCGCACGCGCCGATGCTGGCACATGACTTCATTTATGTAACACGTGCCTGGCGATTTTGGAGAGGTTTCAGCAACCAACTTTGGCGCCAAAATGCACATAAAAGCCAAGGATTGAAGGGGATTGACAACACATGTTCATACACACATACACACACACTAGGATTAGTTTTAGTTTAGTTTTCTAGAGAGAGAAGCTCTCACTTCTCTCTAGAATTAGAATTAGGATTAGGTTTAGGTTAATCTCTCTTCTTAGATCTAGGTTTAATTCATGCTTTGATTCAATTTTCCCTTGTCAATTCTCAATCTTCTCATCTCTCTCTCTTTCTAGTTATGTGTTTCTATAATTGTAGTTCTTCATTTTGTTTTGGATAGATTGTTGTTCTTTAGTTTCATTTCAATAATGCAATTTGAGGTAATTCATGATAATTGTGATTTCCTTGATTGTTGTGTTAAGTCTTTGAAATAATTGTTGTTAGATTTTGTTCTTGTTGTTGATTTACTATGTTTTCCTTTTATGCCTTCCAAGTGTTTGATGAAATGCTTGGTTGGATTTTAGAGTAGGATTTTATACTCTTGGCTTGGAAAGGTAACTTAGGACCTCTTGAGTTACTAATGTCCAAGAGATTGATGATTGGGAGCCATTGACTCTAGTTCTCACTAATTGAATTAGTGGAGAGTTAGGACTTATGGACTAGGATTGATATAGCTCATTTGACTTTCCTTTACTACTAGTTAGAGGATGATTTAATGAGATTAATCCTTGCCAATTCTCATATTGTGGTTAGTGATTAGGATAGAGATCCTTGACCACCAACCCTTGCCAAGACCTTTTTAGCCCTTAGTTTACTTTCTTGCCATTTATCTTTCATGCTTCATATCAAAACCCCAAAATAACTCACAACCAATAACAAAGACACTCTATTGTAATTCCTAGGGTGAACGACCCGAGGTCCAATACTTCGGTTTATAAATTTAGGGGTTTGTACTAGTGACAAACAACTTTTTGTACGAAAGGATTATTGTTTGGTTTAGAGACTATACTTTACAACGAGATTTCATTAGTGAAATTTTAACCCGTCAAAAATCTATTCGTCAAAATGGCGCCGTTGCCGGGGAATGCAATGGTGTTGTGTTATTGGTTGTTGTACATATGTGAATAGTGTAAATATCTTGCTTCTTGCTTTATTTGCTAGTGTAGACTTTCATTTTCCCTTTCCACCATGAATTCTCACTTTGGCTATGAGCTTGGTTCTAATTGTGTTGTAGGTAATGAGAGCTTCAATGAGGAGGTGTATCAAGGATGGAACAATCAAAGGTGGGAGGAGCCATATGCATATGATCACTCTTCATGGCAACAACCTCCACCAATGCACTATGTGGAAGAGTCATCCTATGATGCATACCAACCCAATGGCTATGGTGAACTACCTTGTGATTTTCAAGAACCACCACCATATGCCTATGAACCATATCCTCAACATGAGCCGCAACCATTCTCACAAGCCTCTCCATACCAAGCACCTTCCTATGATCCATATCCATCATATGACCAACCATCTATATCATATTTTTATGACCATTATGAGCAAGAACCTTTTGAACCACCACAACCCTATCAAGATCACTACAAAGAACCACCTCAATACACACCATCTCCACAACCTTACCAAGAAGAACCACCTTCCTATTATGAACCCTCTCTCCAAAATGATGATCCTTCTTACCCACCACAAGCGCCAATAAACGATTCTCTCACTTTGTTACTTCAAGGACAAGAAGCCATGAAGCGGGATACACTTGAGTTTGTGACCAACTTGACCAAGGTAGTGTCCACCTTAGCCTACCGATGTTTGAACGCTCAAGGTACTCCCATGATCCCATGCGAGAAGTCAAAAGAAGAACAAAGCATGAAGGAGAAATTGGAAGATTCGGTGGGGGATGGAGGATACCATTTTGTGTTGGAACAATTGGAGGAGCCTATGATCATTGAAGAAAAGGAAGAAGTGGTTGAAGACCTAGGAGATGTTGAAAGTCCATGGGAATGTAGCATCATAGAACATTTTTCCAAGAAGTTTGAAATTGATGTTGAGGAGGGTGCGCAACCTCCAAGGCATACCAACATTGAAGACTCGGAAGAAGCTTATCAAGAGATGGATTCAATCATGGATGAATTCCTATCTACAATCGAATCCTCTCCCATTGGACATGAAGACAAAAATGGTATGGTGTATATTGAAATTGAAGAATATGAAGAGGTTGATCAAGAGATGAGTTCATTCATCGATGAATTCCTGTCCAAAGTTGAATCACCGCCCATGACACAATATGTCAACACCAAGCCATGTAACAAAAGGGAAAAGGTTAAACTTGAAGAAGCTTATGAAGAGGTGGAAACAATCAAAGAGGAGCACCAAGAGGTAGATCTTGTATTGTCTAAGTGTGGGGAAGCCCTCTTCCCCAAGCCACCATCCAACACAACATTTAAGTGGGTAAAGTCTCTATCCCTAAGCTTTAATTTCTCACTTGAATATGGTTTGATTGAAAATGATGGTCAACTTAGAACTCTTTGTGGAATTAAAAGTAAGAATGAGTTGTGTAGCGGTTGGAAAGTAGGTGTTAGGTTCATTAAGGTCAAGACCTCAAGGTATAGGGATGATGTTGGGAGAAGGATCACTTTGTATGGATCTAGGAGGAAGCATTGTTGGAGTACAGAGAATTCCGTGTATCCACCACATTTATATCAACCACCCATCCGACAAAATCATGGAACTCAACTAACAGACGGATGCGAAAATAAGATATGGGATCCCGGTTCGATATGTGAAGACCAAATATGGGGACTCGTATTTTGGGTAGAAATCTGCCCAAGCTCAATAAAAATGGTTGGGAATTCTGTCAACCAATTGAGGAGCATGGATCCTTGGAGATTCAAGGATGAGTACAAACATAAGCCACCATGACAAAGAGCTTCTCAAATGTCCAACTTAAGGACTTAAACTAAAAGTGCTAGGTGGGAGACACCCCACCATGGTAAACTCTTTCCAAATCTTTTACATTCATTTAATAAGTGATTTGAGTTACCATTGTAGGTAGATGTTTCATACAAATTTGTTTGTACAATTTAATTGTTAGCTTAGTCATATGCATGTTGTGTTTAGTAGTAGATGCATAATGTCAAAATTGCATTTTTGTGAATTGTATGATAGATGAGTGAATAAGAGTTGTGAACACTAAGGGGAGCACCAGAAATTTGTCTCTGATAAAAAAAAAAAAAAGGGGGGGGGGAATAGACGCGAGCGCACCATGTACGCGCACGCGTCCTCCTGTGGATGCACCACGAGCCAAACACCCGAGAGTTGGGCCTCCCTTGGGCAAATATTACGCCTCCAACCCAACTCGACCCACGCGGACGCGCACAACGTGCGCGCGCGCCGTTTCTAATAGCGTAAACATGCACGCGGACGCGCACATGCCGCGTCCGCGCCGATTCGCTGCTGCAGGTCTTTGAGCCAAACTCCAGAGAGTTGAGCCGTCCCTGGGCTAGCTTTAGGCCCCAGGCTCAACTCAACCTGCGCGAGCGCGCACGTCGCGCCAACGCGCCGAATCATACCTCAACAATGTACGCGGAAGCGCACATGCCGCGTGCGCGCCGATCTGATGGTGCAACTTCCGGGCCATTCTCCAGAGAGTTAGGCCTGCCTTGGGCCAACTCTATGCCTCTAGCCCAACCTCATGCACGCGTGCGCGCAATGTACGCGCACGCGTACCTTCCTATATTTCTCATCCATGCGTAAGCGCAGTGTACGCGCACGCGTAGGTTCCGAGTTTTCTTCATAGACGCGGACGCGCAAGGTGCGCGCGCGCGTCGATTCAAAATTTGGTATAACCTTAATGCGCGACGCATCCTGCGCAGTCGCGCACTCACCCCCTCAACCCCCATCATCTTCTTCCTTCTCTCAACCTCCAACGCCCGCCACAGCAGCGCCATTAACCACCACCGTGACCACCACTGTTCATCCACAACCCTCTTTCTCCCATTCTCTCACTCCCTCCCTCCTCTTCACCAACTCAGTCTCATCTCTCTCCTCCTCTGTCTCACCGCCGAACACTCACCGCCACCACCTCATCTTCGCCGCCGGCAGCCCATCTCACTCTCTCTCCTCCCGCTCTATCCCCTCTCACTCTTTCTCTCTCTCATTCATTCCCTCGGTTCCTCACTCCTCCGGCAGAACCACCATTCACCGCCGCTGCTGGTCTTTCCGACCACCATTCACGGCGGCGCAGTTCTTGGGCTCATCTCTTTCTCATTTTCCCTTCCATTACTGTTTCCCCCGCTCCCAGGTTCCTGCTCCGTTTCTGTATTCTTTTCTGTTTTCTTTTTACTGCTTCATGTATGCTAGTTAGTAAATTGCATGTTAGTTAGTTTCAATTCAAACTTTGCATGTTAGGTTAGATAGAAATAACTGCGGTTAGGTAGCTAGGGCTGGATAGAGGATTCTAGGCCTGATAAGTGCTCCGTATGTGCTTATGTGCTATCTGTTTATTTGAAGTTGTATACTGCTCTTGGACTGATTTTGTGCATCTCATGCTGCCTGATTAATATACCATTGTTGCTGTACTTACTTGATGTTGTTCTCTGCGCTAATTGTGCTAATTTGTTATCCGGGAACGTCCAATTTTAAGCCGGAATGCTGCCCGATTTTCAAGGAAATTAATTCATTTTGGTCTTTAATTCAATTTTGGGCAACATTCCGTCCCTCTTTGACTCCCCCGATTTACATTTCTCATTGTGAACTTGAACCACAACTTTTCTTTTCATTTTGCATAAATATCATCATATTCTAATCCATTTTTCTAACCTCATTAATTTCTTTAACCATCTAACTTCTGCTTACTCTTTAACAATTCTTTCAAAATTATGATGATATTCTTGCATTGTGAATATGAGTTGCTATTTTTAATGGAACTTGCTTCTTTGGTTCATTTGTTCACTTTTGCAACATCAAGGTTGTTTCTTTTTGTCATTTGTCTCCTGAACATGCTTTATTTGATAATCGCTAAATGTCTTATATATCCTATTGATGAGCGGATAATTTATACGCTTTTTGGCATTGTTTTCATATAGTTTTTAGTAAGTTTAAGCTACTTTTAGGGATGTTTTCACTAGTTTTGATGTTAAATTCACATTTCTGGACTTTACTATGAGTTTGTGTGTTTTTCTGTGATTTCAGGTAAATTCTGACTGAAATTGAGGGATTTAAGCAAAACTCTGAAGAAGGCTGACAAAAGGACTGCTGATGCTGTTGGAATCTGACCTCCCTGCACTCGAAATGGATTTTCTGGAGCTACAGAACTCCAATTGGCGCGCTCTCAACGGCGTTGGAAAGTAGACATCCAGGGCTTTCCAGCAATATATAATAGTCCATACTTTATTCGAAGAATGACGACGTAACTTGGCGTTAAACGCCAAGTACACGCTTCTGTCTGGAGTTAAACGCCAGAAAAACGTCATGATCCGGAGTTGAACGCCCAAAACACGTCATAACTCAGAGTTCAACGCCAAGATATGCCTTAGCACGTGAACTCATCAAGCTCAGCCCAAGCACACACCAAGTGGGCCCCGGAAGTGGATTTATGCATCAATTACTTACTCATGTAAACCCTAGCAGCTAGTCTAGTATATATAGGACATTTATCTATTGTATTAGACATCTTTTGACCATCTTTTGACCATTCTTAGTCTTTTTGATTCGGTCACTTGATCATGGAGAGGGCTGGCCATTCGGCCATGCCTGAACCTTTTGCTTATGTATTTTCAACGGTGGAGTTTCTGCACACCATAGATTAAGGGTGTGGAGCTCTGCTGTACCTCAAGTATTAATGAAATTCTATCTTCTTTTATTCAAATCTCTCTTATTCTTATTCCAAGATATTCATTCGTACCCAAGAACATGATGAATGTGATGAGTCAGATTACCCTCATTATCATTCTCACTTATGAATGCGCGTGATTGACAACCATGTCCGTTCTACATGCAACAGAGCTTGAATGCGTATCTCTTAGATTCCCCAACAGAATCTTCGTGGTATAAGTTAGATAGTTGGCGGCATTCATCTGGATCCGGAAAGTCCAACCTTGTCTGTGGTGTTCCGAGTAGGATCCTGGGAGTCCGGAAAGTCCAACCTTGTCTGTGGTGTTCCGAGTAGGATTCCGATCATGAGTGACCGTGACGTGCTTCAAACTTTAACCTGCTGGGCGTTGGTGACAGACGCAAAAGAGGGATTCTATTCCAGTAGGAGCGGGAACCAACCGGTGATTAGCCATACTGTGACAGAGTGCGTTTGCATAGTTTTCACTGCGAGGATGGGATGTAGCCATCAGCCATGGGTGATGCCTCTAGACTGGTTAGCTGTGCGAGTGACAGCCGCACAGGTTATTTCCCCGTGAGGAATGAAAGTAGCCACAGTTGATGGTGAACCCCTATACAAAGCTTGCCATGGAAAGGAGTAAGAAGAATTGAGTAGAAGCAGTAGGAGAGCAGGCGTGCTTGAGCCATGCAGCAGCTGTATATACTTAAAAGATACCTCTACCAATGAATCTGCATAAGTGTTCTATCCCTTTTTTTATTTCTTCTTTTTATTATTAATTATTCGAAAACCCATAAACTATTTTAATCTGCCTAACTGAGATTTGCAAGGTGACCATAGCTTGCTTCATACCAACAATCTCTGTGGATTCGACCCTTACTCACGTAAGGTTATTACTTGGACGACCCAGTACACTTGCTGGTTAGTTGAACGAGATTGTGAAGAAAATAAACAATGCCCTCAGAGTATACATCCTTTATAAATACATAACAAGTGATCACAATTTCGTCCACCAAGTTTTTGGCGCCGTTGCCGGGGATTGTTCGAGTATGGACAACTGACGGTTCATCTTGTTGCTCAGATTAGGTAATTTTCTTTTCAAAAATCTTTTTCAAAATTTTTCTTTTATTTTTCGTTTTTCCAAAAATGTTTTTCGAAAAAAATCAATAAAAATACAAAAAAAAAAAATTAGAAAATCATAAAAATCAAAAATATTTTGTGTTTCTTGTTTGAGTCTTGTGTTAATTTTTAAGTTTGGTGTCAAGTGCATGCTTTTAAAATTTTTCTTGCATTGTTTTCGAAAATTCATGCATTCATAGTGTTCTTCATGATCTTCAAGTTGTTCTTGACAAGTCCTCTTGTTTGATCTTGATGATTTCTTGTTTTGTGTCTTTTGTTGTTTTTCATGTGCATTTTTGCATTCATAATTTTCATGCATTAAAAATCCCTAAGTTTGGTGTCTTGCATGTTTTCTTTGCATCAAAAATTTTTCAAAATTATGTTCTTGATGTTCATCATGATCTTCATAGTGTTCTTGGTGTTCATCTTGACATTCATAGCATTCTTGCATGCATCTTGTGTCTTGATCCAAAATTTTCATGTTTTGGGTCATTTTTGTGTTTTTCATTCAAAATTTGATTTCAAAAATATCTTTTCCTTATTTTCCTCTAAAATTTCGAAATTTTGGGTTGACTTGGTCAAAAATTTTTTAAAAAATTAGTTGTTTCTTACAAGTCAAGTCAAAATTTCAATTTTAAAAATCTTATCTTTTCAAAATCTTTTTCAAAAATCATATCTTTTTCATTTTTTTTATTTTCGAAAATTTCAAAAATATTTTTCAAAATATTTTCAAAATCTTTTTCTTATCTTTTTATCCAATTTTCGAAAAATTAGCTAACAATTAATGTGATTGGTTCAAAAATTTGAAGTTTGTTACTTTCTTGTTAAGAAAGGTTCAATCTTTAAGTTCTAGAATCTTATCTTGTAGTTTCTTGTTAGTTAAGTAATTTTTAAAATTAAATCTTTTTTTTTCTTAAATATCTTTTTCAAATATATCTTTTTATCTTTTATCTTATCTTTTTCAAAAAATTTTATCTTTTTCAAAATTTGATTTCAAAATATCTTATCTAACCTCTTATCTTCTTATCTTTTTCAAAACTTGATTTCAAATCTTTTTCAATCAACTAACTAACTCCTTGTTTGTTTCTTATCTTTTTCAAAACCACCTAACTACTTTTCCCTCTCTAAATTTTCGAAAATTCTCCCTCTCTTTTTCAAAAAAAAAATTCTTTTTGTTTTAAATTTTAATTTTAATCTCATCTTATCTTTAATTTTCGAAAATTACTAACCTCTTTTTCAAAATTATTTTCAAAAATCTTCTTTTCTTTTTCTATTTTAATTATTTAATTACTAACACTTCTCCTCACCTCTCTTCATTCATATCCTAACATCTCATCTCACATCTCTGCCATCCTCACAGTTGTGTTTCTTTTCCACTCTTCTTCTACCCCTTTCTTCTTCTACTAACATAAAGGAATCTCTATACTGTGACATAGAGTATTCCTCTTTCTTTTCTTGTCTTCTTCTCTTTCTTATGAGCAGGAACAAGGATAAAGGCACTCTTGTTGAAGCTGATCCAGAACCTGAAAGGACTCTGAAGAGAAAATTAAGAGAAGCTAAATTACAACAATCCAGAAACAACCTTTCAGAAATTTTCGAACAAGAGAAGGAGATGGCCGAAAATAATAATAATAATGCAAGGAGAATGCTTGGTGACTTCACAAAGCCAACATCCAAATTTGATGGAAGAAGCATCTCCATTCCTGCCATTGGAGCCAATAACTTTGAGCTTAAGCCTCAACTAGTTGCTTTGATGCAACAAAACTGCAAGTTTTATGGACTTCCATCTGAAGATCCTTATCAGTTTTTAACTGAATTCTTGCAAGTATGTGATACTGTAAAGACGAATGGAGTTAATCCTGAAGTCTACAGACTTATGCTTTTCCCTTTTGCTGTAAGAGACAGAGCTAGAATATGGTTGGATTCACAACCTAAGGATAGCCTGGACTCCTGGGATAAGCTGGTCACTGCCTTCTTAGATAAGTTCTTTCCTCCTCAAAAGCTGAGCAAGCTGAGAGTGGATGTTCAAACCTTCAAACAAAAAGATGGTGAATCCCTCTATGAAGCTTGGGAAAGATACAAGCAGCTGACCAAGAGATGTCCATCTGACATGTTTTCTGAATGGACCCTACTAGATATATTCTATTATGGTCTCTCTGAATTTTCGAAAATGTCACTGGACCATTCTGCAGGTGGATCTATTCACCTGAAGAAAACGCCTGAAGAGGCTCAAGAACTCATTGACATGGTTGCAAACAACCAGTTCATGTATACCTCTGAGAGGAATTCCGTGAATAATGGGGTCCCTCAGAAGAAGGGAGTTCTTGAAATTGATGCTCTGAATGCCATACTGGCTCAGAACAAAGTGTTGACTCAACAGGTCAACATGATCTCTCAAAATCTGAATGGATTGCAACATGCATCCAACAGTACTAGAGAGGTAGCTTCTGAAGAAGCTTATGATCCTGAGAACCCTGCCATGGCAGAGGTTAATTACATGGGTGAACCATATGGAAATACCTATAACCCATCATGGAGAAATCATCCAAATTTCTCCTGGAAGGATCAACAAAAACCTCAACAAGGTTTTAACAATGGTGGACGCAATAGGCTGAACAATAGTAAGCCATATCCATCATCTACTCAGCAACAGACAGAGAATTCTGAACAAAATAATTCTAATTTAGCTAATATAGTCTCTGATCTGTCAAAGGCCACTTTCAGTTTCATGAATGAAACCAGATCCTCCATTAGAAATTTGGAGGCACAAGTAGGCCAGCTGAGTAAGAAAGTTATTGAAACTCCTCCCAGTACTCTCCCAAGCAATACAGAAGAGAATCCAAAAGGAGAGTGCAAAGCCATTGACTTAGTCAACATGGCCGAATGCACTAGGGAGGAGGAGGACGAAAATCCCAGTGAGGAAGATCTCCTGGGACGTCCTCCAAGCAAGAAGGAGCTTCCTAATAAGGATCCTGAGGAATCTGAGGCTCACACAGAGACCATAGAGATTCCATTAAATCTCCTTCTGCCATTCATGAGCTCTAACTATTATTCATCCTCTGAAGAGGATAAAGATGTGACTGGTGAGCAAGTTGCTCAATATCTAGGAGCTATCATGAAACTGAATGCCAAGCTATTTGGTAATGAGACTTTGGAAAGTGAACCTCCCTTGTTCATTGGTGATTTGGATACTTGGATTCAGGAAACTCTACCTCAAAAGAGACAAGATCCTGGCAAGTTCTTAATACCTTGCACCATTGGCACCATGAGCTTTGAAAAAGCTCTGTGTGATCTTGGGTCAGGGATAAACCTTATGCCACTCTCTATAATGGAGAAGCTAGGAATCATTGAGGCACAACCTGCCTTGTTCTCATTACAATTGGCAGATAAGTCAGTGAGACAAGCTCATGGGATAGTAGAGGACGTGCTTATAAAAGTTGAAGACTTTTACATCCCTGCTGATTTCATAATCCTAGATACTAGGAAGGAAGATGATGAATGCATCATCCTAGGAAGACCTTTCCTAGCCACAGCAGAAGCTGTGATAGATGTCAACAGAGGAGAGTTAGTCCTTCAATTGAATGGAGAATACCTTGTGTTTCAAGCACATGGCCATCCCTCTGTGACAAAAGAGAGCAAGCATGAAGAGCTTCTCTCAGTTCAAGGTCAAGAAGAGCCCACACAGTCAAACTCTAAGTTTGGTGTTGTGAAGCCACAACCAAACTCTAAGTTTGGTGTTCAAACCCCATATCCAAACTCTAAGTTTGGTGTTGGGACTAGACAACATTGACTTGATTGCTCTGTGGCTCCATGAGAGCCACTGTCAAGCTATTGACATTAAAGAAGCGCTTGTTGGGAGGCAACCCAATTTTATTTATCTAATTTTATTTTATTTTGTTTCTTTGTTATTTTTGTGTTTAATTAGGTACATGATCATGAGGAGTCACGAAAAAAATAAAAAAAAAATTAAAAACAGAGTCAAAAACAGAAGAAAAAATTTTTCACCCTGGAGGACGCACGGGCCGGCGTTCAGCGCCCAGAAGATGCATCTGGCGGGCGTTCAACGCCAGAACAGAGCATCTTCCTGGCGCTGAACGCCCAAAACAAGCAACATCCTGGCGTTTAACGCCAGGATGCGCACGCAGAGGACAATCTGGCGCTGAACGCCAGAAACAAGCTTGAAACTGGCGTTCAACGCCAGAATCAAGCATCACATGGGCGTTTAACGCCCAGAACATGCACCAATGGGCGTTTGAACGCCAGAATGGTGCATGAAGGCAATTTACACGCCTATAGGGTGAAGGAATGGTATTTCTTTTCACCTCAGGACCTGTGGACCCCACAGGATCCCCACCTCAGGACCTGTGGACCCCACAGGATCCCCACCCACCTTTTCTTTTAATCCTATTCACACTCTCCTAATCCAAATCTCATTTTCAATGTCACCCTTCCCAAAACCCTTCACCAATCACATCAATTTCTCTTCCCAATTACCCCATGCACCATTCACATCAACCTCCTCTTCCCCATAAACCCCACCTACCCCCATTACATTCAAATTCAATTTCCCACCCATTCCCACCCAAAATGGCCGAAACCTAACCCCCCCTCCCTATAAATACCTCCCTTTTCTTCTTCATTTTCACACAACATAACCCCTTCTTCTCTACATAGCCGAACCCACTTCTCTCCCTCTCTTCCAAATTCTCTTCTTCTTCTTCTTCTACTCTTCTTTTCTTTTTGCTCGAGGACGAGCAAATTTTAAGTTTGGTGTGGTAAAAAGCCTAGCTTTTTATTTTTCATTCACCATCAATGGCACCCAAGACCGGAGTTTCCTCAAGAAAAGGAAAAGGGAAGGCAAAAGCTTCCACTTCCGAATCATGGGAAAAGGAGAGATTCATCTCCAAGAGCCACCAAGACCACTTCTATGATGTTGTGGCAAAGAAGAGGGTGATCCCTGAGGTCCCCTTCAAGCTCAAAAAGAATGAGTATCCGGAAATCCGACATGAGATCCAAAGAAGAGGGTGGGAAGTCATAACCAACCCCATGCAACAAGTCGGATTACTGATGGTTCAAGAGTTCTATGCTAATGCATGGATCACAAGGAACCATGATCAAAGTATGAACCCGAATCCAAAGAACTATCTCACAATGGTTCGGGGGAAATACTTAGATTTCAGTCCGGAAAATGTGAGGTTGGCATTTCATCTACCCATGATGCAAGGTGATGAACGCCCCTACACAAGGAGGGTCAACTTCAATCAAAGGTTGGACCAAGTCCTAATGGACATTTGTGTGGAAGGCGCCCAATGGAGAGTAGACTCCAAAGGCAAACCGGTCCAACTAAGAAGACTGGACCTCAAGCCTGTAGCTAGAGGATGGCTGGAGTTCATCCAAAGATCCATCATCCCTACAAGCAACCGATCTGAAGTTACTGTGGATCGGGCAATCATGATTCATAGCATCATGATTGGAGAGGAAGTAGAGGTTCATGAAGTCATAGCCAATGAACTCTACAAAATAGCTGACAAGCCTTCATACATGGCACGGCTAGCCTTCCCCCACCTCATATGCCATCTATGTTATTCAGCCGGAGTTATCATAGATGGAGATGTCTCCATTGAAGAAGACAAGCCCATCACCAAGAAAAGGATGGAGCAAACAAGGGAAGTTCCTCACGGCCCTCAAGGAGAACATGAGGAAGTTCATCAACAAATGCCTCATGGAATGCACTTTCCTCCCAACAACTATTGGGAGCAACTCAGTACCTCCTTAGAAGACTTGAGCCAAAACGTGGAACAACTAAGGGTGGAACACCATGAACACGCCCTCACTCTCCAAGAAATAAGAGAAGATCAAAGAGCTATGAGAGAGGAGCAACAAAGGCAAGGAAGGGACATAGAAGAGTTGAAGAACATCATTGGTACTTCAAGAAGAAGACGCCACTAAGAGGTGGATTCATTCCTTGTTCTTTATTTTCTTTCTGTTTTCGGTTTTTAAGTATTATGTTTGTCTATGTTTTTGTGTCTTTACTTCATGATCATTAGTATGTAACCATGCCTTAAAGATTATGAATAATTCCATGAATCCTTCACCTCTCTTAAAAGAAAAATGTTTTAATTCAAAAGAACAAGAAGTACATAATTTTCGAAATTATTAGTGAATTTAATTTAATTATATTGATGTGGTGGCAATAATTTTTGTTTTCTGAATGAATGCTTGAACAGTGCATATTTTTGATCTTGTTGTTTATGAGTGTTAAAATTGTTGGCTCTTGAAAGAATGATGAACAAAGAGAAATGTTATTGATGAACTGAAAAATTCATGAATTGATTCTTGAAGCAAGAAAAAGCAGTGAAAAAAAAAAGTGGAGAAAAAAAAATAAATAGAAAGAAAAAGCAAGCAGAAAAAGCCAATAGCCCTTAAAACCAAAAGGCAAGGGTAGCAAGGATCCAAGGCTTTGAGCATTAATGGATAGGAGGGCCCAAGGAAATTAAAAATCCAGGCCTAAGCGGCTAAAACAAGCTGTCCCTAACCATGTGCTTGTGTCATGAAGGTCCAAGTGAAAAGCTTGAGACTGAGTGGTTAAAGTCGTGATCCAAAGCTAAAGAGTGTGCTTAAGAGCTCTGGACACCACTAACTGGGGACTTTAGCAAAGCTGAGTCACAATCTGAAAAGGTTCACCCAGTTATGTGTCTGTGGCATTTGTGTATCCGGTGGTAATACTGGAAGACAAAGTGCTTAGGGCCAAGGCCAAGACTCATAAAGTAGCTGTGTTCAAGAATCAACATGCCTAACTAGGAAAGTCAATAACACTATCTGAAATTCTAAGTTCCTAGAGAAGCCAATCACTCTAAACTTCAAAGGAAAAAGTGAGATGCCAAAACTGTTCAGAAGCAAAAAGCTACAAGTCCCGCTCATCTAATTAAATTAATATTCATTGATATTTTGGACTTTTCTCTTCTTTTTATCCTATTTGATTTTCAGTTGCTTGGGGACAAGCAACAATTTAAGTTTGGTGTTGTGATGAGCGGATAATTTATACGCTTTTTGGCATTGTTTTCATATAGTTTTTAGTAAGTTTAAGCTACTTTTAGGGATGTTTTCACTAGTTTTGATGTTAAATTCACATTTCTGGACTTTACTATGAGTTTGTGTGTTTTTCTGTGATTTCAGGTAAATTCTGACTGAAATTGAGGGATTTGAGCAAAACTCTGAAGAAGGCTGACAAAAGGACTGCTGATGCTGTTGGAATCTGACCTCCCTGCACTCGAAATAGATTTTCTGGAGCTACAGAACTCCAATTGGCGCGCTCTCAACGGCGTTGGAAAGTAGACATCCAGGGCTTTCCAGCAATATATAATAGTCCATACTTTATTCGAAGAATGACGACGTAACTTGGCGTTAAACGCCAAGTACACGCTTCTGTCTGGAGTTAAACGCCAGAAAAACGTCATGATCCGGAGTTGAACGCCCAAAACACGTCATAACTCAGAGTTCAACGCCAAGATATGCCTTAGCACGTGAATTCATCAAGCTCAGCCCAAGCACACACCAAGTGGGCTCCGGAAGTGGATTTATGCATCAATTACTTACTCATGTAAACCCTAGCAGCTAGTCTAGTATATATAGGACATTTATCTATTGTATTAGACATCTTTTGACCATCTTTTGACCATTCTTAGTCTTTTTGATTCGGTCACTTGATCATGGAGAGGGCTGGCCATTCGGCCATGCCTGAACCTTTTGCTTATGTATTTTCAACGGTGGAGTTTCTGCACACCATAGATTAAGGGTGTGGAGCTCTGCTGTACCTCAAGTATTAATGAAATTCTATCTTCTTTTATTCAAATCTCTCTTATTCTTATTCCAAGATATTCATTCGTACCCAAGAACATGATGAATGTGATGAGTCAGATTACCCTCATTATCATTCTCACTTATGAATGCGCGTGATTGACAACCATGTCCGTTCTACATGCAACAGAGCTTGAATGCGTATCTCTTAGATTCCCCAACAGAATCTTCGTGGTATAAGTTAGATAGTTGGCGGCATTCATCTGGATCCGGAAAGTCCAACCTTGTCTGTGGTGTTCCGAGTAGGATCCTGGGAGTCCGGAAAGTCCAACCTTGTCTGTGGTGTTCCGAGTAGGATTCCGATCATGAGTGACCGTGACGTGCTTCAAACTTTAACCTGCTGGGCGTTGGTGACAGACGCAAAAGAGGGATTCTATTCCAGTAGGAGCGGGAACCAACCGGTGATTAGCCATACTGTGACAGAGTGCGTTTGCATAGTTTTCACTGCGAGGATGGGATGTAGCCATCAGCCATGGGTGATGCCTCCAGACTGGTTAGCTGTGCGAGTGACAGCCGCACAGGTTATTTCCCCGTGAGGAATGAAAGTAGCCACAGTTGATGGTGAACCCCTATACAAAGCTTGCCATGGAAAGGAGTAAGAAGAATTGAGTAGAAGCAGTAGGAGAGCAGGCGTGCTTGAGCCATGCAGCAGCTGTATATACTTAAAAGATACCTCTACCAATGAATCTGCATAAGTGTTCTATCCCTTTTTTTATTTCTTCTTTTTATTATTAATTATTCGAAAACCCATAAACTATTTTAATCTGCCTAACTGAGATTTGCAAGGTGACCATAGCTTGCTTCATACCAACAATCTCTGTGGATTCGACCCTTACTCACGTAAGGTTATTACTTGGACGACCCAGTACACTTGCTGGTTAGTTGAACGAGATTGTGAAGAAAATAAACAATGCCCTCAGAGTATACATCCTTTATAAATACATAACAAGTGATCACAATTTCGTCCACCACCTATCATATTTTTCAGGATGTCTGACAAAGGCAAAGCCATAGCCACTACCTCCAAAAAGAGAAAACACTCTACCCCTTCTCTTCCTTCCACATATAAGAATTATGCCAAGAACTCTTTAAATGATGTGGACAAAGAGAATCAGCAGTTACCTTCAACCAATCCTGAAAAATTCCCGAATCTCTACTGTGAGCTCCGGTTTTCTAAATATTGGACTACAAAGCTCAACATTGAGAAGAAGCTACTTCTCCCAATGGATGTGAGACGTTCCATTTCCGGTCGGATCATTGATTTGGGCATTGACTTTGTTGACCGAGATTTGGGGGATATCAATGTTTCTTGGGTGAAGGAATTCTACTGTAACTTCTTCCGTCCGACATTAGATTCGGTTCAGGTGAGGGGTAGGGAAATTATGATCACTGAGACTGCCATTGAGGAGGCACTACAGTGCAGGCATGTCTCGGATGAGTTGTGTGCCCATCAGCAGGCTGAGTTAGCCATACACAGTATGACCTTCGATTACGAGGCACTCAGGACTGTTATTGGGATACCAGAGGCTACTTGGGTTATGGATGCCAACAATACCAAGCCGAAAGGGATGTTGTTTACTCATTTGACTAGAGAGGCCAAGACTTGGCAGATGATCTTTGCCTGCTATGTCCTTCCCATCACCCATTTTTCTGAGATTCCTATGGAGATGCTTCTACTGATTAGGTGTGTTATGGAGGGGAAGGAGGTCTCCTTCCCTAGACTGATCAGACAGTGTATGTGGCGGGCGCATATTCGTGGCCTACTCCCATTTCCTACTTTGGTCACGAGTATGGCGGCCCTAGCCGAGGTGCCATGGTTGGATGATGATGTGCGACCCCCGCCCCCTGATGATGATGACAAGGAGGTTATTATTCCTTGGGGAGGTTGGGTGCACGAGAGGCCAGTTGCTAGACGCCGATCTCGGGCCAGAGCTCCCGTGGGGACACCTTCACCTTCTGCCCCTACAGCTGCCCCATCATCCTCTACAGCTGCAGCTCCTTCATCATCCACTGATCCACCAGCAGCACCCGAGCCTACATATCTCCTAGTCCAGCGCCTTTTCCGATTTTTAGAGCGCGAGAAGCGCCATATCAGACGCCGTTTGGATCGGATAGATCAGATGTTTGTGGCACAGGGCCTTGAGCTACCCCCTCTTCCCGACTCTCCAGCTTCTGATGATCAGGATCATCAGGAGGAGGTCGCGGAGGCGCCGGTTCAGCAGCATTCCCCTACCACTACAGAGCCACTGGAGATTCATGAGGAGCCGGTCCCACAGTCAAAGCCTGCGCCTATCGTTGTACCTCCCACTGATCCTCCGGTTTAGCATCGAGGACGATGCTTGGTTTTAAGTGTGGGGAGGATACCGGTAGCACTATTTGGGAACCGGTGAACTTTTTCAGCCTAGTTATCCTATTTTGCACATTTTGTATATAGTTGGATGCATTTTTAGTTGCTTTGGGATACTTTTATTGCTTATTTTTGATTTTAGTTATTTTGATACTTTTGGATATTTTAGATATTTTGGATATTTCAGCCTAGTTTTCCTTATGCATTTGCTTATCTTTGTTCTTAGTTTGTGGTTGTGATTAGAGATCATACTTTTAGTTACCCTTTTTGCATGATAAAAAAAAAATTGATTTTAATTGAAAAAGGAAAGGGTGAACTAAGAAAATTTTTGAATTTTTCAATCACAACAATGCTTATTCAAATAGTGAAAGTTTCCAAGAAGTTTAAATATAGGACATCAACCCAATTGATTGAAAGAAAATTTTTGGTAAGACTTGCTTGAATTTCATACTTTGTGAAGCATGTATTGAATTAAGAACACAAGCTTGTGAGACTTGAGCCTATTGATGTGGTTACATTTTATAACCACTTATTTTCCATTCTTGTGTGAAATTGCTCTCTTTCTATGATTGTAATCCTTGATTTGCTTGATTTTATATGTCCATTTATTTCTTGTATTTATGCATTTATATGATTGAGGCCATTACTTCATTAGCCACTTACCCAAATAGCCAACCCTTTATTCTCCATTGTTAGCCAATTTTGAGCCTATGCTTAACCAACTTATTCTCAAGTTAGCTCATTACAAGCCTAAGGCGGAAAACCAATGAAAAGCCCTTGTTTGGATCTTTGATTAGCATAGGCTAGTGAGAGTGTTTATTATTCAAAGTTGGTGAGGCTTGGGAACATTGGATGAGATAAAAGGGGTAGTACACTTTCATGTTTAGGAATTGGGTACATACTCATGTATTGATTAAATGAATAAACCTTATGCATTGATGCTTTTGTATATAGTTTGACAAAAGAAAAAAAAAAGAGAAATAAAAGTGAAAATGAGAAAAATAAAAGGAAACAAAAGAAAAAAAAAGAAAAAAAAAAGAAGAAAAAAAGAAAGAAAAATAATAAAAAGGGGACAAAATGCCCCAAAGTGAAGTCAATAAAAAGAAATCAATGCATAGGTGTTATGAATTAAATAAGGATGCATGAATATGTAAGAAAAAGTGAAGAATGGGTAGTTAGAGTAGTTTGAATTTGTATAGGTCATTATATAGGTTAGGTGGGAAGGTCTATGCTAATCAAAGATTCAAATATTAGCCCACTTAACCATAAATGATCCTACCTTGACCCTAACCCCATTACAACCTAAATGAAAGACCTCATGATGAGTGTATGCATGCATTGAATAAATGTTGATTGTTAGAAGAAAATCAAATTTTGGAAAGCTTGATTAGAAGAGAATTGAGTGAATTGACCCTTAAACACTTGAGTGAATAGAGCGGATACACATATCCGGTGAGGGTTCAAAAGTTCAATCACATGTGTTCACCTATATTATCTATATTCTTGCAAGTTTAAATTCTTTTTGATGATTCAATACAATTGTGGTTGGAATTAATTCCTATTGCCTAGCCCTTGTGCTTACACATGCTCTCTTGGCAATTTGATGTGTTTGAACTAAGCATTTACATTTGCTCTAGGTAGTTGCATTTAGATAGGACTCATATAGTTTAGTTGCATTCATTAAATGTCATCACCTTTAATTCCTTCTAATTTTAGCATGAGGACATGCTAAGGCTTAAGTGTGGGGAGGTTGACAAACCCCAATTTGACGGTTTGTTGTGTATTGAATTTAGAGTATTTTGATAACCTTTTGTCACATTTAGCCTATGAATTAGCATGGTTTTGTTATCTCTCCCATATTTGTGCTTAAGTGTAAAAACATGCTTTTTAAGCCTTATTATTGATGAATTCTAATTTCTCTTTGATTCCATAAGATGCCTTGATGTGTTTGCTAGTAATCTCAGGATGAAATAGGCTAGACATGGATCAAAGGAAGCAAGGAAGGAAGCATGCAAGTGGAGAGAAGCACTAAAAGCCAAAGAGCTGATCCAGGCCGTGCACGCGTACGCGCACAAGGCGCTCGCGCGCACATTGCGAAACAGTCCAAGGACGCGCACGCGTACCATGCGCGCACGCGCCGATGCTGGCACATGACTTCATTTATGTAACACGTGCCTGGCGATTTTGGAGAGGTTTCAGCAACCAACTTTGGCGCCAAAATGCACATAAAAGCCAAGGATTGAAGGGGATTGACAACACATGTTCATACACACATACACACACACTAGGATTAGTTTTAGTTTAGTTTTCTAGAGAGAGAAGCTCTCACTTCTCTCTAGAATTAGAATTAGGATTAGGTTTAGGTTAATCTCTCTTCTTAGATCTAGGTTTAATTCATGCTTTGATTCAATTTTCCCTTGTCAATTCTCAATCTTCTCATCTCTCTCTCTTTCTAGTTATGTGTTTCTATAATTGTAGTTCTTCATTTTGTTTTGGATAGATTGTTGTTCTTTAGTTTCATTTCAATAATGCAATTTGAGGTAATTCATGATAATTGTGATTTCCTTGATTGTTGTGTTAAGTCTTTGAAATAATTGTTGTTAGATTTTGTTCTTGTTGTTGATTTACTATGTTTTCCTTTTATGCCTTCCAAGTGTTTGATGAAATGCTTGGTTGGATTTTAGAGTAGGATTTTATACTCTTGGCTTGGAAAGGTAACTTAGGACCTCTTGAGTTACTAATGTCCAAGAGATTGATGATTGGGAGCCATTGACTCTAGTTCTCACTAATTGAATTAGTGGAGAGTTAGGACTTATGGACTAGGATTGATATAGCTCATTTGACTTTCCTTTACTACTAGTTAGAGGATGATTTAATGAGATTAATCCTTGCCAATTCTCATATTGTGGTTAGTGATTAGGATAGAGATCCTTGACCACCAACCCTTGCCAAGACCTTTTTAGCCCTTAGTTTACTTTCTTGCCATTTATCTTTCATGCTTCATATCAAAACCCCAAAATAACTCACAACCAATAACAAGACACTCTATTGTAATTCCTAGGGAGAACGACCCGAGGTCCAATACTTCGGTTTATAAATTTAGGGGTTTGTACTAGTGACAAACAACTTTTTGTACGAAAGGATTATTGTTTGGTTTAGAGACTATACTTTACAACGAGATTTCATTAGTGAAATTCTAAACCGTCAAAAATCTATTCGTCAAAATGGCGCCGTTGCCGGGGAATGCAATGGTGTTGTGTTATTGGTTGTTGTACATATGTGAATAGTGTAAATATCTTGCTTCTTGCTTTATTTGCTAGTGTAGACTTTCATTTTCCCTTTCCACCATGAATTCTCACTTTGGCTATGAGCTTGGTTCTAATTGTGTTGTAGGTAATGAGAGCTTCAATGAGGAGGTGTATCAAGGATGGAACAATCAAAGGTGGGAGGAGCCATATGCATATGATCACTCTTCATGGCAACAACCTCCACCAATGCACTATGTGGAAGAGTCATCCTATGATGCATACCAACCCAATGGCTATGGTGAACTACCTTGTGATTTTCAAGAACCACCACCATATGCCTATGAACCATATCCTCAACATGAGCCGCAACCATTCTCACAAGCCTCTCCATACCAAGCACCTTCCTATGATCCATATCCATCATATGACCAACCATCCATATCATATTTTTATGACCATTATGAGCAAGAACCTTTTGAACCACCACAACCCTATCAAGATCACTACAAAGAACCACCTCAATACACACCATCTCCACAACCTTACCAAGAAGAACCACCTTTCTATTATGAACCCTCTCTCCAAAATGATGATCCTTCTTACCCACCACAAGCGCCAATAAACGATTCTCTCACTTTGTTACTTCAAGGACAAGAAGCCATGAAGCGGGATACACTTGAGTTTGTGACCAACTTGACCAAGGTAGTGTCCACCTTAGCCTACCGATGTTTGAACGCTCAAGGTACTCCCATGATCCCATGCGAGAAGTCAAAAGAAGAACAAAGCATGAAGGAGAAATTGGAAGATTCGGTGGGGGATGGAGGATACCATTTTGTGTTGGAACAATTGGAGGAGCCTATGATCATTGAAGAAAAGGAAGAAGTGGTTGAAGACCTAGGAGATGTTGAAAGTCCATGGGAATGTAGCATCATAGAACATTTTTCCAAGAAGTTTGAAATTGATGTTGAGGAGGGTGCGCAACCTCCAAGGCATACCAACATTGAAGACTCGGAAGAAGCTTATCAAGAGATGGATTCAATCATGGATGAATTCCTATCTACAATCGAATCCTCTCCCATTGGACATGAAGACAAAAATGGTATGGTGTATATTGAAATTGAAGAATATGAAGAGGTTGATCAAGAGATGAATTCATTCATCGATGAATTCCTGTCCAAAGTTGAATCACCGCCCATGACACAATATGTCAACACCAAGCCATGTAACAAAAGGGAAAAGGTTAAACTTGAAGAAGCTTATGAAGAGGTGGAAACAACCAAAGAGGAGCACCAAGAGGTAGATCTTGTATTGTCTAAGTGTGGGGAAGCCCTCTTCCCCAAGCCACCATCCAACACAACATTTAAGTGGGTAAAGTCTCTATCCCTAAGCTTTAATTTCTCACTTGAATATGGTTTGATTGAAAATGATGGTCAACTTAGAACTCTTTGTGGAATTAAAAGTAAGAATGAGTTGTGTAGCGGTTGGAAAGTAGGTGTTAGGTTCATTAAGGTCAAGACCTCAAGGTATAGGGATGATGTTGGGAGAAGGATCACTTTGTATGGATCTAGGAGGAAGCATTGTTGGAGTACAGAGAATTCCGTGTATCCACCACATTTATATCAACCACCCATCCGACAAAATCATGGAACTCAACTAACGGACGGATGCGAAAATAAGATATGGGATCCCGGTTCGATATGTGAAGACCAAATATGGGGACTCGTATTTTGGGTAGAAATCTGCCCAAGCTCAATAAAAATGGTTGGGAATTCTATCAACCAATTGAGGAGCATGGATCCTTGGAGATTCAAGGATGAGTACAAACATAAGCCACCATGACAAAGAGCTTCTCAAATGTCCAACTTAAGGACTTAAACTAAAAGTGCTAGGTGGGAGACACCCCACCATGGTAAACTCTTTCCAAATCTTTTACATTCATTTAATAAGTGATTTGAGTTACCATTGTAGGTAGATGTTTCATACAAATTTGTTTGTACAATTTAATTGTTAGCTTAGTCATATGCATGTTGTGTTTAGTAGTAGATGCATAATGTCAAAATTGCATTTTTGTGAATTGTATGATAGATGAGTGAATAAGAGTTGTGAACACTAAGGGGAGCACCAGAAATTTGTCTCTGATAAAAAAAAAAAAAGGGGGGGAATAGACGCGAGCGCACCATGTACGCGCACGCGTCCTCCTGTGGATGCACCACGAGCCAAACACCCGAGAGTTGGGCCTCCCTTGGGCAAATATCACGCCTCCAACCCAACTCGACCCACGCGGACGCGCACAACGTGCGCGCGCGCCGTTTCTAATAGCGTAAACATGCACGCGGACGCGCACATGCCGCGTCCGCGCCGATTCGCTGCTGCAGGTCTTTGAGCCAAACTCCAGAGAGTTGAGCCGTCCCTGGGCTAGCTTTAGGCCCCAGGCTCAACTCAACCTGCGCGAGCGTGCACGTCGCGCCAACGCGCCGAATCATACCTCAACAATGTACGCGGAAGCGCACATGCCGCGTGCGCGCCGATCTGATGGTGCAACTTCCGGGCCATTCTCCAGAGAGTTAGGCCTGCCTTGGGCCAACTCTATGCCTCTAGCCCAACCTCATGCACGCGTGCGCGCAATGTACGCGCACGCGTACCTTCCTATATTTCTCATCCACGCGTAAGCGCAGTGTACGCGCACGCGTAGGTTCCGAGTTTTCTTCATAGACGCGGACGCGCAAGGTGCGCGCGCGCGTCGATTCAAAATTTGGTATAACCCTAATGCGCGACGCATCCTGCGCAGTCGCGCACTCACCCCCTCAACCCCCATCATCTTCTTCCTTCTCTCAACCTCCAACGCCCGCCACAGCAGCGCCATTAACCACCACCGTGACCACCACTGTTCACCCACAACCCTCTTTCTCCCATTCTCTCACTCCCTCCCTCCTCTTCACCAACTCAGTCTCATCTCTCTCCTCCTCTGTCTCACCGCCGAACACTCACCGCCACCACCTCATCTTCGCCGCCGGCAGCCCATCTCACTCTCTCTCCTCCCGCTCTATCCCCTCTCACTCTTTCTCTCTCTCATTCATTCCCTCGGTTCCTCACTCCTCCGGCAGAACCACCATTCACCGCCGCTGCTGGTCTTTCCGACCACCATTCACGGCGGCGCAGTTCTTGGGCTCATCTCTTTCTCATTTTCCCTTCCATTACTGTTTCCCCCGCTCCCAGGTTCCTGCTCCGTTTCTGTATTCTTTTCTGTTTTCTTTTTACTGCTTCATGTATGCTAGTTAGTAAATTGCATGTTAGTTAGTTTCAATTCAAACTTTGCATGTTAGGTTAGATAGAAATAACTGCGGTTAGGTAGCTAGGGCTGGATAGAGGATTCTAGGCCTGATAAGTGCTCCGTATGTGCTTATGTGCTATCTGTTTATTTGAAGTTGTATGCTGCTCTTGGACTGATTTTGTGCATCTCATGCTGCCTGATTAATATACCATTGTTGCTGTACTTACTTGATGTTGTTCTCTGCGCTAATTGTGCTAATTTGTTATCCGGGAACGTCCAATTTTAAGCCGGAATGCTGCCCGATTTTCAAGGAAATTAATTCATTTTGGTCTTTAATTCAATTTTGGGCAACATTCCGTCCCTCTTTGACTCCCCCGATTTACATTTCTCATTGTGAACTTGAACCACAACTTTTCTTTTCATTTTGCATAAATATCATCATATTCTAATCCATTTTTCTAACCTCATTAATTTCTTTAACCATCTAACTTCTGCTTACTCTTTAACAATTCTTTCAAAATTATGATGATATTCTTGCATTGTGAATATGAGTTGTTATTTTTAATGGAACTTGCTTCTTTGGTTCATTTGTTCACTTTTGCAACATCAAGGTTGTTTCTTTTTGTCATTTGTCTCCTGAACATGCTTTATTTGTTAATTGCTAAATGTCTTATATATCCTATCATATTTTTCAGGATGTCTGACAAAGGCAAAGCCATAGCCACTACCTCCAAAAAGAGAAAACACTCTACCCCTTCTCTTCCTTCCACATATAAGAATTATGCCAATAACTCTTTAAATGATGTGGACAAAGAGAATCAGCAGTTACCTTCAACCAATCCTGAAAAATTCCCGAATCTCTACTGTGAGCTCCGGTTTTCTAAATATCGGACTACAAAGCTCAACATTGAGAAGAAGCTACTTCTCCCAATGGATGTGAGACGTTCCATTTCCGGTCGGATCATTGATTTGGGCATTGACTTTGTTGACCGAGATTTGGGGGATATCAATGTTTCTTGGGTGAAGGAATTCTACTGTAACTTCTTCCGTCCGACATTAGATTCGGTTCAGGTGAGGGGTAGGGAAATTATGATCACTGAGACTGCCATTGAGGAGGCACTACAGTGCAGGCATGTCTCGGATGAGTTGTGTGCCCATCAGCAGGCTGAGTTAGCCATACACAGTATGACCTTCGATTACGAGGCACTCAGGACTGTTATTGGGATACCAGAGGCTACTTGGGTTATGGATGCCAACAATACCAAGCCGAAAGGGATGTTGTTTACTCATTTGACTAGAGAGGCCAAGACTTGCCAGGGTGAAAAATTTTTTCTTCTGTTTTTGACTCTGTTTTTAATTTTTTTGATTTTTTCGTGACTCCTCATGATCATGTACCTAATTAAACACAAAAATAACAAAGAAACAAAATAAAATAAAATTAGATAAATAAAATTGGGTTGCCTCCCAACAAGCGCTTCTTTAATGTCAATAGCTTGACAGTGGCTCTCATGGAGCCACAAGGTGATCAGGTCAATGTTAGTGTGGTCCCAACACCAAACTTAGAGTTTGGATATGGGGTCTGAACACCAAACTTAGAGTTTGGTTGTGGCCTCACAACACCAAACTTAGAGTTTGACTGTGTGGGCTCTTCTTGACTCTGAACTGAGAGAAGCTCTTCCTGCTTACTCTCTTCTGTCACAGAGGGATGGCCATGTGCCTCAAACACAAGGTAGTCCCCATTCAATTGAAGGACTAACTCACCTCTATTGACATCTATCACAGCTCCTGCTGTGGCTAGGAAAGGTCTTCCTAGGATGATGCATTCATCATCTTCCTTCCTAGTGTCTAGGATTATGAAATCAGCAGGGATGTAAAGGCCTCACTGACTTATCTGCCAATTGCAATGAGAACAAAGCAGGTTGTACCTCGATGATCCCCAGCTTCTCCATTACAGAGAGTGGCATAAGATTTATCCCTGACCCCAGATCACATAGAGCTTTTTCAAAGCTCATGGTGCCTATGGTACAAGGTATTAGGAACTTGCCAGGATCTTGTTTCTTTTGAGGTAGAGTTTTCTGAATCCAAGTATCCAGTTCACTAATGAACAAGGGAGGTTCACTTTCCCAAGTCTCATTACCAAACAGCTTGGCATTCAGCTTCATGATAGCTCCTAAATATTGAGCAACTTGCTCTCCAGTCACATCTTCATCCTCTTCAGAGGAAGAATAGTCTTCAGAGCTCATGAATGGCAGAAGGAGATTTAATGGAATCTCTATGGTCTCTGTAAGAGCCTCAGATTCCTTTGGATCCTTAATAGGAGACTCCTTCTTGCTTAAGGGATGTCCAGGAGGTCTTCCTCACTAGGATTTTCGTCCTCCTCCTCCCTAGTGCATTCGGCCACTTTGATTAAATCAATGGCCTTGCACTCTCCTTTTGGATTCTCTTCTGTATTGCTTGGGAGAATACTGGGAGGAGTTTCAATGACTTTCTTACTCAGCTGGCCCACTTGTGCCTCCAAATTTCTAATGGAGGATCTTGTTTCATTCATGAAACTGAAAGTGGCCTTTGACAGATCAGAGACTATATTGGCTAAATTAGAAGTGTTTTGTTCAGAATTCTCTGTCTGTTGCTGAGAAGATGATGGATATGGCTTGCTATTGCTCAGCCTATTGCGTCCACCATTGTTAAAGCCTTGTTGCGGCTTCTGTTGATCCTTCCAGGAGAAATTTGGATGATTTCTCCATGATGGGTTATAGGTGTTTCCATAAGGTTCACCCATGTAATTAACCTCTGCCATGGCAGGGTTCTCAGGATCATAAGCTTCTTCAGAAGCTGCCTCTCTAGTACTGTTGGATGCATGTTGCAATCCATTCAGATTTTGAGAGATTATGTTGACCTGTTGAGTCAACATTTTGTTCTGAGCCAATATGGCATTCAGAGCATCAATTTCAAGAACTCCTCTCTTCTGAGGTATCCCATTATTCACGGAATTCCTCTCAGAGGTATACATGAATTGGTTGTTTGCAACCATGTCAATGAGTTCTTGAGCCTCTTCAGGCGTTTTCTTCAGGTGAATAGATCCACCTGCAGAATGGTCCAATGACATTTTCGAAAATTCAGAGAGACCATAATAGAATATATCTAATAAGGTCCATTCTGAAAACATGTCAGATGGACATCTTTTGGTCAACTGCTTATATCTTTCCCAAGCTTCATAGAGGGATTCACCATCTTTTTGTTTGAAGGTTTGAACATCCACTCTCAGCTTGCTCAGCTTGTGAGGAGGAAAGAATTTATCCAAGAAGGCAGTGACCAGCTTATCCCAGGAGTCCAGGCTATCCTTAGGTTGTGAATCCAACCATATTCTAGCTCTGTCTCTTACAGCAAAAGGGAAAAGCATGAGTCTGTAGACTTCAGGATCAACTCCATTCGTCTTTACAGTCTCACAGATCTGCAAGAACTCAGTTAAAAACTGATAAGGATCTTCAGATGGAAGTCCATAAAACTTGCAGTTTTGTTGCATTAATGCAACTAGTTGAGGCTTAAGCTCAAAGTTATTGGCTCCAATGGCAGGAATGGAGATGCTTCTTCCATCAAACTTGGATGTTGGCTTTGTGAAGTCACCAAGCATTCTCCTTGCATTATTATTATTATTATTTTCGGCTGCCATGTCCTTCTCTTGTTCGAAAATTTCTGAAAGGTTGTTTCTGGATTGTTGTAATTTAGCTTCTCTTAATTTTCTCTTCAGAGTCCTTTCAGGTTCTGGATCAATTTCAACAAGAGTGCCTTTTTCCCTGTTCCTGCTCATATGAAAGAGAAGAAACAAGAAAAGAAAGAGGAATCCTCTATGTCACAGTATAGATATTCCTTTATGTTAGTGGAAAAAGAAAGGGGTAGAAGGATGAAGAAGAATTCGGATTTTTAGATGAAGAGAGGTGAAGAGAAGTGTTAGTAATTAATTAATTAAATAGAAGAAGAGAAGAGAGAGGGAGAAAAAAAATTTGAAAATAATTTTTTTGAAAAAGGGGTTAGTATTTTCGAAAATTAAAGATGAAATATAATTAAAATTAAAATTTAAAACAAAAAAGAATTTTTGAAAAAGAGAGGGAGAATTTTCGAAAATTAGAGAGGGAAAAGTAGTTAGGTGGTTTTAAAAAAGATAAGAAACAAACAAAGAGTTAGTTAGTTGATTGAAAAAGATTTGAAATTAAGTTTTGAAAAAGATAAGAGGATAAGAAGTTAGATAAGATATTTTGAAATCAAATTTTGAAAAAGATAAAATTTTTGAAAAAGATAAGATAAAAGATAAAAAGATAAGATAAAAAATTTTAATAAAAAGATATTTTGAAAAAGATTTAATTTTTAAAAAGACTCAACTAACAAGAAAATACAAGATAAGATTCTAGAACTTAAAGATTGAACCTTTCTTAACAAGAAAGTAACAAACTTCAAATTTTTGAACCAATCACATTAATTGTTAGCTAATTTTCGAAAATTTGATATAAAGATAAGAAAAAGATTTTGAAAATATTTTGAAAAAGATTTTTTGAAATTTTCGAAAATTATAAAAAAATGAAAAAGATATGATTTTTGAAAAAGATTTTGAAAAGATAAGATTTTTAAAATTGAAATTTTGACTTGACTTGTGAGAAACAACTAATTTTGAAAAATTTTTGACCAAGTCAACCCAAAATTTCGATATTTTGGAGGAAAATAAGGAAAAGATATTTTTTTGATTTTTTGAATTTTTAATTATGAAAGAGAAAAACAACAAAAATATGCAATGCATGAAATTTTTAGATCAAAACAATGAATGTATGCAAGAATGCTATGAATGTCAAGATGAACACCAAGAACACTTTGAAGATCATGATGAACATCAAGAACATATTTTTGAAAAATTTTTAATGCAAAGAAAACATGCAAGACACCAAACTTAGAAATCTTTAATGCATGAAAAATATGAATGCAAAGATGCACATGAAAAACAAGAAAAGACACAAAACAAGAAATCATCAAGATCAAACAAGAAGACTTGTCAAGAACAACTTGAAGATCATGAAGAACACTATGAATGCATGAGATTTTCGAAAATTGCAAGAAAAAATTTTTAAAAGCATGCAATTGACACCAAACTTAAAATTTGACTCAAGACTCAAACAAGAAACACAAAATATTTTTTATTTTTATGATTTTCTAATTTTTTTTGTATTTTTATTAATTTTTTTGAAAAACATGGTTAGAAAAACGAAAAATAAAAGAAAAATTTTGAAAAAGATTTTTGAAAAGAAAATTACCTAATCTGAGCAACAAGATGAACCGTCATTTGTCCATACTCGAACAATCCCCGGCAACGGCGCCAAAAACTTGGTGGACGAAATTGTGATCACTGTTCTTTGCACTTGTATGGATTTATTCAATAATTGTCTTTATTTGAATTCACAACTCCGTTCAACTAACCAGCAAGTGTACTGGGTCGTCCAAGTAATAAACCTTACGTGAGTAAGGGTCGATCCCACAGAGATTGTTGGTATGAAGCAAGCTATGGTTACCTTGTAAATCTCAGTTAGGCAGATTAAAATGGTTTATGGATTTT
This sequence comes from Arachis hypogaea, assembly GCF_003086295.3. NCBI lineage: Eukaryota > Viridiplantae > Streptophyta > Magnoliopsida > Fabales > Fabaceae > Arachis > Arachis hypogaea. The sequence goes on along the minus strand of NC_092040.1, from coordinate 68,410,561 downwards.
CGAAAATAGAAATAAGAGAATAGATTATAAAAAGGGATAGAAAACTTATGCAGATTCATTGGTAGGAATTTCAGATAAGCGAATGGAGATGCTGTATGGCTCAAGAACGCCTGCTCTCCTACTGCTTCTACTCAATCCTTCTTACTCCTTTCCATGGCAAGCTGTGTATAGGGGTTCACCATCAGCGGTGGCTACTTTCAATCCTCTCGGGAAAATGATCCTATGCGGCTGTCACTCGCACGGCTAATCGTCTGGAGGCATCACCCATGGTTGATGGCTACATCCCATCCTCGCAGTGAAAACTATGCTCACGCACTCTGTCACAGTACGGCTAATCACTGGTTGGTTCCTGCGCCTACGTCGTTATTCTTCGAATAAAGTATGGACTATTATATATTTCTGGAAAGCCCTGGATGTCTACTTTCCAACGCCGTTGAGAGCGCGCCGATTGGAGTTCTGTAGCTCCAGAAAATCCATTTCGAGTGCAGGGAGGTCAGATTCCAACAGCATCAGCAGTCCTTTTGTCAGCCTTCTTCAGAGTTTTGCTCAAATCCCTCAATTTCAGTCAGAATTTACCTGAAATCACAAAAAAACACACAAACTCATAGTAAAGTCCAGAAATGTGAATTTAACATAAAAACTAATGAAAACATCCCTAAAAGTAGCTCAAACTTACTAAAAATTACCTAAAAACAATGCCAAAAAGCGTATAAATTATCCGCTCATCAATCACAACAAGAAAGAATTCTAACAACAATTGAATGTAAAGAATTAACAACAACAATCAAGGAAATCACAATTATCATGAATTACCTCAAATTGCATTATTGAAAGAAAATAAATGAACACCAATAGATCCACAACAAAGTGAAGAATTACAAGAATTTAAATACAAAACTAGAGAGAAGGAGAGTAGAGGAGTAAGAATTGATAGAGGAAAAGTAAATCAAAGCATGAATTAAACCTAGATCTAAGAAGAGAGATTAACCTAGACCTAATCCTAATTCTAGAGAGAAGTGAGAGCTTTTCTCTCTAGAAACTACTTCTAACTAATCCTAATGTGAATCAATTATCTAAAACTAAGCTAGAATGATAGAATGATGCCTTCCCCTTCAATCCTTGGTCCTTTAAAGCACTTGGGCGCCAAAATTGGTTGTAACTGGGCCCCAGAGCTTGCCAGAAATTGCTAGGCACAAGTTCTGTTTAAAATCACGTGCGACCTTCGGCGCGGACGCGCACGGTACGCGTACGCGTCCCTGGTCGATATTGCAATGTGCACGTGAGTGCGTTGTGCGCGTGCGCGTCCTTGGCTGAGATTACTTCTTTGGCTTTTTATGCTTCTCTCCACTTGCATGCTTACTTCCTTGCTCCTTTAATCCATGCCTAGCCTATTTTAACCTGAGATTACTAGCAAACACATCAAGGCATCTTATGGAATCAAGGATGAATTAAAATTACCAACTTAAAGGCTTAAAAAGCATGTTTTTACATTCAAGCAAAAATACGGGAGAGATAACAAAACTATGCTAATTCATTGGCTAAATGTGAGAAAAGGTTATCAAAATGCTCTAAATTTAACGCAAGATAAACCCTAAAAACGGGGTTTATCAACCTCCCCACACTTAAACCTTAGCATGTCCTCATGCTAAAATAAGAAGGAACTAAGGGGTATGGCATTTATTGAATGCAACTAAACTATATGAACCTATCTAAATGCAATTACCTATAATGAATGAAAATGCTTGGTCCAAACACGTCAATTCCCAAGAAAACATGTGTAAGCACAAGTGCTAGGGCAATAGGAATCAAGTCCAAACCACAATTGCATTGAGTTATCAAAAAGAGTCAATCTTGCATGAATATATATGATAGTAGTGAAAAACATGTAATTGAGCTTGGGAACCCTCACCGGATGTGTATCCGCTCTTTTCACTCAAGTGTTTAAGGGTTAATTCACTCAATTCTCTCCTAATCATGCTTTTCCAAGATTTGATATTCTTCTAACAATCAACACTTAATCCATGCATGCATACATTCATCATGAGGTCTTTTCATAGGTTGTAATGGGGCTAGGGTCAAGGTGAGTTCATATATGGATAAGTGGACTAAAATTTGGACCTTTGATGAGCTTAAACTTTCCCACCTAACCTATATAGTGACCTATATAATTGAATTCTAACCTAACTACCCATCTTTCACTTTTCCATATACTCATGCATTTTCTTTTCATCTCACAACACTTATGCATTGATCTTATTCGAACTTTACTTTGGGCATTTTGTCCCCTTTTATTGCTTTTCTTATCCTTTCTTTTTCTACATTTTCTTTCTTTTCTTTTCTTTTTTTTCTTTTGTTTTTCTTTTTTTTTTTGTTTATTTTCTTCTTTTCTTTCAAGAATATCAATGCATAAGGTCTTACACTTAATCAATACATGAGCATACATCCAATTCCCAAATATAAAAGTACAAAACATCCCTTTTATCCCAACCAATGTTTCCAATCCTCACTTAACTTGAAAATAAGCACTCTCACTAGCCTAAGCTAATCAAAGATCCAAATAAGAGACTTTTATTGTTTTCCGCTTTAGGGCTTGTAATGTGCTAAAATGAGAAACAAGTGGGTTAAACGTAGGCTCAAAATTGGCTAGCAAAGGTTGATAAAAGGTAAGGCTTATTTGGTTAAGTGAGCTAATAAAATGATGGCCTCAATCATATAGATGCATGAATACAGGGAATAATTGGACATATAGAATTAGGAAAATCAAGGATCACAATCATAGAAAGAGAATAATTGCACACAAGAAGGGAAAAATAGGTGGTTATAAAATGTAACCACATCAATAGGCTCAAAACTCACTTGCTTGTGTTCTTAGCTCAAAACATGTTTCACAAAATATAGATAATTCAAGCAAGTTCCATAAAATTCTTCCAATCAATTGGGGTGGTGCCCTATAGTTAAGTTTCTTAGAAAATCTCGATATTTGACTAAGCATTGTTGTGATTGAGAGATTCAAAATTCCCTAGTTTACCCTTTCCTTTTTCAATCAAAAATAATTTCTTATGCAAAAAGGGCTAACTAGGTTTTATCAACTCCAAAATAATTTCTAATCACAACCACAAACTGAAAAGATAACTATATAAAGAAAAATGCCACTAAAAGTACAGAATCTAGAATCCAAAATATCCAAAATAACAAAGTATGCAACAACTAAGGTAAAAGCATATAAAATATCCAAAATGACAAATATATACAAAAGTGCACAAAATAAGATAACTAGGTAATATAACTAGGAAATATGCCAAAATGTTCACCGTTCCTCTAATGGTGCCACCGGCAACCTCCCCACACTTAAGATCAAGCATCGTTTCCGATGCTAATCCTGAGGATCAGGGATAGGTACACCGGTAGGCTTTGGCTCTGGCTGTGGTACCGGCTGAGGCTGAGTCTCCTGAGTCTGAGGTGGTACCTCCATGTGAACCGACTCCTCCTCATGAGTACCCTCATCGTGTAAATCGGCACGCTCCTCCTCACGGGTCTCCTCATCTGAACCGGAGGACTCTGGAAGAGGGGGCAGCTCAAGGCCCTGGGCCACAAACATCTAGTCAATCCGATCCTGGCAAGGCATGATCTCAAGCTTGCTGCGCTCCATGAATCGGAAGAGATGCTGAACCAGTAAGTAAGTCGGCTGAGGTGATGGTGGTGGTGGTAAAGGAAGTGCTACTGCTGAAGTAGATGCTCCTGCAGGGGCTGATGATGAAGAGGGTCCAGCTCCCTCAACTGTTGCTCTAGCCCGAGATCGGCGTCAGGAGGCAGGCTTCTCGTGCACCCATGATCCCCATGGAATAGTAACTGGCTCCTTCGCAGGGAGCGGTGGAGGTGGCGATACATCATCCTGGTGCCACAGAATTTCGGCCCTCTGAATCATCTGAGTGATCATAACCGGGAAAGGAAATGTGCCTCTGATATGGGCTCTCCACATAAATCACCTGATCAGCTGGGGGTAATAAACCTCTTTCCCCTCTAGCACACAGCTGATCAAGATCAGCATAGCAACCGGGATCTCTGTAAAATGGGTAGTAGGCATGAGGTAGTGAGCGAAGATCTGCTGCCAAGTCTTGGCCTCTCGGCTCAGATAACTGAAGTGCATCCCCTTGGGTGCCGTGTTCTCAGCATCCATAACCCAAGGGGCCTCCGGAGTGGCTACCACTGCTCTCAGTGCATCAAAATCGAAGGTTATGCAGTGAAGCTCTATCTCATCCTGTAGGAAGGCATCAGTGTCACCGGTCTTAGGCCGGCAGGTAAGGGCATCCTTAATGGCCTGCTCTGTGATAGGTATCTCAATCCATCTAACAAGTACCGAGTCAAGGGTGTGGTGGAAGAAATTACAGTAAAATTCTTGCACCCAAGACCGGTTCACCCAGCTCAACTCTCTATCCACAAAAGCTAAACCCATCCGGTCAATGCGTTGGTGGATGATGTCGGTCAAATCCGATGGGATAACTAGCTTCTTCTCAATATTCAGATTCTTTGAATTGTAGGTTGGAAATCTGAGTTCACAGTAGAGATTGGGAAATTCGACCGTATCCTGAGCCGGTAGTAATTGGTTTGCTTTATTTATGTCATTTAGAGGGTTTTGAGCATAAGCTAGAAGTGAGGCAAAAGTGGGGTCTGGTGTTTTCTTCCTCTTTTTGGTAGATGATGCTTTCCCTTTTCTTTTGTCCGACATCCTAAAAATTAGAATAGAATGAAAGATAAGCAGTTAAGCAAATAGCATGAAGCAAGTAGAAGCATGTTCAAGATGTAAGATGGATGGCAAGTAATGATGGTGTGGACTACATTTTTGAAAACTTGGAATGGATGTAAGCACAGAAAACGTAGCCATAAACCAAGAATTCAACATTTCAATCAATGTAACATAATGCTCATGTATTAGGTACAAGTAAAAAAAGAAATGACGTTAGTAGGTTAAACAATTTAGTGAGTTAAAAAGTGAGATTGATAGTTAGTGTTATGATGGAAACTTGCTGATGAGCGGATAATTTATACGCTTTTTGGCATTGTTTTTAGGTAGTTTTTAGTATGATCTAGTTACTTTTAGGGATGTTTTCATTAGTTTTTATGCTAAATTCATGTTTCTAGACTTTACTATGAGTTTGTGTGTTTTTCTGTGATTTTGGGTATTTTCTGGCTGAAATTGAGGGACCTGAGCAAAACTCTGATAAGAAGGTTGACAAAGGACTGCTGGTGCTATTGGATTCTGACCTCACAGCACTCGAAATAAATTTTCCGGAGCTACAGAACTCCAAATGGCGCGCTCTTAACGGCGTTGGAAAGTAGACATCCAGAGCTTTCCAGCAATATATAATAGTCCATACTTTGTTCGAGATTAGACGACGTAAACTGGCGCTCAACGTCAGTTTCATGCTGTATTCTGGAGTCAAACGCCAGAAACACGTCACGAACCAGAGTTGAACGCCAAAAACACGTTACAACTTGGCGTTCAACTCCAAGAGAAGTCTCAGCTTGTGTAAAGATCAAGCTCAGCCCAAGCACACACCAAGTGGGCCCCGGAAGTGGATTTCTGCATCAATTACTTACTTCTGTAAGCCTTAGTAGCTAGTCTAGTATAAATAGAACATTTTACTATTGTATTAGACATCCTGGATGATATTTTTGATCGGGTGATCACGTTTTGGGGGCTGGCCATTCGGCCATGCCTGGACCACCACTTATGTATTTTCAACGGTAGAGTTTCTACACACTATAGATTAAGGGTGTCGAGCTCTGTTGTACCTCATGTTTTAATGCAATTACTACTACTTTCTATTCAATTCAATTTATTCCTGTTCTAAGATACCATTCGTACTTCAACCTGATGGATGTGATGATTCGTGACACTCATCATCATCCATTCTTATGAACGCGTGCCTGACAACCACCTCCGTTCTACAAGCGAGAGCTAGAGTGTGTATCTCTTGGATTCCTGATGCACGACGCATGGTTGCCCTCGCCTGACAATCGAGCCTTCCATTCCGTGAAATCAGAGTCTTCGTGGTAATAAGCTAGAATTGATGGCGACATTCATGAGAATCTGGAAAGTCTAAACCTTGTCTGTGGTATTCCGAGTAGGATTCTGGGATTAAATGACTGTGACGAGCTTCAAACTCGCGATTGTTGGGCATGAAGACAAACGCAAAAGAATCAATGGATTCTATTCCTACATGATCGAGAACCGACAGATGATTAGCCGTGCCGTGACAGAGCATTTGGACCTTTTTCACTGAGAGGATGGGATGTAGCCATTGACGACGGTGATGTCCTACATACAACTTGCCATGGAAAGGAGTAAGAAGGATTGGATGAAAGCAGTAGGAAAGAAGAGATTCAGAAAGGACACATCATCTCCATACAGTTATCTGAAATTTCCACCATTGAATTATATGAGTAACTCTATCTTTATTTTCTGTTTATTTATTATTATTTTTTGAAAACTCCATCACCATTTATTATCCGCCTGACTGAGATTTACAAGGTGACCATAGCTTGCTTCATACCAACAATCTCTGTGGGATCGACCCTTACTCACATAAGGTTTATTACTTGGACGACTCAATACACTTGCTGGTTAGTTGTGCGGAGTTGTGACAAAGTGTGATTCATGTTTGAGAGCACCAAGTCTTTGGAGCCATTGTTGATGATCACAATTTTGCCTATCAAGTTTTTGGTGCCGTTGCCGGGGATTGTTCGAGTTTGGACAACTGACGGTCCATCTTGTTGCTCAGATTAGGTAATTTTCTTTTTATTTTCTTTTCAAAAAAGTTTTCAAAAATCTTTCAAAAATTTTTCTTTTCTTTTTCGTTTTCCAAAACAATTTTCGAAAAAAAAATAAAAACCAAAATTTTTTTTATAAAATCATAAAAATAAAAAATATTTTGTGTTTCTTGTTTGAGTCTTGTGTCATGTTTTAAGTTTGGTGTTAATTGCATATTCATCTTGTTCTTGCATTTTTTTCGAAAATTCATGCATTCATGGTGTTCTTCATGATCTTTAAGTTGTTCTTGGTAAGTCTTCTTGTTTGATCTTGATGTTTTCTTGCTTTGTGTATTTTATTGTTTTTCATGTGCATTTTTGCATTCATAGTGTCTAAGCATTAAAGATTTCTAACTTTGGTGTCTTGCATGTTTTCTTTGCATAAAAAATTTTTCAAAAATATGTTCTTGATGTTCATCATGATCTTCAAGGTGTTCTTGGTGTTCATCTTCACATTCATAGTGTTCTTGCATGCATCTTGTGTTTTGATCCAAAATTTTTATGTTTTGGGTCATATTTGTGTTTTTCTCTCCCCTCATTAAAAATTCAAAAATAAAAAAATATCTTTTCCTTATTTCTCTCAAAATTTCGAAAATTGAGTTGACTTAGTAAAAAATTTTTAAAACTTAGCTATTTTTTATAAGTCAAGTCAAATTTTCAATTTTAAAAAAATCTTATCTTTTCAAAAAAATTTTCAAAAATCAAATCTTTTTCATTTTTTATGATTTTCGAAAACTTGAAAACATTTTTCAAAATCTTTTTCTTAATTTTATTTCAAATTTTCGAAATTTAACTAACAAGTAATGTGATTGATTAAAAAATTTGAAGTTTGTTACTTTCTTGTTAAGAAAGATTCAATCTTTAAATTCTAGAATCATATATTTTAGTTTCTTGTTAGTCAAGTAATCAATTTTAATTTTAAAAATTAAATCTTTTTCAAAATATCTTTTTCTTAAAAATCATATCTTTTCAAAAATTTGATTTCAAAATATCTTATCTAACTTTTTATCTTCTTATCTTTTCAAAATTAATTTTAATATCTTTTTCAACTAACTAATTAACTTTTTGTTTGTTTCTTATCTTTTTAAAAACCACCTAACTACTTTTTCCTCTCTAATTTTCGAAAATATCTCACCCCTTTTTCAAAATTCTTTTTAATTAATTAATTATTTTAAATTTAAATTTAAATTTAAATTCTTCCTTTAATTTTCGAAAATTACTAACTCCTTTTCAAATTTATTTTCGAACTCTCCCCCATTCATCTTCTTCAATTTATTTATTTATTTACTAACAGTTCTCTTCATCTCAAATCTCTACCCCTATCCTCACCCTTGTGTTTGGATTCTCCATTCTTCTTCACTCTTATTCCCTTTCTTCTTCTACTAGCATAAAGGAATTTCTATACTGTGACATAGAGGATTCCTCTTCCTTTTCTGTTCTCTTCTTTCTCATATGAGCAGGAACAAGGAAAAAGGCATTCTTGTTGAAGCTGATCCTGAACCTAAAGGGACTCTGAAGAGGAAACTAAGAGAAGCTAAATTACAACAATCCAAAGACAACCTTACTGAGATTTTCAAACAAGAAAAGGAGATGGCAGCCGAACCCAACAACAATAATGCAAGAAGGATGCTTGGTGATTATGCTAAACCTACGTCCAAATTTGATGGAAGAAGAATCTCAATTTCTGCCATTGGAGCAAACAATTTTGAGCTGAAACCTCAACTAGTTACTCTGATGCAACAAAACTGCAAGTTTCATAGACTTCCATCAGAAGATCCCTACCCGTTTTTAACTGAGTTCTTGCAGATCTGTGAGACTGTTAAGACTAATGAAGTAGATCCTAAAGTCTACAGGCTCATACTTTTCCATTTTGTTGTAAGAGACAGAGCTAGAACATGGTTGGACTCACAACCTAAAGATAGCCTGGACTCCTGGGATAAGCTGGTCACGACCTTCTTGGGTAAATTCTTTCCTCCTCAAAAGCTGAGCAAGCTTAGAGTGGATGTTTAGACCTTCAAGCAAAAAGATGGTGAATCCCTCTATGAAGCTTGGGAAAGATAAAAGCAGATGACCAAAAAGTGTCCTTATGACATGTTTTCAGAATGGACCATAATAGATATATTCTATTATGGTCTATCTGAGTTTTCCAAGATGTCATTGGACCATTCTACAGGTGGATCTATTCACCTAAAGAAAACGCCTGCAGAAGCTCAGGAACTTATTGACATTGTTGCAAATAACCAATTCATGTACACTTCTGAGAGGAATTCTGTGGATAATGGGACGCCTCAGAGGAAGGGAGTTCTTGAAATTGATACTCTGAATGCCATATTGGCTTAGAACAAAATGTTGACTCAGCAAGTCAACATGATTTCTCAAAGTATTAATGGATGGCAAAATGCATCCAACAGTACTAAAGAGGCATCTTCTGAAGAAGAAGCTTATGATCCTGAGAACCCTGCAATGGCAGAGGTAAATTACATGGGTGAACCTTATGGAAACACCTATAATTCATCATGGAGAAATCACTCAAATTTTTCATGGAAGGATCAACAAAAGCCTCAACAAGGCTTTAATAATGGTGGAATAAATAGGCTCAGCAATAGCAAGCCTTTTCCATCATCTTCTCAGCAACAGACAGAGAATTCTGAGCAGAGCTCCTCTAACTTAGCAAACATAGTCTCTGATCTGTCTAAGGTCACTTTAAGTTTCTTGAGTGAAACAAGGTCCTCCATCAGAAATTTGGAGGCACAAGTGGGCCAGCTGAGTAAGAAAGCCACTAAAACTCTCCCTAGTACTCTCCCAAGCAATACTGAAGAGAATCCAAAAAGAGAGTGCAAGGCCATTGACATAGTCAACATGGCCAAACCTAGAGAGGAAGGAGAGGACGTGAATCCCAAAGAGGAAGACCTCATGGGACGTCTCTCAAGCAAGAAGGAGTTCCCTATTGAGGACCTAAAGGAATCTGAGGCTTATATAGAGACCATAGAGATTCCATTAAATCTCCTTCTGCCATTCATGAGCTCTGAAGACTATTCTTCCTCTGAAGAGGATGAAGATGTAACTGGAGAGCAAGTTGCTCAATATCTAGGAGCTACCATGAAGCTGAATGCCAAGTTGTTTGGTAATGAGACTTGGGAAGGTGAACATCCCTTGATCATTAGTGAACTAGATACATGGGTTCAGCAAACTTTACCTCAAAAGAGACAAGATCCTGGTAAATTCTTAATACCCTATACCATAGGCACCATGACCTTTGACAAGGCTCTGTGTGACCTAAGGTCAGGCATAAATCTTATGCCACTCTCTGTAATGGAGAAACTGGGGATCATTGAGGTACAGCCTGCCATATTCTCATTACAAATGGCAGACAAGTCAGTAAGACAAGCTTATGGATTGGTAGAGGACGTGTTAGTGAAGGTTGAAGGCCTTTACATCCCTGCTGATTTCATAATCTTAGACACTAGGAAGGAGGAGGATGAATGCATCATCCTGGGAAGACCTTTCCTAGCCACAGTAGGAGCTGTGATAGATGTTAATAGAGGAGAATTAGTCCTTCAATTGAATGGGGACTACCTTGTGTTTAAAACCCAAGGTTATCCTTCTGTAAACATGGAAAAGAGACACGATAAGCTTCTCTCAATACAGAGTCAAACAAAGCCCCTACAATCAAACTCTAAGTTTGGTGTTGAGAAGCCCCCACATTCAAACTCTAAGTTTGGTGTTGGGAGGCCCTCATCATGCTCTGAACATCTGTGAGGCTCCATTGAGCCCACTGTCAAGCTAGTGACATTAAAAGAGCGCTTATTGGGAGGCAACCAAATTTTTATTTATCTAATTTTATTTTTATTTTTATTGTTATTTTATGCTTTAGTAGGTTCATGATCATATGGAGTCACGAAAAAAATACTAAAATTAAAAAAGAATCAAAAATAGCAGAAGAAAAATCACACCCTGGAAGAAGGACTTACTGGCGTTTAAACGCCAGTAAGGAGCATCTGGCTGGTGTTCAACGCCAAAACAGAGCATGGATCTGGCGTTGAACGCCAGAAACAAGCAACATCCTGGTGTTCAAACGCCAGGAATACACCCTGAGGAAAGCTGGCGCTGAACGCTAGAAACAAGCATGAAACTGGCGTTCAACGCCATAAACATGCTGCAGATGGGGGTTGAACGCCCAAAACAAGCATCAATCCGGTGTTCAAACGCCAGACTTTGCATGCAAAGGCATTTTGCAAGCCTTATTGGTGCAGGGATGTAAATCCTTGACACCTCAGGATCTGTGGACCTCACAAGATCCCCACCTACCTCACCCTCTCTCCCTCTATTCACGGTCATCCCTTCTGTTTTTCATTCACCACTCACATCCATCCACTCTTCCTCATACACCCCACCTACCTTCAAAATTGAAAATTTCTTTCCCATCCAAACCCACCCTAAATGGCCGAACCTACCCCCTCTCCCCTCACTATATAAACCCCTCTATTCTTCTTCATTTTCACACAACACAACCCTCTCTTCTCCCTCTTGGCCGAATAAACCTCTCCCCCTCTCCTATATATTTTCTTCTTCTTCTTCTCTTCTTTCTTCTTTTGCTCGAGGACGAGCAAACATTCTAAGTTTGGTGTGGTAAAAGCATAGCTTTTTTGTTTTTTCATAACCACTGATGGCACCTAAGGCCGGAGAAACCTCTAGAAAAAGGAAAGGAAAGACAAAAGCTTCCACCTCTGAGTCATGGGAGATGGAGAGATTTATCTCCAAAGCCCATCAAGACCACTTCTATGATATTGTGGCCAAGAAGAAGGTGATCCCTGAGGTCCCTTTCAAGCTCAAGAAAAATGAGTATCCAGAGATCCGACATGAGATCCAAAGAAGAGGTTGGGAAGTTCTGACCAACCCCATTCAACAAGTCAGAATCCTAATGGTTCAAGAGTTCTATGCCAATGCATGGATCACTAGGAACCATGATCAAAGTATGAACCCGAACCCAAAGAATTATCTTACAATGGTTCGGGGGAAATACTTAGATTTTAGTCCGGAAAATGTGAGGTTAGCATTCAACTTGCCCATGAAGCAAGGAGATGAACGCCTCTACAATAGAAGGGTCAACTTTGATCAAAGGTTGGACCAAGTCCTCATGGACATATGTGTGGAAGGAGTTCAATGGAAAAGTGACTCAAGAGGCAAGCCAGTTCAATTGAGAAGACTGGACCTTAAGCCTGTGGCTAGAGAATGGTTGGAGTTCATCCAACGCTCCATCATCCCTACTAGCAACCGATCCGAAGTTACTGTGGATCGGGCCATCATGATTCATAGCATCATGAATGGAGAGGAAGTAGAAGTTCATGAAGTCATCTCCCTTGAATTCTACAAAATAGCCGAAAAGCCCTCCACCATGGCAAGGCTAGCTTTTCCTCATCTTATTTGCCATCTATGTTACTCACCTGGAGTTATCATAGAAGGAGACATCTCCATTGAGGAGGATAAGCCCATCACTAGGAAAAGGATGGAGCAAACAAGAGAGCCCACTCATGGATCCCAAGAAACGCATGAGGAAGCTTGTCACCAAGAAATTCCGGAGATGCCTCAAGGGATGCACTTTCCTCCCAATAACTATTGGGAATAACTCAAACTTCTCTAGAAGATTTGAGTTACAATATGAATCAATTAAGGATGGAACATCAAGAGCACTCCATCATTCTTCATGAAATTAGAGAAGATCAAAGAGCAATGAGAGAGGAGCAACAAAGGCAAGGAAGAGACATAGAAGAGCTTAAGGACATCATTGGTCCTTCAAGAAGAAGACGCCACTAAGTTGGACTCAATCCTTATTCTTATTTCTCTATTTTTTTTAATTTTTTTGCTATATGTTTATCTATGTTTTGTGTCTCTACTTCATGATCATTAGTATCTAGTGTCTATGTCTTAAGCTATGAATAATTCCATGAATCCTTCACCTTTCTTAAATGAAAAAAGTTTTTAATTTAAAAGAACAAGAAGTACATAAGTTTCGAATTCATCCTTGAATTTAGTTTAATTATATTGATGTGGTGACAATACTTTTTGTTTTTTGAATGAATGCTTGAACAGTGCATATTTTTGATCTTGTTGTTTATGAATGTTAAAATTATTCGCTCTTGAAAGAATGATGAAAAAGAGAAATGTTATTGATTATCTGAAAAATCATAAAATTGATTCTTGAAGCAAGAAAAAGTAGTGAAAAAGCAAAGGCTTGCGAAAAACAAAATTTAGAAATAAAAAGAAAAAGCAAGCAGAAAAAGCCAATAGCCCTTAAAACCAAAAGGCAAGGATAAAAAGGATCCAAGGCTTTGAGCATCAATGGATAGGAGGGCCCAAGGAAATAAAATCCAGGCCTAAGCGGCTAAATCAAGCTGTCCCTAACCATGTGCTTGTGGCATGCAGGTCCAAGTGAAAAGCTTGAGACTGAGTGGTTAAAGTCGTGATCCAAAGTAAAAAGAGTGTGCTTAAGAGCTCTGGACACCTCTAACTCGGGACTTTAGCAAAGCTGAGTCACAATCTTAAAAGGTTCACCCAGTCATGTGTCTGTGGCATTTATGTATCCGGTGGTAATACTGGAAAACAAAGTGCTTAGGGCCACGACCAAGACTCATAAAAGTAGCTGTGTTCAAGAATCAACATACTTAACTAAGATAATCAATAACACTATCTGAAATTCTAAGTTCCCATAGATGCCAATCATTCTAAACTTCAAAGGAAAAAGTGAGATGCAAAAACTGTTCAGAAGCAAAAAGCTACAAGTCCCGCTCATCTAATTAGAATTAATATTCATTGATATTTTGGGATTTATAGTATATTCTCTTCTTTTTATCCTAATTAATTTTTAGTTGCTTGGGGACAAGCAATAATTTAATTTTGGTGTTGTGATGAGCGGATAATTTATACGCTTTTTGGCATTATTTTTAGGTAATTTTTAGTATGATCTAGTTACTTTTAGGGATGTTTTCATTAGTTTTTATGCTAAATTCATATTTCTGGACTTTACTATGAGTTTGTGTGTTTTTTTGTGATTTCAGGTATTTTTCGGCTGAAATTGAGGGACCTGAGCAAAACTCTAATAAGAAAGCTAACAAAGGACTGCTGATGCTGTTGGATTCTGACCTCCCTTCACTCGAAATGAATTTTTTGGAGCTACAAAACTCCAAATGGCGCGCTCTTAACGGAGTTAGAAAGTAGACATCCAGAGATTTCCAGAAATATATAATAGTCCATACTTTGTTCGAGATTAGATGACGTAAACTGGCGCTCAACGCCAGTTCCATGCTGCATTCTAGAGTTAAACGCCAGAAACACGTCATGAACCAGAGTTGAACGCCAAAAACACGTTACAACTTGGCGTTCAACTCCAAGAGAAGTCTCAGCTCGTGTAAAGATCAAGCTCAGCCCAAGCACACACCAAGTTGGCCCCGGAAGTGGATTTCTGCATCAATTACTTACTTCTGTAAACCCTAGTGGCTAGTCTAATATAAATAAAACATTTTACTATTGTATTAGACATCCTGGATGATATTTTTGATCCGGTGATCATGTTTTGGGGGCTGGCCATTCGGCCATGCCTGGACCACCACTTATGTATTTTCAACGGTGGAGTTTCTACATACCATAGATTAAGGGTGTGGAGGTCTGCTGTACCTCGAGTTTTAATGCAATTACTACTACTTTCTATTCAATTCAATTTATTCCTATTCTAAGATACCATTCGTACTTCAACCTGATGGATGTGATGATCCGTGACACTCATCATCATCCATCCTTATGAACGCGTGCCTGACAACCACCTCCGTTCTACAAGCGAGAGCTAGAGTGTGTATCTCTTGGATTCCTGATGCACGACGCATGGTTGCCCTCGCCTGACAACCGAGCCTTCCATTCCATGAAATCAGAGTCTTCGTGGTATAAGCTAGAATTGATGGCGGCATTCATGAGAATCCGAAAAGTCTAAACCATGTTTGTGGTATTCCGAGTAGGATTATGGGATTGAATGACTGTGACGAGCTTGAAACTCGCGATTGTTGGGCGTGATGACAAATGCAAAAGAATCAATCGATTCTATTCCGACATGATCGAGAACCGACAGATGATTAGCCGTGCCGTGACAGAGCATTTGGACCTTTTTCACTGAGAGGATGGGATGTAGCCATCGACAACAGTGATGCCCTACATACAGCTTGCCATGGAAAGGAGTAAGAAGGATTGGATGAAAGCAGTAGGAAAGCAGAGATTCAGAAAGGACACAGCATCTCCATACACCTATCTGAAATTTCCACCATTGAATTTTATGAGTAACTCTATCTTTATTTTCTGTTTATTTATTATTAATTTTTGAAAACTCCATCACCATTTATTATCCGCTTGACGGAAATTTACAAGGTGACCATAGCTTGCTTCATACCAACAATCTCTGTGGGATCGACCCTTACTCACGTAAGGTTTATTACTTGGACGACCCAGTACACTTGCTGGTTAGTTGTGCGAAGTTGTGACAAAGTGTGATTCACGTTTGAGAGCACCAAGTCTTTGGAGCCATTGTTGATATTCACAATTTTGCCTATCACTTGCCTAAGTAAAAGAGGATTGCAAAATGTGTGATTGATGTTGCAAGTTTGAAATGCATGTTGTGTAACACAAATCATGATAGGAGTGAATTTGAGTAAAAATGAGTTACACAAGTAGAATTCACCAATTGCTAAAAGAATGCACATTGTAAAAGGAGATTGCAAATTGTGGATTAATGAAACATGTTAGCGCTTCCTGAAGTTCCTATAGTCACTATTAATCAGGGGGACCAAAATGAAAATAGAAGAAAACTGGCCCAAGTGTCCCGGGGGTTGAACTTGGTGTGAGTTCAAAAAAAAATAAATTTGAAAGTGCCAAGTTCAGACCGCAGTGGGAATGTGAAGTTAAAAATAGTTTTGGGAAAATCGGGCAGCATTCCGGCATAATGTTGGACGTTCCCAGATAGGCAGAAAACAACAGGAGAGTCATATGAATCCACAGAGCAATAACCAAGTAATAATCACATAACTAAGCAGTAGCAATACAATTTCAAAGTGAGAAATGCAACAGGCATCACAAACAAGGATAGAGACAAACATTGAACATACCACTCAGCAAACATAGCAAACATGTATGAATATCACTCAACAATCACTCAACATAAGCTCAGGTAGGTAAACAAACACGGCGCAATTATCAGGCCTAGAATCCTCTATCCAGAACCTAGCTACCTAACAGCAGTTAATTCTATCTAACCTAACAAACAGAATCAAAATCTAACTAAGTAACAAATCTAACAGTAACTAAGAACAAAAATGAAAAACAGGAAAGCAGAGTAGATGCGGCAGGTAACCTAGAGGCAGAGCAGAGGTGAGGATTGGAGTTGGGTGGGAAAGGAAGTGAGGCAGAAGCAGTGGAGAGTTGCTGCCCCAGATGGTGGTGGCAGAAACCCACAGTGGCGGAGGTGCACCGGTTGTGGCCGTGAGAGAGAGAGGGTGAGAGGGAGAGAGAGAGTGTGTGTGTGAACGAGAGAGCGAGGATGAGAGAGAGAAGGAGGGTTGGCGTGACGGTCGTCGTGGTCGGAACTGCGACTGGGGGGGAAGAGAGGAGATGGGGGCTGCGGAGAAGAAAGGTGTTGAGGGGTTTGCACGAGTGTGTGTCGCGCCCTAGGCTTATCCCTCTTTTTGAATCGACGTAGGCGCGCACATCACGCGTCCGCGTGCATTGACGTATTTAGGAACCGACGCGTGCACGCTTTATGCGCTTACGCGTAGATGGTGAGAGTTGATAAGTGTACGTGCGTACAGTGCGCGCATGCATGCCAGGGGTTGTGCTGGAGGCTTAAGGTTGGCTCGGAGTTGGCCCAACCTTTTGGATTTTGGCCCGGAAGTTGTGTCACTGGATCGGTGCCCACGCGGCAAGTGCGGGAGCGCACACATGCTCTTTTAGACTCATGGGCGCGAAGGCGCGCAGTGCGCATCCGCGCGATGGGGGTTGGGCCAGAGGCTTAATGTTGGCCCAACGCCAGCATAACTCTCTGGAGGATGTATGGGCTGCTGCTACCAGTCTAGGGACGTGTATGCGGCAAGTGCGCGTCCGCATGCTTTCCCTTAATGGTTGATGGGCGCGCACGCACGTTGTGCGCGTCCGCGTGGGACGAGTTGGGCTAAAAGCCTAATGTTTGCCCAAGAGAGGCCTAACTCTCTGGAAAATGTATGGTGGTGCATCCGCTCATGGACGCGTGCGCGTACGGCGTGCGCGCGTGTCCTCCTTCCCCCCATTTTTTTATTATTTGCCCAAAAAGCAGAAAAAATGCTCAAGAGCTACCTATAATGCCTGCAACTCTTTATTCACTCAAAAATCGTACAATTCACAAAAATGCAATTTGATTTATTCATCTACTACTAAGCACAACATGCATGTGACTATGCTAATAATCAATTTATACAAAAAAATCTATATGAAATGAAGATCTACCTACAATGGCAACTCAAACCACTTATCAACTAAAACTAAAAGAGATTGGGAAGAGTTTACCATGGTGGGGTGTCTCCCACCTAACACTTTTAGTTTAAGTCCTTAAGTTGGACATTTTGAGGAGCTTATTGTCATGGTGGCTTGTGCTTGTACTCGTCCTTGAATCTCCAAGGATCTTTGCTTCTCAATTGGTTGATAGAATTTCCAACCATCTTCACTAAGCTTGGGTGAAGTTCCACCCAGGACATGAGTCCCCATAGTTGGTCTTCACATAGCGAATCGGGATCCCATATCTTATCTTCACACCCATCTTCGATTTGATCTTCATACTTTTTCTTTCCAGGTGGTTGACATAAGGGCAGTCGGCACATAGAATTCTCTTTAGTCTACCAATTCTTCCCTCTAGACCCATACAAATTGGTTCTTGTCCCATCATCATCCCTATACCTTAAAGCTTTGAGCTTGGTGAGCTTTATGCCAAATATTCAACCACTACACAACTCGTTCTTACTTTTAATTCCACAAAGAGCTCTAAGTTGTCCATCTGTTTCAATCAAACCATATTCAAGTGAGAAAGTAAAGCTTAGGGATAAGAATTTTATCCACTTGAATGTTGTGTTGGATGGTGACTTGGGAAGGAAGACCTTCCCACACTTAGACAATGCAAGGTCTACTTCCTTGTGCTTTTCTTTGTGTATTTCCACCTCTTGACAAATTTCTTCCATTTCAACCTTTTCCCTTTTATCACTTGGCTTGGTGTTGTCTTCAAGAACTTCGGTTGCTTGCCCAATGGGTGGGTGATTCAATTTTGGATAGGAATTCATTGATGAATAAATCTATCTCCTGATCAACCTCTTCATATTCTTCAATTTCAATATACACCATGCCATCTTTTTCTTCCTTGGGAGGTTGTGCACACTCTTCTATTATTCCAACTCCATGTCCAATAGGGAGAGATTCAATTGTAGATAGAAATTTCTCCATGATTGAATCTATTTCTTGATCAACCTTCTCATATCCTTCAATCTTGATATGCTCCGGAGGTTGTTGAGATTCACATGGTGGTTCTGCATCTCTTAAATCTTGGACCACTTCCTCCTTTGTTTCAATAACCGTGGGCTTCTCCAATTGTTCTACTACTACTACCAATTCTTCTTTTTTCACCGGATTTGCCGATATCTTCTCTATGCTTTGCTCTTCCTTTGGCTTTTCACATGGGGCTACGGAAACAACTTGAGTATTTAAACATTGGTGGGCTAAAGCATGCACCACCTTGGTCAAGTTGGTTACAAACTCAAGTGTATCTCGCTTCATGGCTTCTTGTCCTTGAAGTAACAAAGTGAGAGAATCGTCTATTGGGGCTTGGGGTGAATAAGAAGGTTCATTGTTTTGGAGAGAGGTTTCATGGTAGGAAGGTGGTTGCTCTTGGTAAAATTGTGGAGAAGATGTGCATTGAGGTGGTTTTTGGCAGTAATCTTGATAGGGTTGTAGTGGTTCTAAAGGTATGGGTGATTGGTCATATGATGGATACGGGTCACATAAAGGTGCTTGGTAGAAAGGGGCTTGTGAGTATGGTTGAGCATCATGTTGAGGATAAGATTCATAGGCATATGGTGGTGGTTGATTATCACAAAAGGAGTCACCATAACCGTTGAATTGGCATACATTAGGATGGAAATTATACCTATAAGTGTCTGGAGGTTGTTGCCAATAGGAGTGATCAATTCCTTGAGGCTCCTCCCATCTTTGTTGGTTCCATCTATAATGAGTGTCATCATTGAAGTGCACATTTCCTACAACACAATTAGGACCAAACTCATAGCCAAAGTGAGAATTCATAGTGGAAAAACAAAATAAAACTAACAAAATCTAGTAAACACGCAAAAGACAAGCTATTTACAATATTCACATGTGTACAATAACCAGTAACATAACAACAATGCAATTCCTCGGCAACGGCGCTATTTTGATGATTAGATTTTTGACGGTTTAGAATTTCACTAATGAAATCTCGTTGTAAAGTATAGTTTCTAAACCAAGCAATAATCCTTTCATACAAAAATTTGTTTGTCACAAGTACAAACCCCTAAAATCTATAAACCGAAGTATTTAAACCTCGGGTCATCTCTCAAAGGACTTGCAGGGTAGCGTTCTTGTTATTGGTTATGGATTTATTTATTTTGGGGTTTTAGATGAGAAACATGAATAGTAAATGATAATGGAATTTTATTAACAAAATGGTCTTGGCAACGTTTGATGGTCAAGGACCTATATCATTATCACTAACCACAATTATGATAGTTGCAAGGATCAATCTCACTAAGTCATCCTCTAACTAATAGCAAAGGAAAGCCAAGTGAGTTATATCAATCCAAGTCCATAAATCTTAGTTCCCACTAATTGAATTAATGAAAGCTAGAGTCAATGGCTATCAACTATCAATCACTTGGATATTAGTAACTCAAGAGCTCCTAAGTTATCTTCCCAAGCCAGGAACATAAAACTCTATTCTAACATCCTCCCAAGCGTTTCATCAAACACTTGGAAGGTACAAAAGAAAAGTATAGTAAATTACAAAAAGAAATAATTCTAACAAAAATTGAATGTAAAGAATTAACAACAACAATCAAGGAAATCACAATTATCTTGAATTACCTCAAATTGCATTATTGAAAGAAAACAAAAGAACACCAATAGATCCACAATAAAGTGAAGAATTACAAAAATTGAAATACAAAACTAGAGAGAAGGAGAGTAGAGGAGTAAGAATTGATAGAGGAAAAGTAAATTAAAGCATGAATTAAACCTAGATCTAAGAAGAGAGATTAACCTAAACCTAATCCTAATTCTAGAGAGAAGTGAGATCTTCTCTCTCTAGAAACTACTTCTAACTAATCCTAATGTGAATCAATTTTATCTAAAACTAAGCTAGAATGATAGAATGATGCCTTCCCCTTCAATCCTTGGACCTTTAAAGCACTTGGGCGCCAAAATTGGTTGTAACTGGGCCCCACAGCTTCCCAAAAATTGATGGGCACGAGTTCTGTTTAAAAATCACGTGTAGCCTTTGGCGCAAACGCGCACGATACGCGTACGCGTCCCTGGTCGATATCGCAATGTGCGCGCGAGCGCCTTGTGCGCGTGCGCGTCCTTGGCTGAGGATACTTCTTTGGTTTTTTATGCTTCTCTCCATTTGCATGCTTAATTCCTTGTTCCTTTGATCCATGCCTAGCCTATTTTAACCTGAAATTACTAGCAAACACATCAAGGCATCTTATGGAATCAAGGATGAATTAAAATTACCAAATTAAAGGCTTAAAAAGCATGTTTTTACATTCAAGCACAAATACAGGAGAGATAACAAAACTATGCTAATTCATTGGCTAAATGTGAGAAAAGGTTATCAAAATGCTCTAAATTCAACACAAGATAAACCCTAAAAATGGGGTTTATCAGCATCCAAGCTATCAGTACAACGAGCAATGTCATCGTTGCCGCTCATATCGAAACTAAAGCGTTTACTGAACATTGATTCCGAGAAGAAGTGGAAGGAAGCGATCGGAGTGGTGGACAATGTGGTCATGGAGATGATAGGGCAGAGGAGGAGGGAGATGGCAACGACGACGATGAGTCTTAACAAATCAGACTCGCTGTCTAGATTCATGGGATCCATTGAAGACAACAACTAGTTGAGAGACATAAGCATTAGTTTCCTGAGTATGAATTGGTTGAGAACAAGTTGAGGATTTTTTTTCTTATGAACATTAAATTTATAGAGTGTGCATTGTGTAGTTTGAAGTTATAGTGTTAGACTGTTAGTGTTATGCGAGATATGATGGAAATTGGAAGAGAACAGTGTCGTTTCCAAACAGAGGAGATCAGAAACCATTTTGTCTCTTGGTAGAGTTGTCAGGGTTATTTTGTCCTCCGTTAGAGTTAACAGAGTAAAGGACCTAAGTGATTGACGGAGTTAATTGTTAGGGACCAATTGAGTAATTAATTTTAGTAGGAGACTAAATTGTCCAATCTAAAATTCTTTGAAGACCAAAATGGGTATATACTCTTATTTTCTTTTTTTAAAAAAATTAAAACCATAAATCTAACCCTTAGATTTGTGATATCCACACCTAAAAAAATACATCAAGTATCTACATTGTTGGAAACACCACTTGAATTACAATGCCAAAAATTAAAAGTCGTTTGGTACCCCCTAAATCAAGTATTTCAGTTCAAGTCTTGTACAAAGAGAATCCAAACCTAATATCTCCCGTGGGATTTTTATAAGTTGAATTCTAATAGAGCTTAATGAAATAGTGGCCTACATTAAAAAAAAATTGAAAAAATAAAAAATAAAAAATATCCTCAACTGTCAACCCCTTCCATTATAAAATGTATGAAATCAAGATGAATATGTGATTGCTTAACAAGATCCCTTCGGCATACAACTTCCTGAAACGATACAGGTGCCCCCAGAATAAATAAGAACATGGTTGATTGAAGAGGTTATGTATGATAATAACGTGTACCGACTAAAATTGAATTCAAGATGCTTCCAATGTCATTCCTTCTGAGAAATAAAAGCGTCAAATTGAACTTACATTCAGTGGGCACTAGCATCAGCACTACGTTTCATTACATGTTTCTTCCTGTGCTTCCAAAACTCATCTTTCTGTCTTTTTACTTTTGTGATGCCCATCTTACTATTAATTATACCAACCAAGGCACTCCTATCCTTCCTATTCTTCTTTGTAGCTTTTACATCAAGAATCGACCGAAGCTTCTGGTATGAAGCTAAATCCGGTACCTGCTTAGTCTTGACCATCTGCTTGTGGTAAAAGAATGACGCTTAAAATCTCGGACGCGAACATAGGCATATATCATAGTCGAATAGGTGACGGAATCTGGTTTTGAGTTAAGATTTTCCATCTCTTTCAACAACTGAGGCAGCTTTGAATGTCGCCCTCCTCGTGCATATGCATTCATCAGCATATTGTATGTCATCATTGTTGGGTGTAATCCCATTTTCCCGAATTCGGAAATGACATCTCTTGCTTCCATGTATCGACCTTGTTTAGCAAAACCATAAACAATAATGTTGAACGTAACACGTGTTCCTTCAATTTTGTCGAGCATCATCAACTTCCATATTTTCATCAAAGTTTGGGTGTCGCCGACACGCCAAAATGCATCTAGTAAAGCAGTGTAGGTTTCTATGGAAGGTTTGATTCCTTCCCTTTCCATGCTTTCATATGCAGCATAAGCTTTCTCATGCCAGCCACTAATCGAATACGAATGTATCAGAGCTGTAAAAGAATGTGAAGTGGGTTGTATGCTGATGAGCGGATAATTTATACGCTTTTTGGCATTGTTTTTAGGTAGTTTTTAGTATGATCTAGTTACTTTTAGTGATGTTTTCATTAGTTTTTATGCTAAATTCACATTTCTGGACTTTACTACGAGTTTTTGTTTTTTTCTATGATTTTAGGTATTTTCTGGCTGAAATTGAGGGACTTGAGCAAAACTCTGAGAAGGAAGCTGACAAAGGACTGCTGATGCTGTTGGAATCTGACCTCCCTGCACTCGAAATGGATTTTCTGGAGCCACAGAACTCCAAATGACGCGCTCTCAACGCCGTTGGAAAGTAGACATCCAGAGATTTTCAGCAATATATAATAGTCCATACTTTATTCGAGATTTGATGACGTAAACTGGCGCTCAACGCCAGCTCCATGTTGCTATCTGGAGTCAAACACCAGAATGACGTCACGAACTAGAGTTGAACGCCCAAAACACGTTACAACTTGGCGTTCAACTCCAGAATAAGCCTCAGCTCGTGGATAAATCAAGCTCAGCCCAAACATACACCAAGTGGGCCCTGGAAGTGGATTTATGCATCAATTACTTACTCCTGTAAACCCTAGTAGCTAGTCTAGTATAAATAGGATAGTTTACTATCATATTAGACATCTTGGGACGTTTAGTTCTCAGATCAGGGGGGCTGGCCAGTCGGCCATGCCTGAACCTTCATCACTTATGTATTTTCAACGGTGGAGTTTCTACACACCATAGATTAAGGGTGTGGAGCTCTGCTGTACCTCAAGTTTTAATGCAATTACTATTATTTTCTATCCAATTCGATTTATTCCTGTTCTAAGATATTCATTGCACTTCAAACTTGATGAATGTGATGATCCGTGACACTCATCATCATTCTCACCTATGAACGCGCGTGATTGACAACCACTTCCGTTCTACCTTAGACCGGGCGCATATCTCTTGGATTCCTTAATCAGAATCTTCGTGGTATAAGCTAGAATTGATGGCGGCATTCATGGGAATCCGGAAAGTCTAACCTCGTCTGTGGTATTCCGAGTAGGATTCCGGGATTGAAAGACTGTGACGAGCTTCAAACTCCTGAAGGCTGGGCGTTAGTGACAGACGCAAAAGAATCACTGGATTCTATTCCAACCTGATTGAGAACCGACAGAGGATTAGCTGTGCTGTGACAGAGCATTTGGACCTTTTTCACTAAGAGGATGGGATGTAGCCATTGACAACAGTGATGCCCTACATACAGCTTGCCATGGAAAGGAGTAAGAAGGATTGGATGAATGTAATAAGAAAGTAGAGATTCGGAAGGAACACAGCACCTCCATGCACCTATCTGAAATTCCCACCATTGGATTACATGAGTAACTTTATCTTTATTTCCTGTTTATTTTATTTATCTTTTGAATATCTAATCCAATCAAATTTGATTTTTGAAATTCCATAATCAATTATTATCCGCCTGACTGAGATTTACAAGGTGACCATAGATTGCTTCATACCAACAATCTCTGTGGGATCGACCCTTACTCACGTAAGGTATTACTTGGACGACCCAGTGCACTTGCTGGTTAGTTGTGCGGAGTTGTGACTAAGTGTAATTCACGTGTGAGAGCTACCAAATTATTGGAGCCATTGTTGATGATCACAATTCTGTGCACCATGTTTTTGGCGCCGTTGCCGGGGATTGTTCAAGTATGGACAACTGACGGTTCATCTTGTTGCTCAGATTAGGTAATTTTCTTATTATTTTCTTTTCAAAAAGTTTTCAAAAATATTTTTCAAAATATTTCCCTTTGTTTTCGAAAATTATTCCAAAATTTTTTAAGAATGAATTCTAGTGTTTCATGAAACATGTTTTAGCTTTGCTGGCTATTAAGCCATGTCTAACTCATAGGATTTTGATTGAGGACTATGAATTTATTACTTCCTTTTTTTCCAAAATATGTTTTCAAAAAATTTAGTAAGAAAATCCAAAAAAATTAATAAAATCATAAAAACCAAAAATATTTTGTGTTTCTTGTTTGAGTCTTGAGTCAATTTTTAAGTTTGGTGTCAATTGCATACTCATATTGTTCTTGCATTTTTTTCGAAAAATTCATGCATTCATGGTGTTCTTCATGATCTTTAAGTTGTTCTTGGTAAGTCTTCTTGTTTGATCTTGATGTTTTCTTGTTTTGTATTTTTTGTTGTTTATCATAGGCATTTTTCGTTTGTTAGAGTCCAAGTATTAAAGATTTCTAAGATTGGTGTCTTGCATGTTTTCTTTGAATCAAAAATTTTTCAAAAATATGTTCTTGATGTTCATCATGATCTTCAAAGTGTTCTTGGTGTTCATCTTGACATTCATAGTGTTCTTGCATGCATCATGTGTTTTGATTCATAATTTTCATGTTGTGAGTCATTTTTATGTTTTTCTCTCTCATAATTAAAAATTCAAAAATAAAAAATATCTTTTCCTTAATTTTCTCATAATTTTTGAAAATTTGAGTTGACTTAGTCAAAAATTTTTAAAATTAATTGTTTCTTACAAGTCAAGTCAAATTTTCAATTTTAAAAATCCTATCTTTTCAAAACTTTTTCAAAAATCAAATCTTTTTCATTTTTATCTTATTAATTTCGAAAATTTTAAAATTATTTTCAAAATATTTTTCTTAATTTTATTTCAAATTTTCGAAATTACACTAACAATTAATGTGATTGATTCAAAAATTTGAAGTTTGTTACTTTTTTGTTAAGAAAGGTTCAATCTTTAAATTCTAGAATCATATCTTTTAGTTTCTTGTTAATTAAGTAATTAATTTTAATTTTAAAAATTAAATCTTTTTCAATCCTATCTTTTTATCATATCTTCTTATCTTATCTTTTTATCATATCTTTTTCAAAATTTATCGTTTTCAAAAATTTGATTTCAAAATATCTTATCTAACTTCTTATCTTCTTATCTTTTCAAATTTGATTTTAATATCTCTTCCAACTAATTATTTAACTTTTTGTTTGTTTCTTATCTTTTTCAAAACCACCTAACAACTTTTCTCTCTCTAATTTTCGAAAATATCTCATCTCTTTTTCAAAAAATTCCTTTTAATTAACTAATTGTTTTAAATTTTAATTTTAATTCTATCTCATCTTTAATTTTCGAAAATCATGAACTCCTTTTCAAAATTAATTTTCGAATTCTCTCTCTCATCTTCTTCTATTTATTTATTCATTTACTAACACTTCTCTTCACCTCTCTTCATCTCCAATCACTGCCTTTATCCTTACCCTTGTGTTTGGATTCTCCTTTCTTTATTCTTTTCTTCTTCTACTAATAATAAGGATCCTCTTTACTGTGACATTGAGGATTCCTCTTCTTTTCTTGTTCTCTTCTCTTTCATATGAGCAGGAACAAGGAAAAAGACACTCTTGTTGAAGCTGATCCTGAACCTGAAAGGACTCTGAAGAGGAAACTAAGAGAAGCTAAATTACAACAATCCAGAGGCAACCTTTCTGAAATTTTTGAACAAGAGAAGTAGATGGCAGCCGAACCCAACAACAATAATGCAAGGAGGATGCTTGGTGATTTTATTAAACCCACGTCTAAGTTTGATGGAAGAAGCATCTCAATTCCTACCATTGGAGCAAACAACTTTGAGCTGAAACCTCAACTAGTTGCTCTAATGCAACAAAACTGCAAGTTTCATGGACTTCCATCAGAAGATCCCTATCAGTTTTTAACTGAGTTCTTGCAGATCTGTGAGACTGTAAAGAAGAATGGAGTAAATCTTGAAGTCTACAGGCTCATGCTTTTTCCTTTTGCTGTAAGAGACAGAGCTAGAACATGGTTGGACTCTCAACCCAAAGATAGCCTGGACTCCTGGGATAAGCTGGTCACGGACTTCTTGGATAAATTCTTTCTTCTTCAAAAGCTGAGCAAGCTTAGAGTGGATGTTCAGACCTTCAAGAAAAAAGATGGTGAATCCCTCTATGAAGCTTGGGAAAGATACAAGCAGATAACCAAAAAGTGTCATTCTGACATGTTTTCAGAGTGGACCATATTAGATATATTCTATTATGGTCTATCTGAGTTTTTCAAAATGTCATTGGACCATTCTACAGGTGGATCCATTCACCTAAAGAAAATGCCTGTAGAAGCTCAAGAACTTATTGACATGGTTGCAAATAACCAATTCATGTACATTTCTGAGAGAAATTCCGTGAATAATGGGATGCCTCAGAGGAAGGGAATTCTTGAAATTGATGCTCTGAATGCCATATTGGCTCAGAACAAAGTGTTGACTCAGCACGTCAACATGATTTCTCAAAGTCTGAATGGATGGCAAAATGCATCCAACAGTACTAAAGAGGCAGCCTCTGAAGAAGCTTATGATCCTGAAAACCCTGCAATGGCTGAGGTAAATTACATAGGTGAACCTTATGGAAACACCTATAATTCATCATGGAGAAATCATCCGAATTTCTCATGGAAGGATCAACAAAAGCCTCAACAAGGCTTTAATAATGGTGAAAGAAACAGGTTTAGCAATAACAAGCCTTTTCCATCATCTTCTCAGCAACAGACAGAGAATTCTGAGCAGAGCCCCTCTAATTTAGCAAACTTAGTCTCTGATCTGTCAAAGGCCACTTTAAGTTTCATGAGTGAGACAAGATCCTCCATTAGAAATTTGGAGGCACAAGTGGGCTAGCTGAGTAAGGAAGTAACTGAAACTCCTCCCAGTATTCTCCCAAGCAATACAGAAGAGAATCCAAAAGGAGAGTGCAAGGCCATTGATGTAATCAATATGGCCGAATGCACAAGGGAGGAAAAGGACGAAAATCCTAGTGAGGAAGACCTCCTGGGACGTCTCTCAAACAAGAAAGAGTTCCTTGTTGAGGACCTAAAGGAATCTGAGGCTCATATAGAGACCATAGAGATTCCACTAAATCTCCTTCTGCCATTCATGAGCTCTGAAGACTATTCTTCCTCTGAAGAGGATGAAGATGTGACTGAAGAGCAAGTTGCTCAATAGCTAGGAGCCATCATAAAGCTAAATGCCAAGTTATTTGGTAATGAGAGAAAGCATGAAAAGCTTCTCTCAATACAGAGTCATATAAAGCCCCTACATTCAAACTCTAAGTTTGGTGTTGAGAAGACCCCACATTCAAACTCTAAGTTTGGTGTTGGGAGGCCCTCATCATGCTCTGAACATCTGTGAGGCTCCATGAGGGCCCACTGTCAAGCTAGTAATATTAAAAGAGTGCTTATTGGGAGGCAACCTAATTTTTATTTATCTAATTTTATTTTTATTTTATTGTTATTTTATGTTTTATTAGGTTCTTGATCATGTGGACTCACAAAAAAATATTAAAATTAAAAACAGAATCAAAAACAGCAAAAGAAAAATCACACCCTGGAGGAAGGACCTACTGGCGTTTAAACGCTAGTAAGGAGAATCTGGCTGGCGTTCAATGCCAGAACAGAGCATGGAGCTGGAGCTGGCGCTGAACGCCAGAAACAATCATGGAACTGGCGTTCAAGACCAGAAACATGCTGCAGTTGGGCGTTGAACGCCCAGAACATGCATCACCTCGGCGTTTAAACGCCAGAATTGCATGCAAAGGCATTGTACATGCCTAATTGGTGCAGGGATGTAAATCCTTGACACCTCAGGATATGTGGACCCCACAGGATCATCTCAGGATCTACGGACCTCACAGGATCCCCACCTACCTTACCCTCTTTCTCTCCAATCACGGTCATCCCTTCTGTTTTTCACCACTCACATCCATCCATCTCTTCCCCACCCAAACTCACCCTACATAGCCGAATACACACCTCTCTCCCTCTCCTCCATATCTTCTTCTTCTTCTTCTTCTATTCTTTCTTCTTTTGCTCGAGGGCGAGCAACATTCTAAGTTTGGTGTGGTAAAAGCATAGCTTTTTTGCTTTTCCATAACCATTGATGGCACCTAAAGCCAGAGAAACCTCAAAAAAAAAAGAAGAAGAAAAATGGAAGATAATTGCTTCCACCTCTGAGTCATGGGAGATGGAGAGATTCATCTCAAGGGTCTATAGCTCAATGGTAGAACATTTGACTGCAAATCAAGAGATCCCTGAGATACCTCAGTGGATACATTTTCCACCACACAATTATTGGGAGCAACTAAAGGATAGGAGCACCAAAATCACTAGGGATCATGCAACAGAAGCAAGGAAGAGACATAGAGAAGCTCAAAGAGCACCATTAGGTCTTCAAGAGGAGGACGCCACCCTCACTAAGGTGGACTCATTCCTTAATCTCCTTGTTCTTACATCTGTTTTTCGATTTTTACGCTTTATGTTTGTTTATGTTTTGTGTCTCTACTTCATGATCATTAGTATTTAGTAACTATGTCTTAAAGCTATAAATAAATTCGATAAATCCTTCACCTCTCTTAAACGAAAAATGTTTTTAAATCAAAAGAACAAGAAGTACGTAAATTTTGAATTTATCCTTGAATTTAGTTTAATTATATTGATGTGGTGACAATACTATTTGTTCTCTGAATGAATGCTTAAACAGTGCATATTTTTTATCTTGTTGTTTATGAATGTTAAAATTATTGGCTCTTGAAAGAATGATGAATAAGAGAAATGTTATTGATGATCTGAAAAATCATGAAATTGATTCTTGAAGCAAGAAAAAGCAGTGAAAAACAAAAGCTTGCGAAAAAAAAATTTAGAAAGAAAAAGAAAAAGCAAGCAGAAAAAGCCAATAGCGCTTAAACCCAAAAGGCAAGGGTAAAAAGGATCCAAGGCTTTGAGCATCAATGGATAGGAGGGCCTAAGGAAATAAAATCCAGGCCTAAGTGGCTAAATCAAGCTGTCCATAACCATGTGCTTGTGGCATGCAGGTCCAAGTGAAAAGCTTGAGACTGAGTGGTTAAAGTCGTGATCCAAAGCAAAAAGAGTGTGCTTAAGAGCTCTGAACACCTCTAACTGGGGACTCTAGCAAAGCTGAGTCACAATCTGAAAAGGTTCACCCAGTCATGTTTCTGTGGCATTTATGTATCCGGTGGTAATATTGGAAAACAAAGTGCTTAGGGCCACGGCCAAGACTCATAAAGGTAGCTGTGTTCAAGAATCAACATACTTAACTAGGAGAATCAATAACACTATCCGAAATTCTAAGTTCCTAAAGAAGCCAATCATTCTAAACTTCAAGGGAGAAAGTGAGATGCCAAAACTGTTCAGAAGCAAAAAGCTACAAGTCCCGCTCATCTAATTAGAATTAATATTCATTGATATTTTGGAATTTATAGCATATTATCTTCTTTTTATCCTAATTGATTTTCAGTTGCTTGGGGACAAGCAACAATTTAAGTTTGGTGTTGTGATGAGCGGATAATTTGTACGCTTTTTGGCATTGTTTTTAGGTAGTTTTTAGTATGATCTAGTTACTTTTAGGGATGTTTTCATTAGTTTTTATGCTAAATTCACATTTCTGGACTTTACTATGAGTTTGTGTATTTTTCTGTGATTTCAGATATTTTCTGGCTGAAATTGAGGGACCTGAGCAAAACTCTGAGAAGGAAGCTGACAAAGGACTGCTGATGCTGTTGGAATCTGACCTCCCTGCACTCGAAAGAAATTTTCTGGAGCTACAGAATTCCGAATGGCACGCCCTCAACAGCTTTAGAAATTAGACATCCAGAGCTTTCCAGCAATATATAACAGTTCATACTTTATTCGAGATTTGACGACGTAAACTGGCGCTCAACGCCAGCTCCATGTTGCTGTCTGGAGTCAAACGCCAGAAACACGTCACGAACCAGAGTTGAACGCCCAAAACACGTTACAACTTGGCGTTCAACTCCAAGATAAGCCTCAGCTCGTGGATAAATCAAGCTCAGCCCAAACATACACCAAGTGGGCCCTGGAAGTGGATTTATGCATCAATTACTTACTGCTGTAAACCCTAGTAACTAGTCTAGTATAAATAGGATAGTTTACTATTGTATTAGACATCTTGGGACATTTAGTTCTCAGATCATGGGGGCTGGCCAGTTGGCCATGCCTGAACCTTCATCACTTATGTATTTTCAACGGTGGAGTTTCTACACACCATAGATTAAGGGTGTGGAGCTCTGCTGTACCTCAAGTTTTAATGCAATTACTATTATTTTCTATCCAATTCGATTTATTCCTGTTCTAAGATATTCGTTGCACTTCAAACTTGATGAATGTGATGATCCATGACACTCATCATCATTCTCACCTATGAACGCGCGTGATTGACAACCACTTCCATTCTACCTTAGACCGGGCGCATATCTCTTGGATTCCTTAATCAGAATCTTCGTGGTATAAGCTAGAATTGATGGTGGCATTCATGGGAATCCGAAAAGTCTAACCTTGTCTGTGGTATTCCGAGTAGGATTCCGGGATTGAATGACTGTGACGAGCTTCAAACTCCTAAAGGCTGGGCGTTAGTGACAGATGCAAAAGAATCACTGGATTCTATTCCAACCTGATTGAGAACCGACAGATGATTAGCCGTGCTGTGACACAGCATTTGGACCTTTTTCACTGAGAGGATGGGATGTAGCCATTGACAACGGTGATTCCCTACATACAGCTTGCCATGGAAAGGAGTAAGAAGGATTGGATGAATGTAATAAGAAAGTAGAGATTCGGAAGGAACACAACACCTCCATGCACCTATCTGAAATTCCCACCATTGGATTACATGAGTAACTTTATCTTTATTTCCTGTTTATTTTATTTATCTTTTGAATATCTAATCCAATCATATTTGATTTTCGAAATTCCATAATCAATTATTATCCGCCTGACTGAGATTTTCAAGGTGACCATAGATTGCTTCATACCAACAATCTCCGTGGGATCGACCCTTACTCACGTAAGGTATTACTTGGACGACCCAGTGCACTTGCTGGTTAGTTGTGCAGAGTTGTGACTAAGTGTAATTCACGTGTGAGAGCTACCAAATTATTGGAGCCATTGTTGATGATCACAATTCCGTGCACCATATGCCAACTTTCTTCATCTTTAAGAATGCATCGGCGGCCATGTCACACATCTTTTTCTGCTTCCCGTATCTGCTAATTAGACAAGTATATGATTTCACATTTGGCTTTAAGCCAACATCCTGCATGTCTTCCAGAAGCTTTTCCACAATCTTCGGCTGCATTCTTCTGCTGTATGCATGCATTAGAATGTTGAAGGTAGCCTCAATTGGCTTAATCCCTTTAGATTTCATCTCAACAAAAAGACCTTCGGCTTCTTCTACATAATTGGATTTACAATATGCATCCATCAGAGTGTTATACACAATTGCATTTGGAGAGATCCCCTTCTTCTCCATTTCGATTTGGATGATGAGAGCTTCATTCACTAGACCCTCAACACAAAATGACTTTATTAATGCACCTAAAACTTTTTCAGACCATTGGACCCCTTTTCTGTTCATTTTCTCAAAAAACTGTCATGCATCTTTCGCACTATGGCCAAGTGTTCTCATAAGGACAATCATAATAGAACATGTAACATGATCTAGTCGAATATTTTCAGTTTCCATTACCTCGTACACTTTCCAAGCATCTTCATACCTAACAAGAGTCAGATTATCTTAGTTCTTGTGCAATAATGTCATAAAGTTTCAATAAAGTTTATCGTTTTTTATAGGCTGCTTCATAACAAACTAACAAAATATACCTATGAGGCTAAAAACAGAACAATCCTACAGGTTGAAGGACTTCAACGTGCCATAAATGAAAAACGGAATTGGAATGAAGACACTTAGCCCTCACTGGAATAACCAACATCTTGCTGAATCATCAACAAGGTAATGATCAAACAAAGAAAAAAAGTTTCATAAATTTTATTTCGAGCAATTTCAAGAACCCATATTAAAATACAGCAACATTTAAAAAATAAAAAAATAAAAACTATATGAAAATAATATATTTTGCCAGAATTGCAGCTCAAAGATGCTGCATTAAGTCATTTCTAATGTAATACATACTAACAATATTGATCATTATGCTTCAAAAGGTGAAATATCAACAACAAAACTTTTATCCCACTGAGTGGAGCCGGCTACAAGGATTAAATGTCACCACATTGCTGTCATGTCATATATGTGTCTACCCCATCCATACTCAAAACAACAAGCGTCTAATTTTCAATTTAAGCAAGAATAACAAGTATTTGATTTGCATCTTTTTTACATACACTAATCTTCCTGAGTGACAAACAAATTACATTAAAAAAGGGTCAAGAATTATGCACCTGCCACCATCCAGAAGGCCTGAAATTGCAGCATTATAAACATGAACATCTTTGACTCTATTGTGAATGGCAAGTTCCTGAACAAAACCATCAACTTATCACCCATCCTCGCCTGCCCCAATGCCGAGAACAACACAGTACACGAGCGCGGTGTAATAAGCGAAGGCTCTTGAGACCTCATCCACTGAAAGAAGTACAAGCAACATAATATAAGCTTCTCCTCCTCAAGAACTTCAAGAACCTTTCAGCAATCTTCCTCACTGACCCTCCCTTCAAAGCCTTTGTCCAATGCCTCTTCAAGTGTCAAATTCTCAGGGAGGTTCCTTGCCAGATGAACAATTTCTCCAACAATGCCCTGTGGGAGTTCCTTCTTCCACCCGATTTTGTTGTCTTCACCTTCTTCTTCCTCAATACTAATTGGGGGTTGGTGTAGAGATTGGTGCATCGTAGGAAGAAGAAGAAGAAGAAGCGGAGAGGGAAAGTGAGGTAGTTGGGATATTAGACGGTTGAATGAGAAAGGAAGGTTTGAAAAGAGAAGGAAGGTGAAGAAGGTAAGTGGTGAAGGAGCTACAAGGTGTCACTCTCAGGTTCAGAGTCAGACTTCCCATCATTCTCTTTCTCTGCGCAAACGGATTTTTATTCCACTATCAAACTTTTCATGTATTTCTGAATTGTGAAAGAAATTCATGCTAGCATTCATCCTTCCTATGTCATTATTCCTGCAATTTTATGGTTGAGAAATGAACCAAGAGGGAAAGAGACAGATGGCAGAGCCGAGTTAAGAGAGGAAGCAAAGTACCGCCAGAGAAAGAAGCGCTGATCACGATGGCGCTTGGAACAAACAATGTGGAGAGAAGAGACATCGTGCTTGGGATGACAGCACTGGCCGTAACCAAGAGAGAGGCCACAGCGGCGGTAAAGCACAGCGACGAGTAAAGGCCACTACCAAACAAAAGCAGGTCAGAACCGGACCAGTAGTTGACCCGGTCATACAACTGGGTCACTAGTTCAACCGGTGGGTCACTGGTTCACCCAGTTGAACCTGTCATAATTAAATAAAATGTAAAATTATAAAAATAAAATTAAAAGTTAAAATGCATCTCTTCACAAACATATTAGTAAAAATCAAGTATTAGACATAACTGCTTATGCAAAAAAAAATAAATTTGTCATTAATACAAAATAATTTCTCAATTTAAATGAACAAGAGAGAACACAAGATAGCACAACTGGTTTCTAATGGTGTTTGTGATGAAGACATTTTCAAATTAAAATTCTATTCCAAAAAAAAAAGAGAAAAATTCATCTCAGAACAATTTTCAACAACAAATTCAACTTAATGATGATTTTTAAAGAAAAAACTTTAGCTAAGTGATTATTTCAGCAAGTCAGTTCAAGGTTCATGATAATCAGTAACATTCAACTCTAATGATTTTTAACAACAAATTCAAGGTTCAATCCTTAACAAATTCAGGCGTCAAACACTAACGAAAATTTAACTAAGTAATTATTCAGCAAGACGGCAACAAATTCAAGGTTTAATGACTAACAATTCAACTTAGTGATGATTTTCAGCAACAAAAAAAACTAGCTCAGTAATATTTTCAACATATTATTCAAGGTAATAAATTCATGTCAGTGATGATTTTTTCAGAAAAAAACTAGTTCAGTGATATTTTCAGCAATAAATACACCTTTCAGCAACAAAATCAAAGTGCAATGATGAATTACAGCAACAAAACTGAAACAGAGAACGGGAAAATTTGTTGGAACTCACCAAATCGATTTGGGTTTCACGAAAGAAGCTAACGGCGAGACCCGAAGCAAGAAGACGACAACGACGGCCAGCCCCAAGACCTTCTGCTTCTGCCTCTGACGCCGAGAGCGGAAGGAAGGAGCATGACTGAGTGTGAGACGGTGAACGACGAAGACGAAAGCGTTTGAACTTTTGATGAAGTGAAACGGTGTCGTTTCCGAAATATTTAAAAAAAAAGAAAAAAGGACAAATTGATTCTTGATTTTTTAGTCCGGAGATATTTAAGTTCTTGAAGATTTAAAAATACATTTAAGTCTCCTGACATTTTCAAAATCTGGACATATCCATCTTTGAGTTTAATTTGTCCAATTTTAAAACATCTTTCATGTGTGCATCCATATCAACCAGGTCAGTACAACATGAGTCACGTTTGATTTTTTTGTTGAGTCTAACAGACCCAAGTAAACATGAGGGATCGATATGTCCAAGTTTTGAAAATGTCAGGGACTTAAATGTATTTTTAAATCCTCAAAAACTTAAGTATCTGTGAATCAAAAGGTCAATAACCTATTTGTCCTTTTGTCAAAAAAAATGCATGACGCAGTCCGAATTACGTAAACTGACCGGGTCATCGGTTTGATTAAGAAAACCTCACGGGTCAAAATCGGTTTTTATCTGGTCTGATGTTTGGACAGTTTGAAGAGTGACTTAGTCCGGCCAAATATTTAGATAACTGAATTTTCGGTTGAACTGGCCAAATAGAGTCGAATTTGATAACTATGAAAGTAGCAGAGAGTCTAAAGAGGGAGCAATCACAGATAAAGTTTGTATTTTTTGGTGAGCAAAGGTAAATAAGAAACGAAAAGAAAGCAAAACAAAAATAACAGTAAACAAAATAAGGATGAGCTGCCTATGTCATCCATGAGAAATTGAATATACTACCACGTACCTCAAATTTTTTCCAATCAGTCGTCGACATTATTTATGTTTCGTTGTATCAGCTTAAAAGGCAATTTTTATAATTTTTGGGTTTGAAAATTTTCTATAGCAAAGCCTTTTATTTATATTCTTTAGAAAGCACCAATGATTTACAAAAAAAAATTACTCATTGTGTCCACCTCACATATCACATAGTAGACACTAATCAACAAATTTTTTATTATTTCACACCAGTAGAAGCAAGAAAAAAATTATGCATTTTTTATTTGTTTTTATAAGAGCGGAAAAACTTCCTAAGACACAAAAATTCCTGCAGGTATTGCTCTAATTAAAAACTGAAGATGGAAAAAAATTTTCCCATGACAAAGGTAGGGACTGAGCGAAGATCCCTACTTTGTTCGCCGTGGTCTTTGAATAATATAAATTTACGTAATTATTCTTAATATTTTAGGTATTACTATATGTATTTTAGTAATCTCATTTGTTATATATATTTTTTCTTAAGACTTATTTTACTTTTTATATTATGTTTTTTTAACTTAGATGTTAAATTTTAATTAATTTATTGTTTTAGAATTTAGACAAGATATATTGTTAAATTTTAATTAATTTATTGTTTTAGAATTTAGACAAGATATATTTCTATGTATATATATATATATATATATATATATATATATATATATATATAAAAGAATATAGATAGATAGAGAATCTGAATTCTTGTGGGGATTACAGGAAAACAGAGAATAAGAAATGTGGCCTAGTTATCCTCTAAGGCGGGGATCGAGGCGGAAACAAAGAATTTTAAGATTTAAGGATGGTGATCAGAGAGGCCTCCCCTATCATTGTCCCGTCTCGTCGCGCTTCATTTACATCCCTAGTTTATACAATCATTTTATGTTAATCTTCACAATTTTATAAGTTCAAATTTATAAATTTGTATTTTTAATGAAATTTCTATATATATATATTTAAAGAAAAAAATTTTGAAATTAAAAAACCACGTAATGTTGTGAATGAAAATATATACCACATAATTTTTTTAGAAAAGGTAGGCGACGACAAGGGCACGGACAGCAGCAGCGGCGCGACGCTCCTCGCAGTGTCTTCCTCCCCTCATGCGCGCACGCCCTCCCGTCAGTCTCTCTCTCTCTCTCTCTCTTCACGCGGTGCTCTGTCTCAACGTCTCTCCCATTCACCTTTTCGTCAGCAGCGGTGGCGACGGTGGCAGTGACGCCCATCGCGTTGCCTCCCTATTCTCCCTTTTCTTTCTTTCTGCGGTCCCCCCTTTTCCCGTTTGTTTCTTTCTTTTCTTCTTTCGCTCGTTCTTTCTTTCTTCCTTTCTTTCTTTTCGCAGCTGCCACTGCTGTGTGTTGATGTAATGCGGCTAGTATTTAGGATAAAGAGGAAAAAATTGTGTGCTAATTTAGGGTTTGGGTTTATGCATGAAATTGAAAATTATGGGTTTAATTAAAGTAGGATCATTTTTAATAAAATTAGGGTATATATAGTATTAATTTGAAATATAATTTAATCCTTTAAATTATTTTAAAATATTATTTGTTGTATCAAAATTGAAATTGGTTTTCAATAAAATATTCTAATTGAAATTATAAGGTAATATAATTAATTTTTTTATTTCTTTAAAAGGGAAATATGGGAAAAATTGAGTTTTGTGTTTGTTACAAAATAATTCTATATTTAGTTTTGGTACCATACAAATCATATTGAGCTATTTTCTTATGAAACTTCCATGTCTATATATAACAAAAATTTATATTATTTCACAGTTAAGAATTTTTGTACTTTGTATTTTGTTTTTGTGATTAATTATTCTATGTTTAACTTCACAAATTTCTTTGTTTGATTTCATGAATATTTTGTATTTTTTGTTTTTGAAATTTTTAGTGTTCAGCTAGCACTATCAAATAAAAAATTTGATATTTTCAAAATACACGTAAGATGTTTACAGATTGGATTGGATCTAATATCCGTGTCTTTTAGAATCAGATCCGATTCGATCTGCTATGCACATTTGTGAATCAGATAGGATCAGATATCATATATATCCGATTAAAAAATAAAAGATAGAAAATATACCTAAAAATTTAAAAAGATAAAAAAAAATTGAAACATCTTTTTTTATAAACCAAGAACCAGAACCAGAATTCAATTCACAATAGAGAAAATAAAAAATTTCATAGTTAATAATAGCACCAAATTTCACATAACATCAGTCATATAGATCTAGAATTTTCTAACAATAGTACCAAAGAAACTTAATACTCAACAATTTCTAAATTTACTTAATAATATTTGAATTTAAAATAAAAAAATTTAACCCAAATATAGAAAGAATTCCAAAGGCCAGAAGTAGAACGACAAGGAGGCGAGGAAGAACATTGAAATAGAGGAAAGGAATAGAGGCTAAAGCTAGAAGTAGAATGATAAGGAAGCGAGGATTAATTTGCGGCGAGCAACGAAGCCAAGCGTCAAGCAGAGGATTGAGGGTGAGGGCGATTGACTGAGGGACATGATTGAGGGCCAAAAGCAAAGAGGAACTGGTGGCCAGTGAGAGAGATTTTAGAGAAGAAAAAGTGAGGTAACTGGGTGAGAAAGAAGTGTTGAAAGTGAAAGGAAGTAATTAGGGTTTTCTTGATTTCAAAAACTAACATTATTTATTTATTTATTTATTTATTTAATAATGTGTGAATTTGGAGATTCGTAGATCGAATCTGTAGGTATCTATCTGAAATCAACAATTCGATTCTATTACTGTGCAGATCAAATCTCTATCTGCGATTTTTAGATCATAAGAGGGGTGGTAGCAGAAAGAACCACGTAGTTCGCATTTGGGACAATGATGAATTGATGGTCTGCTGGACTTGCCTGTGACGTCACAAGGGTCGATGGGATATTCGGGGTAGAGGACGATGATTGAGCAGTCTCTGGGGATTTGGTGGAAACCCTTCCTCTACCACAACCACGAGACCTACTCGTTCTACCTCTGTTACTTGTCATCATGTCTTCAAAGAGAATATATTATTAACACTAATCAGCATATAGCCACAAAAACCTTAATTACCCAGATATAAGAGGATTATATGTCACACATCCCGTTAAGTCCAAGTAATTAGAAGTTTAGGAGGAATTTACTTTCAAGCTAGTATTCAAGTGAGAAAACTTTTTCAAGAATCACAAGATTTCATATAGAGCAAGGGTTGTTCTTCCGATATACCCAGATTCATAAGATGAAGAGCGAAAGTAATCCTTGAAACTGAATCAATACATTAATTAAAATAGAATGATAATAGTGTTAATCCATAGAAATAAACTGAGCTCCTAACGTTAATTAAGGAGGTTTAATGGCTCATGACTCAGAGAAAAAACTAGGGTACGAAAAATGTGAAAGAGCCTAAGAGAGAAGATCCCCCGAAGGGCTAAATCTTTTTTCTTTTATATCTAACCTAATTTGACTTGAAACTAAAATAAAATAATAAATTCTAAAGCTAAAATATTTTGTTTATAAATAAAAAATAACTAAATAAAAGAAAATACAACAATTAAAGATGCTCCATAGGTAAAGGTGGATCCGTGTCATTGGCGCTAAACGCCAGATTCGGCATTTAGTGCCCTTGTGGACAGAAGCTCCTTCTTTGATTTTGTCTTCCTGGCACTAAACGCCAGGCGCCCCAATGGGCAGAGGGCTTCCATGCATTTCTGACTTGCTGGCGCTAAACGCAGAGGCGTTTAGCGCGGCTTGGCAAGTTCCAGACTCTTCTCTTTTCTTGCACACGAACTCTGCCAAACAAATCTAAACTTCATCTGAAATAATTAAAACACTAAAGGGACTCAAAGTAGCATCCAAGTAGGCTTCAAAAACTAAAATTTAATTAAAACTTAATAACTTTATAGCAAGAATAAATAGAAAATAAAGAAAAGATGCTCACACATCAGCTATGACCTCACGTGTCGGTTTACACCTTGCAGCCTGACATTACCTAAGAACCAGTCTTAGATATGGTTTTCTAG
This sequence comes from Arachis hypogaea, assembly GCF_003086295.3. Classification (NCBI taxonomy): domain Eukaryota; kingdom Viridiplantae; phylum Streptophyta; class Magnoliopsida; order Fabales; family Fabaceae; genus Arachis; species Arachis hypogaea. Next base: position 68,370,905 of record NC_092040.1, on the reverse strand, counting down.
ATGTTCAATTGAATATAAGTTCTATAGATGAAGCCATTCAATCAACTTTAAATTGTATTAAGCCCTATGGCATAGCCGTTCAGTTGACTTTAAATTGTATTAAGCCCCACGGCATAACCGTTTAGTTGACTTTAAATTTTACCAAAATGCCTATGGTGCACGAAATTGTGATCTCTAACAATGGCATTCAACTTGGTATGTGCATATACTTGATGACAAGTCATCATATACCCATTTTTCAAGCTAATTTCACTTGTTTTGTTAGCATTTATGCACTTTCTTGCATCCTAAGTAAGTGATTTGGAGTGAAAATGCATAACTTCTTTAAATCAAGCAACCACCATGAATTTAATGTTAATCATTAAGGTTTGAGCTAATTTTAATTGCATTTTAATTGATTTATAAGCCTCTTGAATTTAGTGATACTTTGAGTGGTTGTTTGGTTTATTATAGGTGAAGAAAAGAAAAGAAAATGAAAAGCGTGGCCGAAGAAGCGTGACACAAGAAAAGGAAAGCGTGGCCAAAGAGGAGAGAAGCGTGCCGCATCACAATGGGGAAGCAACATTGCCCTCCACAAGGGCAGAATGCCCTCTAGGAGGGCAGCATTAGGTGACCAAGCAAGCATAGGCAACTCTGCCCTGCCCACTCCAAGGGCAGAGCACAAAATGGTGCCTTGGAGCCAAGAGAAGCAAACTCTGCCCTGCCCTTGTGGAGAGCAGAATCGGGCATCTCAAGGAAAGAAATCAAGAAAAAAAGGTCACCCATGCATGCCACAAGGTTCGAACAAAGAACCATGAGGAAGCCAAGCCTTGAGACCCACTACCGTGCCAAGAAGCCAAAAAAATAAAATAGCGTGTTTGCACTCTCCCAGGATCGAACCCGATACGTGAAGGAAGGACCCTGCCCTGCCCTTGGCGCGGGCAGGGCAGCAATTGAACTAGGCGCACCAATTTTGAAATCTGGCGCACCAACTTTGCTTCCTGGCGCACCAATTTCCTCGTCCTGGCAGCATCTGGCGCGCGCGTTCCTTCCCTGGCGCACCAACCCGTTCCTGCCCTGCCCTTCGCGCGAGCAGGGCAGCGTTTAGCGTCCCACGCACCAAACACTCTTCCTGGCACACCAAATTTCCTTCTGGCAGCACCATCCGCACGCACGCCTCACATCCTGGCGCATCAGCTTTCCCGCCCTGCCCTTGGCACGGGCAGGGCAGCCTCTGGCGCACCAACCTCGCACCAGACGCGCACCAACTCGCACCAAAACGCACCATGGCCGCACCAATTGCTAGCACCAAGCATCAATTTTCTGCCCTGCCCTCCACAAGGGCAGGGCAGCCTCCTGGGAGTGAATCTTTTTGGGCCAAAATTCAAATTAAAATTTCTTTTGAACTCATTTCTTCACCAATTCAAAAGCCCATCCAAATCCCATTATCCAAGAATAGAAAGTGTATAAATAGGACTTAGTTTGATGTAATTAGGACTTTTAGCTACCTTTACTTTGAGCTTTGAATTTTTACTCTTATTTTTGAGAGCTTTTGAATTTCCTTTGTCTTTGAGCTTTCTTGAGAGACTTGTCCGAGAACTAAGAGGATCAAGGGAGAATTGAATGATCTCCTTCCTCATTTCCCTTGGGCAATTCTACTCTTCTGTTTTCTGAGTTGTGGGTGTGTGAAATTGGGGAAATTCTGTCCCAATTCCCATTCAAGCTCTTGGCATTTTGTTTTCTGCATAATTGAATTCTAAATCTGTTCTTCTACTGCTTCATCTTTAATTTTCTGCCAATTGCTTAGATAATTTAGATCTGGGAAGGAAATTGGGCTTTAGGCTCTGCTACCTAAGCCCTTGGGATCCTGAGATCACTACTCATTTTGGGTTCTTCTGTGAACCTCTGCTACATTTTATTTCAATTCTGTTTGAATGCTTATTGCTTCTGATTTACTTTCTGCTCAACCATTTACTGCAATTTACTTCTTCTTTGTTTAGATCCTGCAATCCCATTCCTCAATCCCCTTTTATATTCAAGCCATTTATCTTTCTTGCCATTTAAGTTTCTTGCACTTTAAGTTTCAGTCATTTACTTTCTTGCTCTTTAAGATTCTGCACATTTACAATTCTGTTCTTCAATTTACTGCACTCTTCCCTTCCCCCTTTACATTTAATGTCATTTACTTTCTGTTAAACACAAATCACTCAACTAAAACTTGATTCGCTTGACTAAATCACCCACTAAACTAAAATTGCTCAATCCTTCAATCCCTGTGGGATCGACCTCACTCATGTGAGTTATTATTACTTGATGCGACCCGGTACACTTGCCGGTGAGTTTTGTGTTGGATCGTTTTCCACACATCAAGTTTTTGGCGCCGTTGCCGGGGATTGAAATAGATTGACAATGATTAAGTGAAGTGGAGGTCTAGATTAAGCATTTTTTTCTGTTATTCTAATTCTCACTAACACACTAACTGTTTGAATTTTTGCTTAAACTAACTAAACCTTCATTCTAGCTATAGATTGAAGTTGCATTAGCTTTCTGGGTTTGTGTGTTTATTGCTGTGTGTTTGTATGTCAGGTATAGGGAGATCCTCTCCTATCATCTCTGAAATTGATCCAAGGACTCTTCGGAGAATAAGAAGAGCTGAAAGAGGGAAGTACATTGTTGGAGAAGAAGAAGAATCTGAGGAGGAATTCCAAGACATGGAAGGAGATACCAATCAACCAGGAGGAGAAGGAACCAACAATAATCAACAACAGAGAAGAGTTTTGGCTTCATACACATTTGCAAATGCCAAGCATTGTGGGAGTAGCATTCTTCCTCCCAATGTCAATGCAAACAACTTTGAACTCAAGCCACAACTCATAACTCTGGTTCAAAACAATTGTTCTTTTGGAGGAGGGCCTTTGGAGGATCCAAACCAACATTTGTCTACTTTCCTGAGAATTTGTGACACAGTGAAAACAAATGGTGTGCCCCCTGATAGCTACAAGTTGCTACTCTTCCCATTCTCTCTCAGGGATAAAGCAACTCAATGGCTAGAGACTTTTCCAAAAGAAAGCATCAACACTTGGGATGACTTAGTGAGCAAGTTTCTTGCCAAATTCTACCCCCCTCAAAGAGTCCTAAGGTTGAAGACAGAGGTTCAAACATTCACTCAAATGGAGGCCGAGAACTTATATGAAGCATGGGAGAGATATAAGGCTCTATTGAGGAAGTGTCCACCAGAGATGTTCACTGAGTGGGACAAGTTACAGAACTTCTATGAGGGACTCACTCTTAAAGCTCAAGAAGCTCTTGATCACTCTGCCGGAGGTTCTCTACAACTCATGAAGACCACAGAGGAAGCTCAAAACCTCATTGAGATGGTGGCCAACAACCAATATTTCTTTGCTCATCAAAGACAACGCCAACCATCACAGAGAAGAGGAGTCATGGAGTTGGAAGTAGTTGATTCAATCTTAGCTCAGAACAAGATGATGCAGCAGCAGATTCAACAACAATTTGAACAAATGGCTAAGAGAATTGATGGTTTGCAAGTGGCAGCAGTGAGCACCACAAGCCAACCTCCAACCACTTGGATGCAAAGTGAAGAAACTCAAGAAGAGCAACAACAAGAGCAAGTCCAATACATGCACAACCAAAATCCTGGAACAAATGAAGTTTATGGTGATACCTACAATCCATCTTGGAAGAACCATCCCAACCTCAGATGGGGAGATAACCATGCTCAAAACCAACAACCATGGCAAAGAAACACAGGCCAAAACAATTGAAAAAACACAAACCACAACCCCCAGCCAAACACTAACCAAAACTCATACAGAAAACCACAAAACAACTACCCAAATTCTAACCAATACCCACCCAATAACCACCCAACTAACCAAAACACTTATCTTCATCCATCAACACCCCAAAACCAACCCATCACACAAGACTCACAGAGAATTACCAATCTAGAGATACTCATGGAGAAACTAATGAAGAGCCAAGAATTAACAACCAAGAATCAAGAAGCCTCCATGAAGAACCTAGAGAGGCAGATTGGACAAATCTTCAAGAAGATCTCTGTTGAGAAGCCATCAAGTTCACTACCTAGTGGCACTATTCCCAACCCAAAAGAAGAATGCAAGGTTGTGCAACTAAGAAGTGGAAGAGTGTTAGTGGATGGCAACCAAGGAGCAACAAAGAAGCTTATGGAAAATGACACTAAGCCAACGAAGAATGATGAAACCATCAACAAAGACAAGAAAAGCAAGAATGTTCCAGAAAAGCTCACAGAGGAAGATAACAAACCACAGAATTTGAAGAAAGGAAAGGAGATCTTGGAGGAACCAATTCCAAAACAGCATCAAGTGGAGAAGAGCTCAACACCACCTCTACCTTATCCACAAAGATTTCACAAGGAAACAAAGGACCAGCACTTCCACAAATTTCTTGAGACTTTCAAGAAGTTAGAGATTAACATACCTTTGGCAGAGGCTTTGGAGCAAATGCTCCTGTATGCTAAGTTTCTAAAAGAGCTCATCAACAAGAAAAGGGATTGGAATGAGAAGGAAACTGTGATGCTCAGTGAAGAATACAGTGCCCTCATTAAAAAGGGACTCCCTCCCAAGCTTGAGGACCCTGGAGGTTTCTTCTTACCATGCACTATTGGGAACTTGCTCATTAACAAAGGGATGTGCGATCTAGGAGCAAGCATAAATCTAATCCCATATTCTCTAGTGAAAAAGCTTGGCATAGAAGAGGTGAAATCAACAGAGATGACTTTGGAATTGGTGGATCAATCAATAGTCTATCCTAAGGGGCTGATTGAGAACCTCTTAGTTAAGGTTGGCAAGTTCATCTATCCTGCAGACTTTGTGATCTTGGATTCTTCAGAAAATGGAAATGACTCCATAATACTTGGTCGACCATTTTTGGCCACTGCTAGAGCCATTGTGGACATAGAGCAAGGAGAGTTAACCCTTAGGATGCATGAGGAGAGCATCATTCTGAAAGTCTTCCCAGAATCACAAAGGGATGAAGAAACAAGCAAAATGAGTGATGATCTCCTTCCAAAGCAATCAACTGAAAAGAAAGTGGAACAGATAAACAAACAGAGGCAAGAAGAAAAGGGGATTCACAAGGAAGCAGGGGTGATCAGCAAGAAGGAAGGCATCACAACTCAAGTAACTGTCAAGAAAGGAAGATCAACAAGCAAGAAAAAGGTGAAGAGCAAGAAAAAGGCTCACAAAGGGTGGAAGAACAAGAAAATCCCAACTGAAGGATTCTCTAAGGGTGATAAGGTGCAATTAATATACCAACAGCAGGGAGCAGAAGATTATTACACTGTCAACCAAATTCTTTCTCTTGAGCATATGGAAATTGAGCATCAAAGCACACAGAGAAAGCTAACAGTGAGAGGTGACAAATTGAGACATCACCAATATCAACCACCTTAAAGGGAGGTCAATGTCAAGCTAATGACAATAAAAGAGCGCTTCATGGGAGGCAACCCATGGTTTAGGATTTCTGTCTTCTCCTTTATTTAATAAGCTATGATTCTCCTAAATATGGTTTTGAATTTTCATGCCTGGTAAATGCATATGTCATTTTGAAGCACATGGCAAACTTCTAAGTTTGGTGTACCTTAAGGTACACCCAAATTCAATGTTCAAAGAAGAATATTGTCTTTTAGAGCATATGCATAAGTCTTTTGATAAAACATATGACCAAACACTAAGTTTGGTGTCCGCATATGCAACAAGGTTCAGAGGATCATTTTCCAAGCATGGACTCAAAACCATACAGATAAGGGATCATACATCAATTTGTTTTAAAAATGCATCAATTGTGAAAACGGTTTGCATTGTTAAGCCGCCCCCTTAATAAAAGACAAGTTTGGTGTACACCAACTTCTAACATTTTATTTAAGGACACAATTGAGCACAAAAAAATTTTAATAACTATTAAACAAACCAAAACAATCTATTTTATTATTGCAAATAAGTTTGCCACGGTTATATTATATTCTTATCTTGCTGTTTTGATTTATGTAGGAGAAAAAGGGTAAGACAAACACAAGGAGGGGCCACGGCTAGGAGGAGCTATGTGAAGGAGGTCACATGTGCCTAGAAGAACGTGCTCATGGGGAACAAAATTTGCATGCATGCAACATTGGACACCGAAGTGCATGCAGCCAATGGGAGGAGAATCCTCGTCAAGCCTTAACCATGCATGCAAGCCGTCCATCTCATGCATTCTTTGAATGAACAAACCAATCTCAGCCCTTCATGAACACTCAAGATCCCCTCCTCATTCATTCATTGTGGTTTTGCTGAAAAGTTTGGAAACATGGCCTATAAATAGCCGTTGCATCAACACGGCACCCCATTCCTATTCAAGCTACTCTCATATGAAACCACACCCTATTCCATTTCCAAAGCCAACATATTTCGTCCTTACCTCACACATCAAAACCGAACCAAAGTTCACCCCAAACACAACACATATTTCTTCTACTCTTACTTCCTCTTTCTTTTCACTTTAATTTTCAATGGCCTCCTCAAGCTCAAAAAGAAGGCCAGGAAAAGAACCTATGGTGACCGAACCTCCACAGTTTGATGCACGCAAGTTTAGATCCCAATTCCATGAAGGGAGATATCATAGGTTCATGGTGGCAAAGAATGTTATCTATGAAAAAGGCCTTGATTTGAAGGAAGGAGAATACCCCATTATGAGGCAGATTACTAGAGAAAGAAGGTGGGAACTCTTGTGTGCTCCTCTGACTGACATCAGTGCAGTAATGATTAGGGAGTTCTATGCAAATGCTGCCAAAGAAAACAAAAATAGTGCTCCTTACACAAGCTATGTCAGAGGGGTTGAAGTGAGTTTTAGCCCAGCTGCCATCACAAGAGCTCTCAAGTTGAGAACTATAACCTATCCAGAACTTAGTTATGAGGATAGATTGCAACGGGAGAATAATCCTGATGAGATCCTGCAAGGGATATGCATGGAAAATACAGATTGGGAAAGAGATTCAAAGGGGGTTCCAAGTCACATAAGGAGGATAAATCTTACTCCTGTGGCTAAAGGATGGTTTGAAATAGTGAGGAGATCTATCCTTCCTACTGGAAATGCCTCTTGGGTCACAATCAAACGAGCACTATTGACACATTGCATCTTGCATGGAGGTGAGATCAATGTTGCACAACTCATAGCCGACAGTATTCAAGAAATGGCCGATAGCACAAGCAAGTCAAAAGGTCTTGGACATCCAAGCACCATCCTACGGCTATGTAACAGAGCTAATGTAATCTTTGAAGATGAGGACACAACAAAGGTGAAAGTAGGAAAAGGAATTACTAAGAAGAGCATGGAGGGAATTAATGAAGAAGAAGATCAAGAAGGGGTAGTAGCTCCTAGACAAAGGAGAGCACAAAGAGAGGAAGGACGAAATCAAGCTTATGAGGCCATTGATATGAGCCAATTGCAAAGATCAATTGATGAATTATCTCAGCAGCTCATGCAGGCTCAACAAGGTCAAAACCCACTTATGCAGGCCGAACAAGGCCAAAATCAAGAGGGCCAAGAGAAATATCTAGAGCCCCACCCTGCATTCATGGAGCAATTCTTGAAAGAAAAAGAAGAACGAGAAGCTTGGCAGCATCAAATGGAGGAGAAACAAGAGAGATGGCAACAACAAATGATGACTCAGCAGCAAGAATTTCAAGCACAGATCCTTGAAGGGCAAAAAGAGCAATACAAAGAATTCAAGGAATCATATGATAAGCTGTATTTTAGTCAAGCTAAAGCAGAGGAGTATAGTCACAACCTGTATCAATGTAAGAATGTTCATCATACCTTGGGAGAAGTTAGACACGTACAAAGAATGGAGTATGATGAAAACATGCAAGCAAGGTTGGAGTACTTGACCCACAATTTGCCAACACTCAATCCTGAGATCAAGCCATTTGAGCAATACCCTGAATTCTTAGCCAAACAACAAGCAAAGTCTCGTCAATACACTGAGTCAACCTTTAACACATTGGAGACTTTTGGGCTCAAAGGACTCATAGATTCTGTTTGGGCTAGAAGATGTCCTAGTGAAGAGATCCGAGACTACTCCAAGACAGGGAAAAGAAAGAAGAAGAAGGGAGAATCAAGCAGCAGCCATGACCATTAGAAGGTGGCAAAGTTCTTTCATACTTCCTCTTTCATGTCTCTAATAAGGAGATGCATGTCTGAAACATGATATGCCTCCATCATCTGTTTCTTTTACTTTATGCATTTTCTGTTCTTTGCTTTTCATTTTAGTTAGTCAATAATTAGCTAGAAAAATGATAAGTATGCATAATGCTTGTATCCATCACTTAGCTTTAAATAGTGCTTTGTTTCCCATATGCTTAAATAAAAGAGTTTGGTTAGAATTGAAAAGTAAAATATCCAATGTTGCATGAGTGTGAATGGAAGTTGGTGGTGGCATATGTGTTTGATTAAATGCATAACTCATGAAATAAGTGTTGCATAATATCATTCTCATTCAATTGTGAGTTAGCTTGCTGTCATAAAAACTCATATCAAGAATGAAATACCCTTGGTAACAAAAACAGAAAGAAAAGGAAGAAAGAAAAAGCCAAAATGGCAAGAAAAACAAAGAATAAAGGTTGGACACCAATGGCTTGAACCTTAGGACAAATGTCTGTGGTGTTCTTGTACTGAGATCTGCTTGGATGAGTAAATTCTAAGGGGTATTTTGAAACCCGGTCACTTAGATCAACTGATTTGGGATGGCCAATTGAAAATCCACAATAAAGAGCAACTCAGATACAAAGCACTTAGTGATCCAAAGAGATGCTGGGCATCAATGATCCTAGGAAGAATTAGTGAGCTAAGTGTCTGTGGTGGAAAGATGTTGAGCAAAAGAAAAGAAAATAAAGCCAAAGGCTATGCCGCAGCATTTGACACCCAACCTCTAAAAGAACAATAAGCTTGTTAAAGCATTATAAGCCAAGAAGAGTTACCAAGGGAGTAATCAAAAGAAGAGTCTTATAACAGCAAGTTTAGCAAACCTTTGATGCAAAATGTGTATTATGCAGCAACAACAATAAATGAGTTGTCATTATCTGCATAAATGCCCCATAGATCAAGTTCTGCTATCTGCATAATAAGGATATGCATTCTTTTCTTATTCATTTCATTTACTCTTAGTTTTGATGCTTGCTTGGGGACAAGCAAGGTTTAAGTTTGGTGTTGTGATGACAAGTCATCATATACCCATTTTTCAAGCTAATTTCACTTGTTTTGTTAGCATTTATGCACTTTCTTGCATCCTAAGTAAGTGATTTGGAGTGAAAATGCATAACTTCTTTAAATCAAGCAACCACCATGAATTTAATGTTAATCATTGAGGTTTGAGCTAATTTTAATTGCATTTTAATTGATTTATAAGCCTCTTGAATTTAGTGATACTTTGAGTGGTTGTTTGGTTTATTATAGGTGAAGAAAAGAAAAGAAAATGAAAAGCGTGGCCGAAGAAGCGTGACACAAGAAAAGGAAAGTGTGGCCAAAGAGGAGAGAAGCGTGCCGCATCACAATGGGGAAGCAACATTGCCCTCCACAAGGGCAGAATGCCCTCTAGGAGGGCAGCATTAGGTGACCAAGCAAGCATAGGCAACTCTGCCCTGCCCACTCCAAGGGCAGAGCACAAAATGGTGCCTTGGAGCCAAGAGAAGCAAACTCTGCCCTGCCCTTGTGGAGAGCAGAATCGGGCATCTCAAGGAAAGAAATCAAGAAAAAAAGGTCACCCATGCATGCCACAAGGTTCGACCAAAGAACCATGAGGAAGCCAAGCCTTGAGACCCACTACCGTGCCAAGAAGCCAAAAAAATAAAATAGCGTGTTTGCACTCTCCCAGGATCGAACCCGAGACGTGAAGGAAGGACCCTGCCCTGCCCTTGGCGCGGGCAGGGCAGCAATTGAACTAGGCGCACCAATTTTGAAATCTGGCGCACCAACTTTGCTTCCTGGCGCACCAATTTCCTCGTCCTGGCAGCATCTGGCGCGCACGTTCCTTCCCTGGCGCACCAACCCGTTCCTGCCCTGCCCTTGGCGCGAGCAGGGTAGCGTTTAGCGTCCCACGCACCAAACACTCTTCCTGGCGCACCAAATTTCCTTTTGGCAGCACCATCCGCACGCACGCCTCACATCCTGGCGCATCAGCTTTCCCGCCCTGCCCTTGGCACGGGCAGGGCAGCCTCTGGCGCACCAACCTCGCACCAGACGCGCACCAACTCGCACCAAAACGCACCATGGTCGCACCAATTGCTAGCACCAAGCATCAATTTTCTGCCCTGCCCTCCACAAGGGCAGGGCAGCCTCCTGGGAGTGAATCTTTTTGGGCCAAAATTCAAATTAAAATTTCTTTTGAACTCATTTCTTCACCAATTCAAAAGCCCATCCAAATCCCATTATCCAAGAATAGAAAGTGTATAAATAGGACTTAGTTTGATGTAATTAGGACTTTTAGCTACCTTTACTTTGAGCTTTGAATTTTTACTCTTATTTTTGAGAGCTTTTGAATTTCCTTTGTCTTTGAGCTTTCTTGAGAGACTTGTCCGAGAACTAAGAGGATCAAGGGAGAATTGAATGATCTCCTTCCTCATTTCCCTTGGGCAATTCTACTCTTCTGTTTTCTGAGTTGTGGGTGTGTGAAATTGGGGAAATTCTGTCCCAATTCCCATTCAAGCTCTTGGCATTTTGTTTTCTGCATAATTGAATTCTAAATCTGTTCTTCTACTGCTTCATCTTTAATTTTCTGCCAATTGCTTAGATAATTTAGATCTGGGAAGGAAATTGGGCTTTAGGCTCTGCTACCTAAGCCCTTGGGATCCTGAGATCACTACTCATTTTGGGTTCTTCTGTGAACCTCTGCTACATTTTATTTCAATTCTGTTTGAATGCTTATTGCTTCTGATTTACTTTCTGCTCAACCATTTACTGCAATTTACTTCTTCTTTGTTTAGATCCTGCAATCCCATTCCTCAATCCCCTTTTATATTCAAGCCATTTATCTTTCTTGCCATTTAAGTTACTGCAATTTAAGTTTCTTGCACTTTAAGTTTCAGTCATTTACTTTCTTGCTCTTTAAGATTCTGCACATTTACAATTCTGTTCTTCAATTTACTGCACTCTTCCCTTCCCCCTTTACATTTAATGTCATTTACTTTCTGTTAAACACAAATCACTCAACTAAAACTTGATTCGCTTGACTAAATCACCCACTAAACTAAAATTGCTCAATCCTTCAATCCCTGTGGGATCGACCTCACTCATGTGAGTTATTATTACTTGATGCGACCCGGTACACTTGCCGGTGAGTTTTGTGTTGGATCGTTTTCCACACATCAAGTTTTTGGCGCCGTTGCCGGGGATTGAAATAGATTGACAATGATTAAGTGAAGTGGAGGTCTAGATTAAGCATTTTTTTCTGTTATTCTAATTCTCACTAACACACTAACTGTTTGAATTTTTGCTTAAACTAACTAAACCTTCATTCTAGCTATAGATTGAAGTTGCATTAGCTTTCTGGGTTTGTGTGTTTATTGCTGTGTGTTTGTATGTCAGGTATAGGGAGATCCTCTCCTATCATCTCTGAAATTGATCCAAGGACTCTTCGGAGAATAAGAAGAGCTGAAAGAGGGAAGTACATTGTTGGAGAAGAAGAAGAATCTGAGGAGGAATTCCAAGACATGGAAGGAGATACCAATCAACCAGGAGGAGAAGGAACCAACAATAATCAACAACAGAGAAGAGTTTTGGCTTCATACACATTTGCAAATGCCAAGCATTGTGGGAGTAGCATTCTTCCTCCCAATGTCAATGCAAACAACTTTGAACTCAAGCCACAACTCATAACTCTGGTTCAAAACAATTGTTCTTTTGGAGGAGGGCCTTTGGAGGATCCAAACCAACATTTGTCTACTTTCCTGAGAATTTGTGACACAGTGAAAACAAATGGTGTGCCCCCTGATAGCTACAAGTTGCTACTCTTCCCATTCTCTCTCAGGGATAAAGCAACTCAATGGCTAGAGACTTTTCCAAAAGAAAGCATCAACACTTGGGATGACTTAGTGAGCAAGTTTCTTGCCAAATTCTACCCCCCTCAAAGAGTCCTAAGGTTGAAGACAGAGGTTCAAACATTCACTCAAATGGAGGCCGAGAACTTATATGAAGCATGGGAGAGATATAAGGCTCTATTGAGGAAGTGTCCACCAGAGATGTTCACTGAGTGGGACAAGTTACAGAACTTCTATGAGGGACTCACTCTTAAAGCTCAAGAAGCTCTTGATCACTCTGCCGGAGGTTCTCTACAACTCATGAAGACCACAGAGGAAGCTCAAAACCTCATTGAGATGGTGGCCAACAACCAATATTTCTTTGCTCATCAAAGACAACGCCAACCATCACAGAGAAGAGGAGTCATGGAGTTGGAAGTAGTTGATTCAATCTTAGCTCAGAACAAGATGATGCAGCAGCAGATTCAACAACAATTTGAACAAATGGCTAAGAGAATTGATGGTTTGCAAGTGGCAGCAGTGAGCACCACAAGCCAACCTCCAACCACTTGGATGCAAAGTGAAGAAACTCAAGAAGAGCAACAACAAGAGCAAGTCCAATACATGCACAACCAAAATCCTGGAACAAATGAAGTTTATGGTGATACCTACAATCCATCTTGGAAGAACCATCCCAACCTCAGATGGGGAGATAACCATGCTCAAAACCAACAACCATGGCAAAGAAACACAGGCCAAAACAATTGAAAAAACACAAACCACAACCCCCAGCCAAACACTAACCAAAACTCATACAGAAAACCACAAAACAACTACCCAAATTCTAACCAATACCCACCCAATAACCACCCAACTAACCAAAACACTTATCTTCATCCATCAACACCCCAAAACCAACCCATCACACAAGACTCACAGAGAATTACCAATCTAGAGATACTCATGGAGAAACTAATGAAGAGCCAAGAATTAACAACCAAGAATCAAGAAGCCTCCATGAAGAACCTAGAGAGGCAGATTGGACAAATCTCCAAGAAGATCTCTGTTGAGAAGCCATCAAGTTCACTACCTAGTGGCACTATTCCCAACCCAAAAGAAGAATGCAAGGTTGTGCAACTAAGAAGTGGAAGAGTGTTAGTGGATGGCAACCAAGGAGCAACAAAGAAGCTTATGGAAAATGACACTAAGCCAACGAAGAATGATGAAACCATCAACAAAGACAAGAAAAGCAAGAATGTTCCAGAAAAGCTCACAGAGGAAGATAACAAACCACAGAATTTGAAGAAAGGAAAGGAGATCTTGGAGGAACCAATTCCAAAACAGCATCAAGTGGAGAAGAGCTCAACACCACCTCTACCTTATCCACAAAGATTTCACAAGGAAACAAAGGACCAGCACTTCCACAAATTTCTTGAGACTTTCAAGAAGTTAGAGATTAACATACCTTTGGCAGAGGCTTTGGAGCAAATGCTCCTGTATGCTAAGTTTCTAAAAGAGCTCATCAACAAGAAAAGGGATTGGAATGAGAAGGAAACTGTGATGCTCAGTGAAGAATACAGTGCCCTCATTAAAAAGGGACTCCCTCCCAAGCTTGAGGACCCTGGAGGTTTCTTCTTACCATGCACTATTGGGAACTTGCTCATTAACAAAGGGATGTGCGATCTAGGAGCAAGCATAAATCTAATCCCATATTCTCTAGTGAAAAAGCTTGGCATAGAAGAGGTGAAATCAACAGAGATGACTTTGGAATTGGTGGATCAATCAATAGTCTATCCTAAGGGGCTGATTGAGAACCTCTTAGTTAAGGTTGGCAAGTTCATCTATCCTGCAGACTTTGTGATCTTGGATTCTTCAGAAAATGGAAATGACTCCATAATACTTGGTCGACCATTTTTGGCCACTGCTAGAGCCATTGTGGACATAGAGCAAGGAGAGTTAACCCTTAGGATGCATGAGGAGAGCATCATTCTGAAAGTCTTCCCAGAATCACAAAGGGATGAAGAAACAAGCAAAATGAGTGATGATCTCCTTCCAAAGCAATCAACTGAAAAGAAAGTGGAACAGATAAACAAACAGAGGCAAGAAGAAAAGGGGATTCACAAGGAAGCAGGGGTGATCAGCAAGAAGGAAGGCATCACAACTCAAGTAACTGTCAAGAAAGGAAGATCAACAAGCAAGAAAAAGGTGAAGAGCAAGAAAAAGGCTCACAAAGGGTGGAAGAACAAGAAAATCCCAACTGAAGGATTCTCTAAGGGTGATAAGGTGCAATTAATATACCAACAGCAGGGAGCAGAAGATTATTACACTGTCAACCAAATTCTTTCTCTTGAGCATATGGAAATTGAGCATCAAAGCACACAGAGAAAGCTAACAGTGAGAGGTGACAAATTGAGACATCACCAATATCAACCACCTTAAAGGGAGGTCAATGTCAAGCTAATGACAATAAAAGAGCGCTTCATGGGAGGCAACCCATGGTTTAGGATTTCTGTCTTCTCCTTTATTTAATAAGCTATGATTATCCTAAATATGGTTTTGAATTTTCATGCCTGGTAAATGCATATGTCATTTTGAAGCACATGGCAAACTTCTAAGTTTGGTGTACCTTAAGGTACACCCAAATTCAATGTTCAAAGAAGAATATTGTCTTTTAGAGCATATGCATAAGTCTTTTGATAAAACATATGACCAAACACTAAGTTTGGTGTCCGCATATGCAACAAGGTTCAGAGGATCATTTTCCAAGCATGGACTCAAAACCATACAGATAAGGGATCATACATCAATTTGTTTTAAAAATGCATCAATTGTGAAAACGGTTTGCATTGTTAAGCCGCCCCCTTAATAAAAGACAAGTTTGGTGTACACCAACTTCTAACATTTTATTTAAGGACACAATTGAGCACAAAAAAATTTTAATAACTATTAAACAAACCAAAACAATCTATTTTATTATTGCAAATAAGTTTGCCACGGTTATATTATATTCTTATCTTGCTGTTTTGATTTATGTAGGAGAAAAAGGGTAAGACAAACACAAGGAGGGGCCACGGCTAGGAGGAGCTATGTGAAGGAGGTCACATGTGCCTAGAAGAACGTGCTCATGGGGAACAAAATTTGCATGCATGCAACATTGGACACCGAAGTGCATGCAGCCAATGGGAGGAGAATCCTCGTCAAGCCTTAACCATGCATGCAAGCCGTCCATCTCATGCATTCTTTGAATGAACAAACCAATCTCAGCCCTTCATGAACACTCAAGATCCCCTCCTCATTCATTCATTGTGGTTTTGCTGAAAAGTTTGGAAACATGGCCTATAAATAGCCGTTGCATCAACACGGCACCCCATTCCTATTCAAGCTACTCTCATATGAAACCACACCCTATTCCATTTCCAAAGCCAACATATTTCGTCCTTACCTCACACATCAAAACCGAACCAAAGTTCACCCCAAACACAACACATATTTCTTCTACTCTTACTTCCTCTTTCTTTTCACTTTAATTTTCAATGGCCTCCTCAAGCTCAAAAAGAAGGCCAGGAAAAGAACCTATGGTGACCGAACCTCCACAGTTTGATGCACGCAAGTTTAGATCCCAATTCCATGAAGGGAGATATCATAGGTTCATGGTGGCAAAGAATGTTATCTATGAAAAAGGCCTTGATTTGAAGGAAGGAGAATACCCCATTATGAGGCAGATTACTAGAGAAAGAAGGTGGGAACTCTTGTGTGCTCCTCTGACTGACATCAGTGCAGTAATGATTAGGGAGTTCTATGCAAATGCTGCCAAAGAAAACAAAAATAGTGCTCCTTACACAAGCTATGTCAGAGGGGTTGAAGTGAGTTTTAGCCCAGCTGCCATCACAAGAGCTCTCAAGTTGAGAACTATAACCTATCCAGAACTTAGTTATGAGGATAGATTGCAACGGGAGAATAATCCTGATGAGATCCTGCAAGGGATATGCATGGAAAATACAGATTGGGAAAGAGATTCAAAGGGGGTTCCAAGTCACATAAGGAGGATAAATCTTACTCCTGTGGCTAAAGGATGGTTTGAAATAGTGAGGAGATCTATCCTTCCTACTGGAAATGCCTCTTGGGTCACAATCAAACGAGCACTATTGACACATTGCATCTTGCATGGAGGTGAGATCAATGTTGCACAACTCATAGCCGACAGTATTCAAGAAATGGCCGATAGCACAAGCAAGTCAAAAGGTCTTGGACATCCAAGCACCATCCTACGGCTATGTAACAGAGCTAATGTAATCTTTGAAGATGAGGACACAACAAAGGTGAAAGTAGGAAAAGGAATTACTAAGAAGAGCATGGAGGGAATTAATGAAGAAGAAGATCAAGAAGGGGTAGTAGCTCCTAGACAAAGGAGAGCACAAAGAGAGGAAGGACGAAATCAAGCTTATGAGGCCATTGATATGAGCCAATTGCAAAGATCAATTGATGAATTATCTCAGCAGCTCATGCAGGCTCAACAAGGTCAAAACCCACTTATGCAGGCCGAACAAGGCCAAAATCAAGAGGGCCAAGAGAAATATCTAGAGCCCCACCCTGCATTCATGGAGTAATTCTTGAAAGAAAAAGAAGAACGAGAAGCTTGGCAGCATCAAATGGAGGAGAAACAAGAGAGATGGCAACAACAAATGATGACTCAGCAGCAAGAATTTCAAGCACAGATCCTTGAAGGGCAAAAAGAGCAATACAAAGAATTCAAGGAATCATATGATAAGCTGTATTTTAGTCAAGCTAAAGCAGAGGAGTATAGTCACAACCTGTATCAATGTAAGAATGTTCATCATACCTTGGGAGAAGTTAGACACGTACAAAGAATGGAGTATGATGAAAACATGCAAGCAAGGTTGGAGTACTTGACCCACAATTTGCCAACACTCAATCCTGAGATCAAGCCATTTGAGCAATACCCTGAATTCTTAGCCAAACAACAAGCAAAGTCTCGTCAATACACTCAGTCAACCTTTAACACATTGGAGACTTTTGGGCTCAAAGGACTCATAGATTCTGTTTGGGCTAGAAGATGTCCTAGTGAAGAGATTCGAGACTACTCCAAGACAGGGAAAAGAAAGAAGAAGAAGGGAGAATCAAGCAGCAGCCATGACCATTAGAAGGTGGCAAAGTTCTTTCATACTTCCTCTTTCATGTCTCTAATAAGGAGATGCATGTCTGAAACATGATATGCCTCCATCATCTGTTTCTTTTACTTTATGCATTTTCTGTTCTTTGCTTTTCATTTTAGTTAGTCAATAATTAGCTAGAAAAATGATAAGTATGCATAATGCTTGTATCCATCACTTAGCTTTAAATAGTGCTTTGTTTCCCATATGCTTAAATAAAAGAGTTTGGTTAGAATTGAAAAGTAAAATATCCAATGTTGCATGAGTGTGAATGGAAGTTGGTGGTGGCATATGTGTTTGATTAAATGCATAACTCATGAAATAAGTGTTGCATAATATCATTCTCATTCAATTGTGAGTTAGCTTGCTGTCATAAAAACTCATATCAAGAATGAAATACCCTTGGTAACAAAAACAGAAAGAAAAGGAAGAAAGAAAAAGCCAAAATGGCAAGAAAAACAAAGAATAAAGGTTGGACACCAATGGCTTGAACCTTAGGACAAATGTCTGTGGTGTTCTTGTACTGAGACCTGCTTGGATGAGTAAATTCTAAGGGGTATTTTGAAACCCGGTCACTTAGATCAACTGATTTGGGATGGCCAATTGAAAATCCACAATAAAGAGCAACTCAGATACAAAGCACTTAGTGATCCAAAGAGATGCTGGGCATCAATGATCCTAGGAAGAATTAGTGAGCTAAGTGTCTGTGGTGGAAAGATGTTGAGCAAAAGAAAAGAAAATAAAGCCAAAGGCTATGCCGCAGCATTTGACACCCAACCTCTAAAAGAACAATAAGCTTGTTAAAGCATTATAAGCCAAGAAGAGTTACCAAGGGAGTAATCAAAAGAAGAGTCTTATAACAGCAAGTTTAGCAAACCTTTGATGCAAAATGTGTATTATGCAGCAACAACAATAAATGAGTTGTCATTATCTGCATAAATGCCCCATAGATCAAGTTCTGCTATCTGCATAATAAGGATATGCATTCTTTTCTTATTCATTTCATTTACTCTTAGTTTTGATGCTTGCTTGGGGACAAGCAAGGTTTAAGTTTGGTGTTGTGATGACAAGTCATCATATACCCATTTTTCAAGCTAATTTCACTTGTTTTGTTAGCATTTATGCACTTTCTTGCATCCTAAGTAAGTGATTTGGAGTGAAAATGCATAACTTCTTTAAATCAAGCAACCACCATGAATTTAATGTTAATCATTGAGGTTTGAGCTAATTTTAATTGCATTTTAATTGATTTATAAGCCTCTTGAATTTAGTGATACTTTGAGTGGTTGTTTGGTTTATTATAGGTGAAGAAAAGAAAAGAAAATGAAAAGCGTGGCCGAAGAAGCGTGACACAAGAAAAGGAAAGCGTGGCCAAAGAGGAGAGAAGCGTGCCGCATCACAATGGGGAAGCAACATTGCCCTCCACAAGGGCAGAATGCCCTCTAGGAGGGCAGCATTAGGTGACCAAGCAAGCATAGGCAACTCTGCCCTGCCCACTCCAAGGGCAGAGCACAAAATGGTGCCTTGGAGCCAAGAGAAGCAAACTCTGCCCTGCCCTTGTGGAGAGCAGAATCGGGCATCTCAAGGAAAGAAATCAAGAAAAAAAGGTCACCCATGCATGCCACAAGGTTCGAACAAAGAACCATGAGGAAGCCAAGCCTTGAGACCCACTACCGTGCCAAGAAGCCAAAAAAATAAAATAGCGTGTTTGCACTCTCCCAGGATCGAACCCGAGACGTGAAGGAAGGACCCTGCCCTGCCCTTGGCGCGGGCAGGGCAGCAATTGAACTAGGCGCACCAATTTTGAAATCTGGCGCACCAACTTTGCTTCCTGGCGCACCAATTTCCTCGTCCTGGCAGCATCTGGCGCGCACGTTCCTTCCCTGGCGCACCAACCCGTTCCTGCCCTGCCCTTGGCGCGAGCAGGGCAGCGTTTAGCGTCCCACGCACCAAACACTCTTCCTGGCGCACCAAATTTCCTTTTGGCAGCACCATCCGCACGCACGCCTCACATCCTGGCGCATCAGCTTTCCCGCCCTGCCCTTGGCACGGGCAGGGCAGCCTCTGGCGCACCAACCTCGCACCAGACGCGCACCAACTCGCACCAAAACGCACCATGGTCGCACCAATTGCTAGCACCAAGCATCAATTTTCTGCCCTGCCCTCCACAAGGGCAGGGCAGCCTCCTGGGAGTGAATCTTTTTGGGCCAAAATTCAAATTCAAATTTCTTTTGAACTCATTTCTTCACCAATTCAAAAGCCCATCCAAATCCCATTATCAAGAATAGAAAGTGTATAAATAGGACTTAGTTTGATGTAATTAGGACTTTTAGCTACCTTTACTTTGAGCTTTGAATTTTTACTCTTATTTTTGAGAGCTTTTGAATTTCCTTTGTCTTTGAGCTTTCTTGAGAGACTTGTCCGAGAACTAAGAGGATCAAGGGAGAATTGAATGATCTCCTTCCTCATTTCCCTTGGGCAATTCTACTCTTCTGTTTTCTGAGTTGTGGGTGTGTGAAATTGGGGAAATTCTGTCCCAATTCCCATTCAAGCTCTTGGCATTTTGTTTTCTGCATAATTGAATTCTAAATCTGTTCTTCTACTGCTTCATCTTTAATTTTCTGCCAATTGCTTAGATAATTTAGATCTGGGAAGGAAATTGGGCTTTAGGCTCTGCTACCTAAGCCCTTGGGATCCTGAGATCACTACTCATTTTGGGTTCTTCTGTGAACCTCTGCTACATTTTATTTCAATTCTGTTTGAATGCTTATTGCTTCTGATTTACTTTCTGCTCAACCATTTACTGCAATTTACTTCTTCTTTGTTTAGATCCTGCAATCCCATTCCTCAATCCCCTTTTATATTCAAGCCATTTATCTTTCTTGCCATTTAAGTTACTGCAATTTAAGTTTCTTGCACTTTAAGTTTCAGTCATTTACTTTCTTGCTCTTTAAGATTCTGCACATTTACAATTCTGTTCTTCAATTTACTGCACTCTTCCCTTCCCCCTTTACATTTAATGTCATTTACTTTCTGTTAAACACAAATCACTCAACTAAAACTTGATTCGCTTGACTAAATCACCCACTAAACTAAAATTGCTCAATCCTTCAATCCCTGTGGGATCGACCTCACTCATGTGAGTTATTATTACTTGATGCGACCCGGTACACTTGCCGGTGAGTTTTGTGTTGGATCGTTTTCCACACATCAATACTAACTCAGCACTTTCTTCACAACTTCGCATCACTAACCAGCAAGTGTACTGGGTCGTCCAAGTTATAAACCTTACGTGAGTAAGGGTCGATCCTACAGAGATTGTTGGTATGAAGCAAGCTATGGTCATCTTGTAAATCTCAGTCAGGCGGATAATAAATGGTTATGGAGCTTTCGAATAATAATAATAAATAAACAGAAAATAAAGATAGAAATACTTATATAGATCATTGGTGAGAATTTCAGATAAGTGCATAGAGATGCTTGTTCCTGTTGGATCTCTGCTTTCCTACTGCCTTCCTTCAATCCTTCTTACTCATTTCCACGGCAAGCTATATGTAGGGCATCACCGTTGTCGATGGCTACATCCCATCCTCTTAGTGAAAAAGGTCCAAATGCTCTGTCACGGCACGGCTAATCATCTGTCGGTTCTCGATCATGTCGGAATAGAATCCATTGATTCTTTTGCATTTGTCATCACGCCCAACAATCGCGAGTTTGAAGCTCATCACAGTCATTCAATCCCAGAATCCTACTCGGAATACCACAGACAAGGTTTAGACTTTTCAGATTCTCATGAATGCCGCCATCAATTCTAGCTTATACCACGAAGACTCTGATCTCACGAAATGGAAGGCTCGAGTCAGGCGAGGGCAACCATGCGTCGTGCATCGGGAATCCAAAAGATACACAATCTAGCTCTCGCTTGTAGAACGGAGGTGGTTGTCAGGCACGCGTTCATAAGGATGGATGATGATGAGTATCACGGATCATCACATCCATCAGATTGAAGTACGAATGGTATCTTAGAACAGGAATAAATTGAATTGAATAGAAAATAGTAATAATTGCATTAAAACTCGAGGTACAGCAGAGCTCCACACCTTTAATCTATGGTGTGTAGAAACTCCACTGTTAAAAATACATAAGTGATGGTCCAGGCATGGTCGAATGGCCAGCCCCCACAATGTGATCAAAAGACCAAATGGTCAAAAGACTAGAAAGCCAAAGACTCTGAATACAATAGTAAAATGTCCTATTTATACTAGACTAGCTACTAGGGTTTACAAAAATAAGTAATTGATGCAGAAATCCACTTCCGGGGCCCACTTGGTGTGTGCTTGGGCTGAGCTTGAACTTTACACGTGCAGAGGCTTCTCTTGGAGTTGAACGCCAAGTTGTAACATATTTTTGGCGTTCAACTCTGGTTCGTGACGTGTTTCTGGCGTTTGACTCCAGAATGCAGCATGGAACTGGTGTTGAGTGCCAGTTTGCGTCATCTAATCTCGAACAAAGTATAGACTATTATATATTGCTGGAAAGCTCTGGATGTCTAATTTTCAACGCCGTTGAGAGCGCGCCATTTAAAGTTCTGTAGCTCCATAAAATCCATTTCGAGTGCAGGGAGGTCAGAATCCAACAACATCAGCAGTCCTTTGTCAGCCTTCTTATCAGAGTTTTGCTCAGGTCCCTCAATTTCAGCCAGAAAATACCTGAAATCACAGAAAACACACAAACTCATAGTAAAGTCTAGAAATGTGAATTTAGCATAAAAACTAATGAAAACATCCCTAAAGGTAGCTAGATCCTACTAAAAACTACCTAAAAACAATGCAAAAAAGTGTATAAATTATCCGCTCATCACAACACCAAACTTAAATTATTGCTTGTCCCCAAGCAACTAAAAATTAATTAGGATAAAAAGAAGAGAATATACTATAAATCCCAAAATATCAATGAATATTAATTCTAATTAGATGAGCGGGACTTGTAGCTTTTTGCTTCTGAACAGTTTTTGCATCTCACTTTTTCCTTTGAAGTTTAGAATGATTGGCATCTATGGGAACTTAGAATTTCAGATAGTGTTATTGATTATCCTAGTTAAGTATGTTGATTCTTGAACACAGCTACTTTTATGAGTCTTGGTCGTGGCCCTAAGCACTTTGTTTTCCCGTATTACCACCGGATACATAAATGCCACAGATACATGACTGGTTGAACCTTTTAAGATTGTGACTTAGCTTTGCTAAAGTCCCCAGTTAGAGGTGTCCAGAGCTCTTAAGCACACTCTTTTTGCTTTGGATCATGACTTTAACCACTCAGTCTCAAGCTTTTCACTTGGACCTGCATGCCACAAGCACATGGTTAGGGACAGCTTGATTTAGCAACTTAGGCCTGGATTTTATTTCCTTGGGCCCTCCTATCCATTGATGCTCAAAGCCTTGGATCCTTTTTACCCTTGCCTTTTGGTTTTAAGGGCTATTGGCTTTTTCTGCTTGCTTTTTCTTTTTCTTTCTATTTATTTTTTTTTTGCAAGCTTTTGTTTTTCACTGCTTTTTCTTGCTTCAAGAATCAATTTTATGATTTTTCAGATCATCAATAACATTTCTCTTGTTCATCATTCTTTCAAGAGCCAACAATTTTAACATTCATAAACAACAAGATAAAAAATATGCACTGTTCAAGCATTCATTTAGAGAACAAAAAGTATTGTCACCACATCAATATAATTAAACTAAATTCAAGGATAAATTCGAAACTCATGTACTTCTTGTTCTTTTGTATTAAAAACATTTTTCATTTAAGAAATGTGAAGGATTCATGGAATTATTCATAGCCTTAAGACATAGTTACTAAATACTAATGATCATGAGGTAAAGACACAAACATAGACAAACATGAAGCATAAAATCGAAAAACAGAGATAAGAACAAGGAGTAAGTCCACCTTAGTGGCGTCTTCTTCTTGAAGGACCAATGATGTCCTTGAGCTCTTCTATGTCCCTTCCTTGCCTTTGTTGCTCATCCCTCATTGCTCTTTGATCTTCTCTAATCTCATGGAGAATGATGGAGTGCTCTTGATGTTCCACCCTTAATTGATCCATGTTATAACTCAAGTCTTCTAGAGAAGTGTTGAATTCTTTCCAATAGTTATTTGGAGGAAAATACATCCCTTGAGGCATCTTAGGGATTTCTTGATGATGAGATTCCTCATGCATCTCTTGAGATCCATGGATGGCCTTTCTTGTTTGCTCCATCCTCTTCTTAGTGATAGGCTTGTCCTCTTCAATGAGGATGTCTCCTTCTATGATAACTCCAGCTGAGTAGCATAGATGGTAGATAAGATGAGGAAAAGCTAGCCTTGCCATGGTGGAGGACTTTTCAGCTATTTTGTAGAATTCAAGGGAGATGACTTCATGAACTTCTACTTCCTCTCCATTCATGATGCTATGAATCATGATGGCCCGATCCACAGTAACTTCGGATCGGTTGCTAGTGGGAATGATGGAGCGTTGGATGAACTCCAACCATCCTCTAGCCACAAGCTTGAGGTCCAGTCTTCTTAATTGAACCGGCTTGCCTTTGGAGTCTCTTTTCCATTGAGCTCCTTTAACACATATGTCCATAAGGACTTGGTCCAACCTTTGATCAAAGTTGACCCTTCTAGTGTAGGGGCGTTCATCTCCTTGCATCATGGGTAAGTTGAATGCCAACCTCACATTTTCTGGACTAAAATCTAAGTATTTCCCCCGAACCATTGTAAGATAGTTCTTTGGATTCGGGTTCATACTTTGATCATGGTTGATGAGGTGCAGAAGCTGGTGAATTAAAAATTTATTAAAATGGTTACGTTGCAGGTATAGTTTTAACTCGCCAAAAATCTGCCTATCAATTTAGAAATATGTCACTGAAAGTTTAAATTAAAATTACCGGGAGTTTTAAGTCCCAGGTCGTCTCCTAACGAGTCGCAGAAAAATGTGCTGTTTTATTAATAAGATATTCCAAAAAGAGTTTAGCTAAGTAAATTGGGATTCAAATTGAGGAATTTTAATTAATAAAAATAAGAGGCCTTGACTGGGAATTGATTGGTTAGAATCTCTATCATTGATGGTGTGATTGTAAGATTAATTTATAATTAATAGTTGTTCTGTTTGGTTATCCTTATTAGGTAAGAGAAAGTCAAACAAGTGGAAATGCTAGATCTGTTCACAAGTTGCAACCCACTTAGTTCAAAGGGATTGGCGTCGGTGACAGGATAGCAATCCAACATTTAACCCAATTACAAATTTTTCTTTCAATCCTTCCAACTCAAGAGTTCCTTTTAATCAACTCCCCATCAACTAATGAAACTGATCATGCATTGTAAATAAAGAATCCATGGCACATGAAAGGGAATTAAAAGAAGACATGATTATTGGAATGGAATTTAAATTAAAAAGAAATAATCCTTGCATTAATTAATCATAAAAATATCTGAATGACAAATTGAACATAACAAAGAACATGGAAGAATAAAACCAAGTTAAGAGAACAAACTAGAGTGATGAAGTCTCGATGAGGAAAATAACTCTTCTCAATGTTCCAATGCTAAGATCAATTGAAAATTAAAATTCTAAAAACTAGAGAGAAAAACCTAAGAGAGTGAAAAACTAGATCTAAAACTACTCAATGAATGTGTCTCTTGTTTCTGCATATTCTCTGACTCTAGTCTGCTGTTCCGGGCCGAAAACTGGGCCGAAATAGGGTCCAAAGTCGCTGGTTTTAGATTCTGCAGTTTATGTAGATCGCGCATGTCACGCGATCGCGTCGTCTATGCGGACGCGTCGCTGGCGCTTTTCCTCTTCACGCATTCGCATCGTCCACGCTACCGCGTTGCTTGTGCTTTCCAATCCGTGCGGCCGTCAAGCCATGCGGCTGCGTCACTTCAATTTGTGCTCCTTCGCGCGGGTCGCGGTGAGCCATGCGACCGTGTCACTTTTCGCTGGTTATCTCCTCAACTCTTGTGTTCCTTCCATTTTTGCTAGCTCCTCTCCAATCTCCGTCTCATTTATGCCTATAAAGCCTGAAAAGCATGACAAACCGATTATGGCATCGAATGGAATAAAGAAGAATTAAAATAATAATTAAAGTCTTTAGGAAGCAATTTTCAAACATTAATAATTCAGAAGGAAATCTAATGCATGGTAAATTGATGATAAGTGGGTAAGGATCACGACAAAACCACACAATTAAACACAATATAAACTATAAAATAGTGGTTTATCAACATCCCCACACTTAAACATTAGCATGTCCTCATGCTAAATTGAAGGAGACAATGAAATAAGTATGAACATGCAGAAACTCATGAAATGCAATGCAATCCTACATACATAAATAAATGCAACTATATGATTATTATCCACTTGATCAAAAGTAAATAAGCCTTCAAAACAATTACAAATCAAATTCCACTAATTCTATCATCATATAATAAAACCGATAAAAGTGCAAGAAGATAGCTTATGAAGGCTGGAAACATGAAAATTCAAGCATTGAACCCTCACTGATAATGTATGTACGCTCTAATCTCTAATGTATAGGGTAATCACTCTATTCTTCTCTAGTCATGCTTTTTAACTTTTGTTTTTCTCCTAACCAATCAACAACAGTTAATATACCAATGCAAACATCATGAGGTCTTTTCAGGGTTGTAATGGGGCCAAGGTGCAGGTAAGGATATACATATGGCTAAGTGAGCTTTATAAATTGAATCTTTAATTAACCTAAACTCTCACCTAATATACATATATTCTATATACTTTTAAATTCATGCTTAGTTACCCATAATTCCCTTTTTCACCCATACTCATGTTTCAACTTGTATTTTAACTCTATCATATGTGCATTGATCTTTGAATTCTGAGTTTAACATTGGGGTAATTTGTCCCCTTATTATTGAATATTTTTTTTTGAATAAATAAAGCTTATCAATGCACATAGATTTTTCATTTTATATTTTCACATGACGGGTATCCAAATTTCCTTTAAATTTTCATGACACACTCCTTAAGAACTTCTGTTCCCACAATTTCCCAGACTTAACTAGCACACACAATTCTATCTTAAGCTAACCAAAGATTCAATTTGGGATATGCAATTGTTTTTTCAGCTTAAGGTTAGTAATGTGTGAAATATAGAACAATGGGGTTTTAAAAGTTCAAAGTGGTTAACAAGGGTAATTGAAAAGGGTAGGCTTGATTTGGATAAGTGAGTTTAAACAAATAATGACCTCAATCATGTGCAAGCATGTAAATATAATAAATATTGGACATATAAGATAAAACAAAATATAGATTACAATCATAGAGAAGTAAACACACAAGAATAAAATAATTATGGTTAAATAGTGTAACCATACATAAAGGCTCAAATCTTTCACAGGTTGTGTGTTCTTTAGCTCAAACATCATGTTCCAATACAACTCAAGCAGATTTATCATAAAAACTTTGAAAAAAATTAGTGAAATTTTGTTCCAAAGATAGATTTTTTTTAAAGAAACTTATTGTCTTTTCAATCAAGTAGAACATGCATGCAACTATCCTAACCTATGCAATTATTCTATTCTATAAAAGAAAGAAAAAATCTAACTAAAATATCCTAATTATTGTGTCAGAGAAGAGAATTTACCTTCGGAAGTCAGGTACTGACCGACCTCCCCACACTTAAGGCTTTGCACCGTCCTCGGTGCCATCTGTCAGGAACAGGGGTGGGCTGGTGGCAGTATCTCCACAGTCGGGACCAGTATGGCTCCCGGTGCTGGTAAAAAAAGTGGAGTCTGGGGTGTCTGAGTCTCTGAAGCGACCCTTGAGTAGCTCCTTGAGGTGTTTGAATCGGCGCTTGTTACGGCGCTCCCTCATCTTTGCTTTCTGTTCATGCCGATCCAACTTTTCAAGTATTTGCTGGGAGCAATTTCTCAGTGGTAGATGCTTGTGGTGTTGAAAAAAGGAATATCTTCAACCGGCTCAGTAGGCCGGCTTGTAGTAGCGGCCGAAAATCTGAGGTATTTCCCGTTAGGGACATATTGATCATCCCGTGGAAGAATGGCTTTGGTGTTCCCAGCTCTACAGGAGACTCCGGCTGTTGAGACAAGATTTGAGACCAAGGCGGGGAAAGGTAAGTTGCCCGCGATTTGTACATGCTCCATAGCATTCCGGATGTGTCTTGAGAGATTCAGAGGTTGGTCTGTAAGGATGCACCATAGTAGAACAGCCATGTCTGCAGTGAAGGAGGACTCATGAGTGCTCGGAAAGACGTAATGGGACATGATCTGTGCCCATACGTGAGCCTCCAAGGTAAGTGCGAAAGCCAAGATTCCCTTAGGGCGGTTGCGGTGGTATCCGTAGATCCAACGGCTACCAAGTAAAGCTATGACTCTGAGAACGGAGTCCCAGTCAAATTGGTATTTTTGGCACTGAAGGGTGGCTTCTTGAAAAGCGTCCAATCCTGCTGGAATAGGGGGAAGACTTAGAACTTGCTGAATGGCCTCTTCTGTGATGGGGACTTGTTTCTGCCGGACATAAACAGACTGCAGGGTCGGTAATGTAGAAGTTGGAGTAGAACTCAACTACCCAAGAAAGATTGACCTGCCTTGGCTGTCTCCGTAGGAAACGCCATTGTCTTCGCTCAATTGCGGCTCAACAAAGGTGGCAATATTGGGTGGGAGGATGAGAAGGTATTCATTGTTATAGTTCCTTTCTGCTAGGATAGGGAACATCTGCTCACAGTAGCGATTGGGAAATCGCGCAGTGTCCTTTGCTGGAAAGGCTTTCTCTTTGTCGTCAACCTTTATTATCCTCTTAACTCGTTTTGTTGAGGGCTTGACTGCGGTTGAAGAAGGCTCTGCCAATAATGCTCTTTTAGTGCCTCTTCTTGCTGGTGGTTTGGAAGTAGCTTTCTCTTTTCCTTTCTTGGTGGCCATCCTGAAAGAAGGGAAGAGAAAGGAAATTAAATTCAAAGGGATATAGCAAGGAAGAGGGTATTGTAAGTGATAGTCAATGCACAATAAAGATAAATGGCACTAACACATGGTCCGGAATACATGTGAAAAGCTTATCAATGGAAATATAGCAAGTGCATGTAGGACAATGGAATGCAAGAGGTGTATTGGCATGCAGGAAAAGGTATGAGTAGCATATATCAAACATTCAATGTCCAAGTTAGGTTACCATTTGTAACAAACTAACTATCACGTTTGTATTGACAATTAAATTAATTAATAAAATATGAAAGAGAATTTGTGAAAAGCAAGCATTGCAGAGTAGAGTAAAGTAATGTAGAAAGGTGCATAGTGCTATATGGGCTTTTTTCACAAACACATGGCATGCATGGTAAACAAGATATAAAAAGTATTGAAATTGAACATGCAAGCAATCCCTTAAATAGGAGAAAATAATTGTCAAACAATTTGCAATAATCCACAAGCATATAATAAGGAATGATGACTCAAAAGGTTTCTAACACCATGTAAATGAAGAAGAAGGAAAAATAAAGATGTGAAAAGAAGAAGAAAAGAAAAAGAAAATAATAATATATATACATACTATAATAAGAATGATAGAAAGAGAAGAAGGAAGAAGAAGGTAAAACCTTGTTAATGGTGGTGAGAGAGAGAGAAAGTGAAAGGTGAGGTAGAAAGGGAAAGGGTGAAAGAAGAAAGAAGGGGGGAAAGAAAAGTAGGGTTTGGAGAAGAGAAAGATAAGATAATTTGGCTGATTGGGTGGAGCTGAGCGGCGCATGCGACGCGGCCGCGGAAGGCACGCGTTCGCGTGATGCGCATCAGGAAGGGGGACGCGATCGTGTCGGTCACGCGGTCGCATGACCTGCATTGTGCTGCTGGCGCGAGTGCGGCCTCGCTCCAGCACAACTCTCTGTTCAATATAATTCAATTGCCAAATTAAGGTGATGCGATCGCGTGGGTAATACGATCGCGTGAGTGTGCATCAGAAGTTAATTGACGCGGTCGCGTGACCAGGATTGTGCTTCCAGCACCAATCCAGCACCACTCTCGCACAATATAGCATTGTGCACCCTTTTACGTCGAAATGCAGGGCACGCGGTCGCGTGGGAGGCCATGATTTCCATGCGACGCGGTTGCGTGGAGTAAATTGTGCCTTTGGCATGACTCCAGCGCTACTCCTGCAAAACTTTCTGTTCATTTTTATTTTTCTTCACTCCCCCTGCCACGCGGACGTGTCGCTTTGCGATCGCGTCGCGCGGCGAATTTTTTTTTTTTAAGAAAGATAAAGACATGTAATTGAGAGAGCACAAAAGCACTAAATAAGGAGAAGAGTTATTTAAAGAAGAAAAACTAAAAGTGAAGAAAAGAACGATCATACCACGGTGGGTTGTCTCCCACTAAGCACTTTGCTTTAACGTCTGTAAGTTGGACGCTCCACTAGCTCAATCTGTTGCTATGTAAGGATCTTTCAGGCGGAAGATCTCAAGCTCCTTGCTCTTCTGCACCTTCTCA